>NC_141399.1:7285000-7852500 GCF_034619465.1 Leptosomus discolor
TAGGTTTTGGCTTTGCAGTGACTTTCATGCAAGCCCTAGACACATTTTTAAGCAGACTCATTAACAAGCAGTACTAGAAGAGGAATTTGGAGGTTTGGAACTCAGAGAGATTTTTTTTTTTCCTTGTTGTCTGTATAACGAAGGATTTCAGTGCTTGTTCAAGGCTGCATTATTCCACTTTTTGAAAAGTTTAGCGGCCCAAACCCTCACATCGTTTGAAGTGACTTGTGCTTCCAGGTCACTAAGGTATTTTTGAAAATCCTGTGATACTGTCCTTTGTAAAGAGATAAGCTTGAGAAAATGTGAGTAGCAGCACGTAGCTGAATGCCACTTTTTATACCCCACATGCCAGTGTGCAGGCAACTTAAAGCTGAGGCTATTGCCAGTCACACTCACCTGCCAGTAGCCCTGTAGGGCTTACCCAGCTGCACTGACATCCAGAGATCAGAGGAATACGCTCGCAGTGGAGAGCTGTGGGTGAATGCTTCAGGCTGAAGATCACTGACCAGTGACTCCGCCTGCTGATCCCCCAGGAGGTCCCTCATTTGATGAGCCAAGCTGGGCTTCAACATCAGCAACACCGCAGCTTTTCTGCTTGCATAGACAGGGGTTGCATAGTGTTGGAGGTGTCTGCAGCGGCTTGTAGCTTCCCATGGCCTGCCCTCTGTGTCAAATCTCAGAAGCCTCATCTGCACCCTGGCTGGGAGAGGGGAATAGCTTCTTCCTACCAGCTTCCAATCTGCCACAGGAGTAGTGCTTAAAAAATAAATCTCCACAACCAGAGATAATACAGGCAAGGGGAAGAGATGGATGGAAAACTAGGAAAAAACCCAACCCTCCAATACTAGTCACTTGTAAGCGGAGAAGATTTCGAGCAGACTGTGCACTCCTTGACAAAGGGGAGCAGGAGGGAAGGCGGCTGGTTTACAACAGATACCTCTTTCCTGTGCATGAAGGGAAGCGTTCAATTGCCTTGTGGTGAAATGCTTTTGGCTCTCGACTGGGGTGGAGCAGGCTGTGGAGACACCCACGCCCAGACGCCTGGGGCTTGCTGCGCACAAGTGCAGAACGATAAGACACCTCCTGAACACAGAAGTCTGGACCCTGCCAAGAGCGTGTGTGAACTTCAAAATCCGTCTGTTTGATGTCACTCTCCACCTCGCAGGGCGTGGGGAAGGAGGGAACTGCTTTTTCCTGTAAACCTCAGAGGGAGTCCAAATGGGAACGAGGGTTGAACACAACCAAGACTGATGCCTGAGTGTTACCTATACATCAGGGGACTGAGGAGGGGTGGTACTCCCAAACCCTAACCTAGCCATACAGGAGAAAGAGTAGCTCATCCCCGCCATAACATACAGCATGTGATCAGGTTAATTGCTCTCATTCACTCAAGGAGCCTCTCTCTTGTTGCCTGTACGGAAGATATCCCCATAGCTGGGCGCCAGATGCCTCCCGCTCTCCCTTACGGTCATCCAGGCTGCCCCACGGGTATCTCATGGGAGTATTTGCAGACTGCAGTCTTATTTCCTAATCAAGCTGTTATGTATCCCCCCACATCGCCTCTTGTAAGGTGGTTGTGGGAGGCAGGCACTGGCTGGCGCAGAGGAGTTTGGAAAATACTGTTTGGATTGACAAGGGCTGCTGTTTTGGTTTTTTTTTCTCCTCAGAATCCTCTCTTACAACAACCTAACCAGGCTGGATGAGGGAAGCTTGGCAGACCTTGGGGGACTGCACGTACTGCGACTAAGCCACAATTCCATCAATCATATTGCAGAAGGTGCTTTCAAGGGACTCAAAAACCTACGTGTGCTGTAAGTCACTCCCAGCTTTTGTCAGCTAACACCCATCTTCCCATCGCGGTTTGTGTCCTGCCAAACTGTTCTGCTTTGCAGTTGCTTTGGGTGCCTGTGTCCTCAGCATCAAACTGCCCTACACACTGCTCTGTTGTCTTCAGCAGCTGTTGTGTTTACCCCATTATTCAACTTCAGTGAACTTGTATTTTTGAATTAAGAGTAATTAGGAGAATTGCAGTTGGACTGCTCAGTGTTGTAGGGTGCTTTCAGAATAGAGGGCTCTGGAGTAAAATTATAGGAACCTAGGACAGGATCCTGAGTCTAGCCCAGCTGAGTAAAAATCCCTGAGCTTTCAGTCCTTCAGCTAATAGCAAAATTTCTCTTGCTATCCTATTGACTTTAATTGAAATTCTTAGAAAAGCAGAGTTTCTGTTGGTCATTCTGCATTCAGGAGGAGTAGGGAATGATTCCTTTTGCTGACAACACTGCAAATTTGAATATCCTCTTAAATGTGCTATTGAGCATTTTTGCGTGCAGGTTTTTTTGTTCTTAAATGATCAATATAAAATTTTGGGCTAAGATGGTGTTAAGGAAAAAACAATGGCAAAACAAAGAAATTCAGAGGTTGGGCTTGAGATCTGATTATACGAGAATGTAAAAACACCTGAAGCTTCACCCAGTCTTGGGTCCAACCATGGGAGCAAGAAACTGCTGCAGGTACTATGAGAGTAACCAGAAGTCTCTGTTTAACGCAGAATTGGGCTTACTTGGGTCATTAAATGTTCTGTTGCTCTGATTTTCATGGTAATCCCTGAACAACAAAAAACTTGCCATGCTATCAAGAGAAAAGTTTCATGTGCCCTAATACTGAATTGCAAAATGATCCATCCAGTGGTGGCTATGGCCACTTATCAGACTTTTATTTTAAGGTCACTGACACAAAAAAATACCTGGAAATGTGGCACTGGAAGTGAGCTTGCTAGTCTGGGTACCAACTTGTAAGATTTTGGGGCTAGTAGAGACCATCAGACAGCTCAGTCTGACCTCCTCTGGGATGCCAGCTGTAGAGTTGTACTATTACACACTGTTAAACCCAAAACTACATTAGGTTGAAGAACATCTGGGCTTGCCTTAGAGACATCAGAAGATGGGGAATCCAGTTCTAGTAACTGTCCATTCCCGCAGGTGCTCTGCTTCTGTCTCTCTTACTTGTGTCTGCTGAGCTGCTGACTGCTCTGCTCCTCTCTCCAGAGGCTGCAGGCTCAGCACCTTCATCTGGCACACCGCAAGTTCTCACAGTCTGTGTTAGAGCACTGTCCACGCTCCCAGGCTGGTTGAGTTCAGCAGGCTGATTTAATTCTTCCTTCAAAAGAAAAAAACACACTTTGATACTTTCATTCCTCTTCAGAAGGCCATTGTGGCCTGAGTAATTAAAAGGAAACGGGAACAGAGAGATCTCCCCTCTTTACAGTACTTTTTGCATCTTACGCTTTCCTTTCTTGAAGTTCATAGTGAAGGAAGTGACTGGAAAGTGAGTTTGGGTTTTGTTTGCTTTTTTTCCTTTTTCTAAACTTAAGCCAAAGCCTTTCAGCCACTGGGCATTCAGAAAGGGACCTCTCTGAGGCAGCTGTCAAGACCGGAACGAAAGAGTTCCAAAGAAAAATGGAGGGGAAGGGGAGCTGGTAGTTCTCTGCTCTGCAGTGAATGTGGAGCCTCTTTTATGTCTAGGGCAGAGGGGGGAGGCAGAGAGGGAGTGTGTGAGCGAGCTCTAATTTAATAAAGAGAAAGGCCTATTGGGTCCTGCACCTGGTGAAAAAGACCCGAGCATGCTTTAATTATGGCCTATTGTTGGGGAGCCTTTGGTGGGTGTGAAACTGCTGAAATGTGGAGCTATTCAAATAGAGGTCAGGCCCAGAGACCTCAGAGCACAATGATTAACAAGGCTGCGAGCATTCAAGCTCAGCCAGCCAGAAAGAATAGGAAATTGGCAACAGGGGCTGGGAGAGGAGTTTGAATACAAAGAGAGCTGGGCCAAAATACCCCAGTCTTTTTTTTTTTCCCCCCCCTTTCTCTCTATTTTCACTCATTTGTTAAAAAGGTTTTTATTCCTCCTTTTCTAACACTAAACCTTTTGAGTTGCCTCTGGATGAACAAGCAATACCATTTGCTTTTCCTTTTTCAAGAAAACACAATGTGTGGCAGTCAATTAATAAAAGTGTGTGTCAGCGAGCTCCTACAGGCTGTTCCCACTTGTCGGTCTCTGCCATGGGAAAGGGTTTGCTGGTCCAAAGACCAGTAGCCCGTGGTGGAACTGAAGAGGAGAAATGTCTGAGAAGGGATTTGCCCTTAAAAAACAAACAGAACAACTTGCATTGGCTTGGCAGCCATAGGGGAAATGTAGAAACTTAGCTGCAGGAGAGGATGTATTTGCTCCTGCCTCACTCAGATAGCACTGAAAATGTCAG
This sequence comes from Leptosomus discolor, assembly GCF_034619465.1. Classification (NCBI taxonomy): domain Eukaryota; kingdom Metazoa; phylum Chordata; class Aves; order Leptosomiformes; family Leptosomidae; genus Leptosomus; species Leptosomus discolor. The sequence goes on from NC_141399.1 coordinate 7,289,259, forward strand.
CACATTGAAGCACCTCTCCTGGGCTTGTCTCTTATGCCACCACAGCGTTATGTGCGCCCACACCCTGTGGGGATGTTGAGTTTTTGTCCGTCCCTTTGGCATGGGCTGACCCACAGATCACCCTGACATCCACAATGATGCTGGCTAAGGCCGGGGTTCCCCAGGGACGTGAGATTCAGGTCTCACGCTGAAGCCAGCTGAGAAACAGGATTTGTGGCTTTTGGCCATCTCCCTTCACATCTTTAGTTCACACACCAAAGCCGAGAAAAAGCAAAGTCTGCAGCCAGCTTAGGTACAGAGAGCGAGTCTCAGCCCCATCTCAGCTGAGGAAAACCATGCTGATACTGTAACTGTGGGATTTTTTAAATTTCTGTTCTCTTCTTGTGGGTTTTCTGTATTTTTTCTGCATAGCCCAGAAGATACACTGTGATACCCATGTCTGGAATGTTGCAAAATACAGGGGGCTTTGTTTTTTCTTTTTGGTCTTAATATTTGTAAACTGGAAATGTTCTGATAATAATCTTCAAAAGGTGCAAAAACAATACCTGAAGGTTTGGGGGGGTGGGGGGGGTGGGGGGGTGGTATCTGCATGGTTAAGTTGGCTTTGTTGTTAGGTTTTGCTAGGTTTTGAATAAGAGTGATGTAACAAAACCAACAAAGCGTATTTATTTTTTCTTTCTTTTCACTTAACATTAGAAATGATAAATTTCTGTCTGTGTTGCTGGGTATTCATTGCTAGCTGGAATTAAAGCTAGGAGGGAAGGATTTTTAAACAGGCTGTTTAAACAGCTTTTGTGGATCTCTGTTTGTTCTGTGTGCTTGTTTTTCTTCAGACCTCTGTGACTCTTGTAATTGATGGTCAATTTGAAAGCCAAAAGAAGCTAACTCTGAAAAAGGAATTCTTACTCATTTTTCTTTAAAAAAAACTGGTTATAGAGAGTGTTAGGCTTGTGTGGGGGGATGATGGTGCTTTCCTTCGTTGAGCTTTCAAGTTCATTGCCAGAAAAAAATGCAGCTTCATAGAAAATACACTAAACCATCTTCCTAAGATACAGATGTAGACAAATACATGTGTACGTTGGAATAGCCAAAGTCACCTTAATTTGCCATAGTAGCGTTTAAGGACAGCTGTTTCTTTCAGTTTAGTTTTGGGGCTTTGTTTTCTTTTTTCTCCTTTTGTTTGGATGCACGGAATTAGGAAAGGACTGAAGCCTACTTGTTAAAAAGTAGCTACCTGCTACTGCTGCTGTCTCAGAGGGCTTCAGCTAGGAAAAAGCCAGGGCTTTTTTTTGGAATGCACCATCTCAGCCTGGGTCAGTGCAGGAAAAGTGTTTAGTGCTGATTTGCTGCCGGACTCTTCTTTTTCTGGTGACTGTCAGGAGAAAATGTGAAGCTCTTTGTGTGGCATTCTCAAACTTTCTTCCATTTCTTTTTAACAATGAACCTAGGACTAAGACACTGATTATGAGTTCTCTCTTGTCCTCTCCCCAGGGAACTGGACCACAACGACATCTCAGGCACAATAGAAGATACCAACGGAGCTTTTACAGGCCTAGAAAACCTGAGCAAGCTGTGAGTATCCCTGGGTTTGAAGTCCCTCAAAGCAGTTATGTTGTGTGTCTGTCTGGGGGGGGTGGGTCTCTAACCTCCGACACGGCCGTCTTCCCTTTGGAACAAGATAAAAATCAAGAGAAAAAATCTGAGATGTAGTAGTTATGCAGGCTCACTGCAAGAGTGCAGATGTGGTTATCCGGCACCTGTGTTTCTAAGCAGGTATGAGGTGGTTCTAGTCCTTTTAAAGCAAAGAACAGACTCTGCCCCATACTGTAGTTCAGAGACACAGAAGAGAGAAATTTGTTTCTATCTACAAGATTCAGCACAACTGTTCCTTGCCTCTAAAAGCAAACAGCAACAAAAAAGACCCCTTGCAATCTTCAGTGAAGCACTGATTGATGCAGCAAGTAACAATAAACAGAAGAGAAAAATCACCCCGTTTCCTGTTACAACAGAGGATTGAAACAGGATTCGTTTCTGTGGGATGCTCTGCCTGAGAGTGATCTTTCGGGCTTGCTTCCATGTGCAGCGACAATAAAAGGCACCATGGGGCACAGGCTCTTAAAGAGATAAAAAGAAACCTAAGGCAAGCATGCGCCTTGCAAATGTTTATAGCTTGCTTGGCCTTCACAAGTATTTTCACATTGCTCTGTGCTCGTTCCTATTCCATTTGAAATCGGCTAGATAAATCAGCCCTGTCAGAGGAGCCTCTGATGGCTTGTGACGAATCAAGAGTCTTTCTAATCATTACCTCTTGCCTTTGTTTAAGTTCTCAGCACCCCCCCATCACGCTGTCTCTGATGCTGAGATGGCACAGCCAGAGGTGCAGTAAAAGTACCTCGATGGATAGCAGATGGCTAGAATGAATCCTGGCGGGCGGTATATTGTCACACTCTCGTTAGAGACTCCTGGGGGAGTGGGAAGAGCCGTGGCAGGATTCGTGGGGACAGAACACTTAGATGCAGGAGAAAAATTTGGAGTCATGGACGTCGATGGTGTTTGATCGTCGTGGAGGGAAGTCACGGGATCCAAGCAGAGTGGAACCAAGTTGTAGCTGCGAGTAAACTGAGGCAGAAATCACCTAAGAACGAGTTAAGAACCAGGGGAGTCAGGCAGGGAGGTAGAACAAGTGTGGGAGGGAGAGAGGCCGGTAGGAATCGCTGTGCACGTGGAGTCGGGAAATCTTCCCACGAATTGCTAGAAAAAAAGCAGAGGAGCAGATGTGGTGGGTGGGAGAGTCCTTGGCTGCTGTTGCTGAAGTTTTTGGTTTGTCTGAAGAACCCAGTGAAACCGTGTGAGCCACGAGGAGGGTAGTGGGAGCAGAGGCTTTGTCCAGAGGGATTTGCAGGATTGTGAGTCTGTAGTGCTGCTTTGACAAGGGAGAGAAGGTGGAGGAAAGGAGCGGAGAGCGAGCGAGCTGTCCTGGCGGGACATCCACCGTAGGGCATCCCTCCAACGTGGCCGCTGGTATGGGAGCAAAAGCGGCGGTCCCGGGTGCCTGGGAGACGTTACAAATGCTGGGTGCAGATAACATGAGAGGGGTGAAAAAGCCAGAGGAGACAGCATTGAGGGAAAGAGTTCAGCAAAAGGATTGACTCAGCAACCGGGAGAAATGAGCACTGATGAGTTGTGGGGGTCAGGCAGAGGCCAGGAGGTATGGCAAGGAGCGGGAGGAGGAAGGAAGGGAGCAGAGGCAGCCTGTGGGGTTGTGCGGGTTGTGTGTTTGGAGCTCTGGGCAGAGCTGTGAAATAGCCATGGCCTGATCTGATGTTTATCATCTGGCACAACGAGTGGCCTCAGAAGATGGCCAGTTTTGCCTGCCAGTAGCAAAGGATGCAGCTTGTGCAAGTCTAAAGAAGCTGGGTTTGCATCTTTTTTTCATGTTGTTGACCTCTGTCTTCAATTGCACATGGATTTGGGCCAGTTCTGAGTCTGGTTGAAGGCGGGGAAGGACTTGTGCCCGTGGTTTGTGGCAGGGATCGCAGCAAATTTCATAGCTTGGAAGAGCATGTGGATCAGGCTGGTCTTGGGCAACAAGAGTGGTTTGGTTACCTAACAGAGGGAGTGTGCTGGGAGACAGACAGGTTGCTGGGATCATTCATGGTCAGCCAGAGCGTAAGACTAGAAAAACCCCCTCAGAGTATTTCATACTGTTTCCTGAGGTGTTTTGGGGACACTTGGGAGTGGTCACTTTTAAAGGGATCTGCTCAGGTCTGGTTTAGCTCATCAGCACGTAAATCCCAGACTTGTAATTTTATCCAAGGCTGAAGTGAGTATTATTCTTGCTGGCAGGATTTTTTCGTAAATAAAATATCAGCCTTTACAGCAAACATTTCACTGTGTGATTTAGGGCCTGTGTTTAAACTGTCACCCAGCTTTAAATGCATTAGCATACAAAAAATAAATGGGCACTTCAGAGGAGACCTTCCAATGAATTAATAATCACCTCAGCTCTGTGGAGATTGCCTTAAAAGCCGTTCCCCTTTGATCTGGCACAGATTAGCCTCTGAAAGGATTTAGCACAGAGAGGGTTGTTCGCTGAAATGAAGGTGTTAAACTGAGAGGTGGGGAGGCCAGTCACTTTAGCCTTCTCTGAATTATAGATGAAGCTCTCCAGGATGGAGAGCACAGGCCTAAATTAAAATGTTGCTTCAAGAAAGAGGGAGTTGAGAAGCACCGAAGCATAAAAAGCATCAGTGGAATCGCTGGGGAACAAGGAGTTTCCTAATTATTCAAGCTGCTGAATGTAACCGGTTTTTTGATGGCTCACTCAGTGGCTGAGATCTTCCTGCAGGTGCAAAACCGGCTGGAGGAGAAAACGCTGCTTTCTGATGAATTGCGTGCCTGGCGTGTAATTACGCTGAGGGAATCAGTGGCTCTGCCGGCAGCGGAGGAGCGTTGCTGGGCGGCAGCAGGCAGGCTGGCTGCGGAGCTGCAGGCCGCTGCGCTTGCATTCCAGCGTGCCACAGCCCCGGGAAGGGGGCCGCTGGGTTCAAACCGTTTCAGAACTGGAGAAGCGGTTAGTGGAAATGCGAAAGGCGTAATATTGTAATGAGTTTGCTGGGGCATTGCTTTATTACCCGTGTGTTACGTGTTTCCCGTGTATGTAGCCATGAAGCTGTATGCAGCTACACAAGTGGTGCATACGTTGTGCGTTCACATCCCCAGCCGTTCTGCTTATCTCCTCACAGATAAGTAAACAGATACAATCGGTATCTCCAATTTTCAAAGTCCAAGATCCACTGTCAACAAAAACCAGAAGTCTCCAGTTATCCAACCCAAGCTCAGCATAACACCCTCATTTAGGAATATGGCTCCAGAAATCAGCGTGTATGGGTGCAGCCGTATGACCGGAGTTTGCATATAGTAAATTATTTACTGTATTAATCATTCTAATGGATTTTTCAAAGCCCTCATTAATACAACATCCCTTTTACCAAATGATGGTACACATGACTGCACGCATCCTTTGGTGCTTGGGGTATTTCACCCAGAGCAAAAAAGTCACACCCGCTGTCGTGCAGTAATTAGGACCTCTGATACCCTGGGTTTGGTGCTGTATCAAGGAGCTCAGCAAAGCTCACTGTAGATGCTTAGAATGATACTGTTGATAAAGCAGGTCACGGCTACCTGGAGCCTTTAATCAGCCACCAGCATGCCTGACGATAGCTGTCTTCATTCTTGCCTCAAATCGAGTAATTCAGAAAGGGACACAGCTCTGAAAATTCAGCTGTGGTTTTGTGCCACGTTAACTCTGCCCGTAAGAAAGGGCTCCAAGCGTATGTCTCGCTGTGGAGGCCGGGAGGTGGCTTTGCCTGAAACCGAAGCTTTTGGTTGTGTTTTGCTCTAGAATGGTAAGATTTGTGATTCTGGGGCCACAGACCTTTTGTGCGGAGCTAGGAGTAACCAGCGTGTCCTGTCTACTCAAGAATTAGTGCTGACTCATCCAGCCGCACCACCGTCAGGGTGCTTGATTTTGACCTACTCATGGTCATAGTGTTGCCCAGTGGCAGGCACCCAAATTGCCTCCAAAGACAACAGGCTGCAAGGACAGATTGAGATACAGTCTCGGTCCTCATAACAGTGTGATGAGCCCAAATTTTCCTTTCTACCAGTTGTGGCACCCACTGCTTCATCCACACAGAAAGTGAGCTTTCTGGGTGCCAGTGTTGAGTCACCCAATTGTCCTGACGTTTCAAGGGTGCTTTGTGGAAAGCCCAAACAAGCTCCTGCAAATGTATTTGCTCATGTAATGGCTTCACGTGCTCCATGCTGTACCCCAGCCTCCTTTCCCCAGCCAGTAGCAAGCAGTGGGACCATCATAGTTTTAGAGCCTTTTAGAGTGCAGATACGGGTTGCACCCTATATTGAAGGAAAAATTTTTTGAAGGAAAACTCAAACACAGCACCAGATGTGCCGGGTTTTTGTCTGAGGTGTTAGTGATGACTTGCACTGGACACCGTGTGAAGCAGGTGGTGATACAAGATGCACCTGGAAAGATAAACCTTAGACAGGGGGAACCTGGCGAAGGAAAGCCTTTCCTAATTAATGGCAGTGGTTGATGTTTTATTAAAACAGGTGAGGGAGACTATCCATTTGGCATGAACCCTGCCCCTCACCGATCACCACTGGTCAATATTTATAGAGAACTGTTACTCTGCAGAAAGCAGCTGGGCTGTGATCGCTCCAGCTGGCCGCTGCCTGCTGATAGTCCCCCTCTCGCTGCGGCGGCGTCGCACCGTTTTGCCGGTCTGGAGGAAGGCTCTCTGCTCGCAGGGGCAAGCACGCTCCTCAGCTCTGTACATGACCTTTGCTCTTCTTCCATTCGCCCCTTGAAATTACCACTCGGCTGTTATTTATTGCGTTGTTTCACTTTGCTGTTGTATTTATAATAAGCCAAGGAAGGAAGTCGGCAGTCACTGCAGTTAGCTGCTGTATGAACGTGCAGCCAAGAGGCAGCCCTCAGCCCTTGTGCGTGGATATCCGTTCAGGCCAAGCAGCAGTGCATAAATTACCACTCTTTTACTATCTGGGAAGAAGTCAGAAATGAAAAGCGTTGCAGGGAGAGACCAATATCTTGTTAAACTGTCACTGCACTTAATCCTGTCCGCAGCCAGCCTGCAGAGAATAGAGGGGACCTTCTGTTACTCAGCAAGCTGGTTTCCAAGCACTGGAGCAAACCTGGCTTTTTACTTGATAGGGTGCATTCCCTTTTGTGCTGTCATCGCTATTAAATCCGAATACAGATAAAAGGATTTAATTTCAGGAGTGGGAAAGTGAGTGTACTTCAGACCTCCTCTTAATCTCCATGCAGTTCAGATTTCCCGGGACTTACACTGAGCGCGTATATCAGATAAAGCCACCCTAATTGTGTTCGTTCTTTTTCTGCCCCCTTCTCCCCGTTTTCTTTCTGTTTGTCTGGCACTGGATGTTTGGAAACTGCAGAACTCTGTTTGGAAACAAGATCAAGTCGGTGGCCAAGAAAGCATTCTCAGGGTTGGAGGCCCTGGAGCACCTGTGAGTAACCCACCATGCCTCAGAGTTTGGGAAGGGGGGTCTGCCAAAAGTAGCTGCTTGAGAGATCTGCTAGCAATTTAATAGCGTCTTTGTAAACTGAGAAGCCAGTCCATTTGTGGGGGCCACCTGCTTCCTTCTCATTATAAGTCCGCCTCAACTTTGGCCTTTTTTTGTGCCAGGAACAAAGTTATAGAACATATGGCAAATCTGCATGCTCTTAATTTTTTGATTTGTTCTTGGATAAATACCGCCTTGACTTGCACATTGCTTCTTTGCAGACTGTTGGCCATGAAAATATGCTATTTCAGATGCAGCCCTCTCTCCTCCTCCCTTGCCCCAACTTCCTCCTAAATCTAGGCTCTGGCAGTGACACCCGTTGCAGCTGACTGCTCGCAGTGCAGGCACCGAGCATCCCCATTCAGCACAACTGCCTCAGAGCGATTTGCAAGAAGTAAATTTTGGCTGCCGCTGTGTAATTTTTTTCTGTGTCCCAAGGCTGATGACTCCAGCCGTGATTCATGAATAACTTCCTTTCTGAATTAAGATGAGTTAAAGTATATGTGATTTTTGCTCTGGATGTTTTATTGGCCGTTGCTTGTATGAAATGTTTGGACCGTTGAAGCATACTGAAGGGTTAAGGCTGCCTGACTGGGGGGTACGTTCCCAGATAAAGGTTCTCTTAATAATGCTGTACTGAGATTTTCCTCTGCAAGCAGTGCTTGTCTGTCCTACACTTCACTTAGTAAACTCAAGCCCTGAATCTGACACTGCCCTTTTTCAGAGGACAAGTAAGTTTTTTAATTAGCGATAGTAGCGAGGGAAGCTTTTAAAAGTACCTTCTGTTAGAAACATGGCCGTGTTTTTCAAACACAATAGTATCCTCTCAAAGTCACTTTCAAGTAACTTCTCAGATGCCGTTTAGTGCAAGTATTTGCTTTCTTTATGTTTGCTGAAGGTCTAGCCTGGGATACGGCATTCCTGACTATCTTTGGTTATCGAGGGGGCTGAAGAATTTCTGAGCTGTGGATGGTGGAGGTAGCTGAGACTGAGAAAGCGTAGTGAGAAGATGGGGTGTGGAATGAGTTGGTGATTTATTCCCGTAATTTTTGTTGGTTGATCGTTGTTTGGCGATAACTTACTCAATATTAAAGTGTCCTGTGGAAAGCCATTTCTACGAGCTGCAAGTGCCTATGGCCTTAAGAAGGAGCTACCAAATCACCTGCTACTGGGGTCACTGCTCAAATACGGAGAGACTTTGTCACAGCCATAGCATCCCTCTTGTTCACGTTGCCTTCGGTTGTGTTCTGCAGGAACCTTGGGGACAACGCCATCCGCTCCATTCAAGCAGACGCTTTTGCTAAGATGAAGAGCCTGCGGCAGCTGTAAGTAACTGGGCTGCACAAGCCATTAAGGAGGCAGGAATCCTCCTTGCCCTGGACGTGAGAAGTAGCACGTGGTTTCCAGTGGGGCGTTCTCTGCCTTACCGCTCATTTATTTCTTCCTCCCCCCCGTCCTCTTCTGCCGGGTATTTTTACACATGAGTAGATGTCACGGGAACATCCTGCATTTAATAGTGAGTGAAATTAGATCATCGGAACAGGTTCTTCCAGCAGGTTTGCATCTGTGCCATTATTCATCTCCGCTCAGGAAGTCCAGCCCTGGTCCTGTTAGCCATCTCTCCTTCTCGTGCTGCCACTGATTTAATTCCCAGTGGCCCATCTGCTCCTTTGCTGTGCCTATGTTTAGGGCTCACGTACAGTACTGACATTTCAGCGATAAGCGCCGTTTGAACTGGATCCACTTGTCATCCAGCCTTCTGGTGTAAAAATACGGATGTGTTATCAGAGCTGCTGCTTGTGCTCCAGGCTGGGGCTCTGCACTGTTATCAGACACTGTTTCCAGTCTTGCCTGGTTTCCTTTTCTCTTCTTCTCCATAAATATTTAATCCACTGTCAGTGCATTGCTACACTCTGGAGTGGTGCAATGTCTGTGGAACAAGCAATCACTTACTTGGTATTTGGGCAGGTTCAGATTCTTCTTCCTGACGTTGGAAATGGGAATCAGATGGTCGCTGTTAGCAATGACATTTAATACCAGTCACTGGGGAATGAATACGATAAACGTTGCACGCCCCTTGTTTGTTTAACCACCTTATCTTTTGCACTGGCTCTTGAAACAAAACTGAGGTGAAAGATGGATCTTATTAGAGGAGAGCTTGTGGGATCCCAGATACAGTGAAGGAACCTTTATACCATGGAGGAGGTGGCTTTCAGAGGGGGGACATACACATGCAGGATGCATTGTACTGAAGTCTTCAGTATAACTGAAGGTGTCTCTGACCTGTCCCAGCCAGCCAGCAGTGTTTGTACCATCACGTGTATTAGGGGTTACACATCTTTCTAGGACAGTAAAGTGGACAACGTTGGGAAATCAGATCCCTGTGTTCCCCCATGCCCTCCCTCTCGGGGCCATTTCTTTCTTTTCCCCTTTACAGGATTTCCTGAGGTTATCAGGTAGAAAAATGGGAGGAGATTCACATCTTCTCACAGCCCAGCGCTGGAGTTGGGATTCTGCTGTGCTCTTGAGGTCCTGCTCTTGCACAACTTTCAGTATTGCAGGACAGGACTGCTCTGTCTGGGACAGTCTCTGAGGCATCCTCACATTTGATTTGATGGATCAGAGTGGGTTTTGCTAGGATCTTGGACCAAACCAGACCAAAGTCTGAATTCCCTGTCCGTGTAAACTTGCAGTTCTTCACTGGCCTCAGAGCTATGCTGAGCCACAATTTGGCCCAGAATATTTTTTTTAAAAAATCCCAAGGCTCCCCTTTTGTTTGCCCCTTTTTCACAGCTCTGTGCTTTACAGAAGGTTCTCAGCTACTATTAGGATGCTGAGAAATGTTTTTTGTGTTCTGCTTTCCAAACTAGTCACCGTTTGTATTGGGTTTACACAAATGTCCTTCGACATTTCTCTTCCACCGCTTCTGTTAATCAGTAAACACAATGTCAGCTACACCTCTTACTGGTGATGCTGGTCTGGGAACATGTACCTCACAGAAGGCAAGTGGGGTCTCTCCACTTACTCCCCTGGTGTTGGCCACTGAGGGAACTAAAGGTCTTGCAGTGGGAACTTGGCATCCTCTCACCATTCAGTAATTAAGCCCGGAATTCAGTCCCCACCGAAGGTGCTCAGACCACAGAGGCAGAGAAGGAGAGTGAGTGCGTGGTGATTAGATAGGAGAAATGGGAGCAGACAGGCTGTGCTGTTGACTTGTGCCTCTGCTTCACGTCTCCTTTGGAGCTGATCTGCCTCAGCTTCTCTCACTGAAGGCAGGGATGGCATTGCTCCTCTGTTCCTGGGGATCACTGGAAGTTGGTTCATAAATACAAGGCGCTAGGGAGTGTCGCTGGAATACAGGAGCGGGTTGCTGTATGTGGAGATGAGATGCTGATTAAGTGTGTTATGTATTTAACATCGTTAGTGCCTCGAGGACAGCCCTGCGGTTCTTTTTTCCTTCCACCCGTGCTGGGCAGGAGGGAGCGATGTGTCCAACATGAAAGGGCCGTGAGCTTTCCAGCCTTCTCTCTGTGCAGGACTCACAGCAGGCTCGTGTTGGTTTTGTCTCCCTGCAGCCACATCAACAGCGACAGCTTCCTCTGCGATTGCCAGCTGAAATGGTTGCCCCAGTGGTTAGTTGAGAAAGAGCTGCAGTCCTTTGTGGTGGCCACCTGCGCCCATCCTGAGTCACTGAAGAGCAAGAGCATTTTTGCCATCCTGCCAGAAAGTTTTGTGTGTGGTAAGTCTTGCCTGTGTGTTTTGAGGTTGTACGAAGGGTAGGACTCACTTGGGAAACATTTTCTTTGACTACTAGCATGTTATTACGAGAGGGTTTCTGTTTTGTTTTGTTATTCAATGGGATCAAAGGAAGCCCAAGCCTGCATTTTAAAAATTTGTCATTGGCTACAATTTATTTCCCACCAAAACCACACAGTGCATTGCTTGCATCTAGCGTATTCCTTACGGGCTCCCTGAGCATTAAATCAAACGGGACTAATACTTGTTCCCGTTCCAGATGGGGCTGTGCAGACGCTTCCCCAGTCCTCTTGGTTTGGTACTACCAAGACTGCAGCTATAATTTTTTTGTGTTCTGTAGTGTTCTGAGCTGCTTCTGTGGCTTTGTGTTCCTCACTCCTCTTTTCTGCCTCTTGGAAATAAGAAAGGGTTAAAAAAAAAAAGCAGAGGAGAATCTTTCCATCACAGCTCCTGGTTTTTGGCCCAGTAAGGCATGACACACAAACCAACTGATGGCTAATGGCTGCATTATAATCACCTTTTTTTTTTTTCTCCTACGGTTATTTTTTCTTCTGAGCAGCACCTACTGCTGCTCTCCCACCCAAACACTGCAGCTGACTCTGCTCCTGAGCTGTGGTTGCAAAGCAGCTTTAACACCCAGCACACACAAACCTCTTCCACCTCTCATAAAGAAGAGAAATGTAAATGATCAGAGCAGGCCAAAGCGATGCTGCTCATGCATCCAGCTTTTGGGCAAAATTAAAGGCCTGGTTTGGCTCACCAGACCCTGTGCTGTGGAGCTGCACATGGCTGTTTGATGAAGGAAAAAGGAGCTTTTGAAAACACGGTTTAACCAAGCTGAATCCATGACTTGCGTTGAACACTGAGCAAAAGCTTTGTTCCAGCTGCTGTCCCGTGTCCCTCTCGATCCCAGAGTGGTAGGGCTCTGCCTAGGTGGCCTCTTGTCTGAGTGAGTCTGGGAGGCTTGCTGTGTTCATCTGGAAGAAGAGATCATGAAGGCTCCATCCCCACAGCAACATCACAAAGCGAAGACAGCTTTGCTCCTCTGGTGCCTGCCAAGTCCTCCAGGCACTAGTACTCCTGGTTCCAGAGGCCTGGCTGTTTAATTAAACCTTAGTCAAATATTAAATTACACCATTTGTAGAAATCTAATAAATGAATCTGCTTGGAACCTTGCTAAAACCAACAGTCTTCAGGGCAGAGAGAGAGAGTGTGCAAAACTTTCCACCCCAGATGGGTGACAGGCAAATACAGCTGCTTCGGCTTTGACGGCACGTGCTGCAGTCGCCTTGCTCGTCAGCATTTGTCCCTAGAGGTGGCATTTCCAGCCCCCTAAGTGTCCTCCTGCTCCGTGCTAATGGAGGTGGAGTTTGCAGTTCAGTATTGCTCTTCATGCACAGGTTGTACAAAGAAGGATGTTTTTTTTAGACCATAGTATCTTCCTGAGGTTCGGCTACATCGGTGAGGAGAGCTGGGCATCTTGGGGGTGTCTGAGGGCAGTAAGTGACCGTCTCAGACGGAACCAGAGACCTGGCTCAGACCAGCCACTCGGTGGAGTTGTGCGCGGCACATCTGCGCTACAGAGCCAGTGTCGATGGGGGAGCGCCTTGCAAGAGCAAGCTGCTTTCCTGGTGTAGACAGCAGCGGGTGGAAGAGCAGATGTGCAATGCCTGTCTTCTGCACTACTCGTTTCTCGTTGTATCTCTTGGCTCCAGTCTTCCCTCCTAGCCCAGAACTAACTACGCCTCTGTTTGCTCTTAGACGATTTCCCCAAGCCGCAGATCATCCTCCAGCCCGAGACGACAGTGGCTGTCCTGGGGAAGGACATCCGTTTCACTTGCTCGGCCGCCAGCAGCAGCTCCTCCCCCATGATGTTTGCGTGGAAGAAGGACAACGAGATGCTGTATAATGCCGAGATCGAGAACTTCGCTCACGTGCGGGCAAAGGATGGCGAGGTGATGGAGTACACCACCATTCTGCACCTCCGGCACGTCACCTTCGCCCACGAAGGGCGTTACCAGTGCATCATCACCAACCACTTCGGCTCCACCTACTCCAACAAGGCCCGACTCACTGTTAATGGTGAGTGGGAAGCTGCTTTCTCATTCCTTTCCTCAGCCCGAGCTGGTACAATTCTCTGGGACCCGCTTTTGGCAGGCAGTTACTGTCCGTTCCTGATGGTGAGGAGCTCTAAACCTCTTCACACCAGCCGCTTGCATCTCGGCAGATGCTGAGAAATGCCGTGCGAGGAGCCACATGCCAGGCGTGCGGTGGCTGCCACCCAGCCAAGCGCTTCAGCATGTTCTTCGTGGCTTTAGCTGCATCTCTTTGGCTGTTCCAGTGGAGTCTTTGGCAAATGAGAACAGAAAAACAAAGGGATACAAAGCAAAGGGACTGTAGTGATTGAAAGTTCTCTGCAGGAGAGGTAACAGGTTTTCTTTCCAGGTTAATTGTAGAAGAAAATTAGCTTTGATCCCAGCTCTAATGATCCTGAGGGGGGCGGGGGGGTGTCTTGGAATCTGCAGACAGGTATGTGCTGTAGAAGCAGTTCAGAGATTTCCTGCCAAAGCAGCTTGCCATCCCCTTGCTCATGGGTAATTATCGCATTAATCTCCTGCCTAGGAAGGAAAAGAGTTAGAACTGCCCAGAAGGTGGTGTTTTCCCCACGGAATTGCTCACCCCTTTTTCTTGTTCTGCTCTATCAGTGTTGCCCTCCTTTATCAAAACTCCCCACGACATCACCAGCCGGACGGGGACAACGGCACGGCTGGAGTGTGCCGCTGAAGGACACCCCACCCCACAAATCGCCTGGCAGAAAGACGGGGGCACGGACTTCCCCGCGGCCCGGGAGCGCCGCATGCACGTCATGCCTGACGACGACGTCTTCTTCATCACGGACGTGAAGATAGAAGACATGGGGGTCTACAGCTGCACGGCGCAGAACTCGGCGGGGTCCGTGCTGGCCAACGCCACCCTGACTGTGCTGGGTAAGACGCGTTGGTGCCCCAGGAGACACGTGGTCTGGAAGGGGGAGCAGGAAGGGGTCGCTGCTCGGGCTTTCCAGCAGTTGCAGATACAGCAAAGGGGCAGTGCTCTGCGTTGGTCTTGTTTAAATCTTTTACGCTGTAGTTAACTAATGAAAAATACCCTAATTAAGAGAAGGAGCGTTTCCTCTTGTGCCAAGGAGGCCGCTCCAACCCCCCCCCCCCCCCCCCCGTTTGTCTGGGAAAATCTCTTCAAAAGGAAATTGCGCCCCATCTCTCTTGCCCTTAGAAATCATTCCTGTGAGTCAGCCGTTGCCCCTTGTCCTCGGGGATTCCTCGCTGGGAAGACTTAACACCAGGTGGGGATGGAAAGGCCTCGGTGTGGTGGTTAGATCCGCTGTGGTTTGCCGCTGCCGTGCTCCCGGGCGCGCGGCTGCGTGGTGCATCGCTGCGTGTTCCTCTGCAGGAACATCAGTGGCGCTGAACGCTCTGAAAAGAAACCCGCTGTTACGCTGTCCCCAGGAATTAACTCCGGTGTTTGTTCTCCTGCAGAGACGCCCTCTTTGATTCATCCCCTGGAAGACCACGTAGTGTCCGTCGGCGAGACTGTGGCTCTCCAGTGCAAAGCCACCGGGAGCCCCCCTCCCCGCATCACCTGGCTGAAAGGCGACCAGCCCCTGATCGTCACCGAAAGGCATCACTTTACCTCTGGCAACCAGCTCCTGATCGTGAGGAACGTTGTCTTGGAGGATGCTGGGAAATACACCTGTGAAATGTCCAACACCCTGGGGACGGAGCGCGCGCACAGCCACGTGAGCATCTTGCAGTCTCTCGGCTGTAGGAAGGACCGTACCACGGTGGGGATCATCACCATCGCCGTGGTGTGTAGCATCGTGCTGACGTCCCTGGTCTGGGTCTGCATCATCTACCAAACCAGGAAGAAGAGCGAAGAATACAGCGTCACCAACACAGGTAGCTCTAGTCTCCTGCTAAGGCTTCTTCTGACCTTCTGTGCTGTCACTGAGGCCGAATGGGTACATCAGGTAGCCCCACAATCGCGCTGGCAAAGCACTTGCCTTATCTCAGTGGTTCTCTTGGCTCACAACGCTGGAAGCAGCTTTCCCTTGCTGTTCAGGCATGCTCAGAGCGGCGTTTCTCCCCTTGGCTTGCTCTTCAGAAGGGTCTTTTCCACCTGGCAGTAGTTTCAGCCGTTGCTTTGCTACTTTGATTTTCCATGACCATAAATGATAACTCCTGAAACAGTCTGGATTATCTCCCATGATGCTGGGGAACTGTCTTCCTCCTTGGGAATCTGTATTTTCAAAGACTTTATATTCAAAACTTGAAAAATCAGACTTTGAAGCTGGAATCCCTTTTTCCATGTTGCCTGGAAGAGCTGTTGTAGCTCTGCTGATGAGCCCTCACTTTTTAGGGGAAGAAGCAGTGTTTTTTGCTTCTTCCTGATACACAAAGGGGATAATTTGGTGCTGAAATAAGTGTTGCAGTGAGGATAAACTCTCCTGCCCTCAGAGTGATGCAGCCTCTGAACAGAAGTATGGAAGAACCAGCCTAGGACTTGCCCACCCTGCTGGGACTTGCAGCCTTCCTATGTTACACTTAGCTTTAGGTGTAGTACAACGTAGGATTTTAAGACACAGGCAGGGTGGGAAGTGTTGGATACCGCATGACCAGTGTGATGTGTCGGTGGGATTTTTTTCCCCCCCTTTTTTTTTAATCCTGAAAATCTAGGGCTTCGCGCCTAGCGTAACTGGGTTTCACTGGGTTTTGTGTGACAAGGGAAACTGAAATTGCTGGAGAAAGCCCAGGATAGCTAAGGAGCTTAGACTTACTTGCCAGCTTAAGTGGATCGAAGACCCTGTTTTCCAGAAGTCTTTTACCCTTGACTTTGAGAGCCAGAGGACTTGAGGCAAACGAGGTGCTCTCAAATTCAGGGGAAAAGGAAAGATTTACTTGTTCTGAAGACACAGTTCCACTTCCACCTACCTTGTACTGACCCTGCCACACGCAAACACTCGTCGTGCCTTTATCAGCTCTGTATCTCGCCGCTTTAAGCTTTGAAAAATCAGGAGTGGGGCTTCCGAGGGGAAAGGAGTGTTGAGGCAGTTCAGTTTCCATTGCACCTACAGCAAATACCAATTACAGATCTCGTCCCAAATCCCTCTCGAAAACGTGATTTTTACATGCCTTTACATCGTAGCGGGAACTGACGTTTCTCTGCTCCCGTTGCTCTAGACGAGACGATTGTGCCTCCCGACGTGCCGAGCTACTTGTCGTCCCAAGGGACTCTCTCTGACCGGCAGGAAGCGGTCGTCAGAGTAGATCACCAGCAGCCCAACGGGCACATAGACAGCAACGGTGAGAACCCCTTTCCTGGTTTCTTCTGCGATGCTGCATCTGAACTTGATCTGAGGAGGCAGAAGTCACAGTACAGAGTACGTCTGTGCTTGTGATGGGTTACCTGAGCGCTCGTCGTAGGGTGATTCTGCAGCTGCTGCATTTACGCAGAACAAGGCTCTGTCACTCCACAAGGCTGTCCTCTCCCAGCCCTAACAGGGTTCCTACAGGCAGACTGCTTCAGAAACTGCTCAGTCAGGCCCCAAGGACTGTTTTTTTGCTAATTTTGGATTAGTTTTTTGGCACCAGAGTTACCCGTAGTTAAGCTCTACTAGAAGATCCATTAGCGTGGCCTGTCCCTGCCTTCAGGCTGAGAAATTAAATGTTGGGATTTTACAGTACTTAAACAGGGCACGGTAGGAAGGAGAAGTTAAGCGTTCCGAACCAGGATTCTCCTGGGATGGTACAGCATTTATTCTGTTAATAGATAATTTTAAGCTAATGTTTATCTCCGTGGCTATTTTTTCCTCCTTTTGCAGCTTTTACAGTAGAAATAAGACTAACGAGTCATTTAACTGAGAGCAGATGGCTGTAATCCTTAGCCAGATGGTTCGTTTGTTACAGGTATGTGTCAGACTGATGCTGGAAGGTGTCCAGACGTTGAAGCTCCCACCGTGGGCTGTAGACAGCCAAAGCTGTGTATCGGCTATAATAAAGACACTTGGAAAACCGAAGACATGGCTGATGGAATGCTTGTTCCAGATAAGACAGGTACAAAACCCATTAATCTGGAAAGGTATTTTGTGTTTGTACAGATCAGAAGGCCCTCTGAGTCAGACAGCATTAAGACAAGAAATTGTTACCTTCAGAAAAAAAAGCCCAGAGTCACTCTCAGGTGTGAGCACCATAAATTTACTTTCTCCTGCTTGCTTTGATCCTCTATCAAGCTTGAATAGTTTGAATTCGAGGAACGTCACAAAGAGGCAGACTCAAGCTCACGACAGCCATTCCTTGCAGCTGGCTGATGGGTATTTCGATTTCAGCTGTTCCTAGAACGTGAGAGCGCATTCAAACTGAAGGTGTTAAAATTTTTCATGCTCTTTAAAGGGGCTGTCAACTTCAAAGCTTGGCTTTTTTCTTTATTTTCAAAATTTAAAGGTTGTTTTGGGCACTGCACCCACCTCTGCTCTTTGTCAGTTTCTTGGGTGTTCCACTCCACGGCCAATGAAACAGATTTTCTGTCCAGGAGAAACTGTGTAAAGTTTAATAATGGAAAGTTGTCGAGTGCAGTAAGGAAATTAACTTTCAACATTTAGAAACTCCTTCCTGCTTGCTGCTTTTGAGTTCTGCTCATCTGTTATTACCACTAACAGTAATAACATACCTTGAGGTAACACCGTGAGCTGACAGTGATCCTGTAAAGCAGCGGCACAAACGCAAGAAGGTAACTTGGTATTTTAAAGCCGGTAAAGAAAAGCCCCACTTGCTATTTCTACCCTGACCAGAAAGTCTGGAAAAGGAAATAAATGCACAGTTTATTTAGGAAAAAAAAAAAAGAAAGTCACAACTTCTTAGGAGTAAACAAACCCCAACCAACTAAGCCTCTGAACTGGACCTACCCTCAGGGGTAGCTCCGGAGCTCTGCAAAGCGCAGGTGTTTGCTGGCCCTGTGTAAACCCCAGCAACGTCCGTGGCGCTGAGCGAGAGACCCCCGCGCTGCTGAGGGGCAGACGAACCAACCGGAGCCGCCTTCTCCTTCCGCAAGTCGGGTGCTCGGGCCGTGACAGCTTCCAGCTGGTTCATCTTCACTCCTTGCCCTTTCCCCTTCCTCCCCTACAGGCTACGGCCTGCCCGTGGTGTGCGCGGACTGCAGCGGCAGCACGGACAGCCTGGACGCCCACATCTACCCCAAGGAGCCCCAGTACTACTCGGAGAGCCTCCAGGCGCTGGAGGACACCTACCCGAGCGCGCTGAGCAGCAAGGAGCAAAAGAGGAAGAGGGGTGCAGGCACCAGCCTTCTTCATCCTCAGCCGTGCAGCGGGATGGCCAGCGGCAAGAGGGTGGAAACGGACGGGACCCTCTACCCCAGCAACCACGACAGGATGAGGCCCGTGAGCGCGGCCAGCCCGCCGCTGGCGGACAGACACGGTGCGTGGCTCCTCGGGGACGGCTTTGGCTCCTCGGGGATGGCTTTTGCTCCTCAGGGACGGCTTTGGCTCCTCAGGGACGGCTTTGGCTTCTCGGGGATGGCTTTGGCTCCTCGGGGACGGCTTTGGCTCCTCGGGGACGGCTTTTGCTCCTCGGGGACGGCTTTTGCTCCTCAGGGACGGCTTTGGCTTCTCGGGGATGGCTTTGGCTCCTCGGGGACGGCTTTTGCTCCTCGGGGACAGCTTTTGCTCCTCGGGGACGGCTTTGGCTCCTCGGGGACGGCTTTTGCTCCTCGGGGATGGCTTTGGCTCCTCGGGGACGGCTTTTGCTCCTCGGGGACGGCTTTGGCTCCTCGGGGACGGCTTTTGCTCCTCGGGGACGGCTTTTGCTCCTCAGGGACGGCTTTGGCTTCTCGGGGATGGCTTTGGCTCCTCGGGGACGGCTTTTGCTCCTCGGGGACGGCTTTTGCTCCTCGGGGACGGCTTTTGCTCCTCGGGGACGGCTTTGGCTCCTCGGGGACGGCTTTTGCTCCTCGGGGACGGCTTTGGCTCCTCGGGGACGGCTTTTGCTCCCCGGATGCAACGTCCAGCCCGCTGGGTTCTGTCGCAGCCCTGTGCTCTCCCGTCAGCGTTTTGAACTGGCTCGAGGGCAGTGGCAGGGCTGGTTTTGGGAGGGGCGCTGCCCAGCTGAGCGGCAACTAACCACGCTGGTTCTTTGGTTTGGGTTTTTTTTTCCAGGCTCTTCACAAGCAGTAGCAAAGCCTCCAGAGCTGAACGACCTGAATTTGGTGAGAGCTTCACCAGCAGGAGGGTCGTTAAAGCAACTGAACGTGCTTCCCGAAGCTTCCCCCGCACTACTGGACCTGCCGAGCGCGGCGGAAGGGAAGCCGGCTCTCCTGCCCAACGGCTACGCCCCCGCGCCCTGCGACTCCCTCCGTGAGCTGAAGCCACCGCACCGATCGCTGGACTGAGGGGACAGGCTGCCACGTGCAAAGGAACAACCACGCTATTGGGTTTTGTAATTTTTTTTTTTAATTTTTTTTTTTTTTTTTGCACAGAGTATATAGGCTACTTACTTCTACCTCAAATCTTGAACTGATGACCTGTCCAAGGCAAACAGCTGAGGTATGAGAAACAAGCTTGTATGGGGAACAAACTCCTGTTCGAGCGTCATCTGTTTGTACATAGTTTAAAACTTCCCTGAGAAGTATGAAGCGTTCAAAAGTTGACTTGCATATGAAGCACATAAATGCAAGGGATTATTGTGTAAAGAGAAAAGTATTTGATACAGTTGTACATAAGAGTTTTCATATATAAATATATATATATAAAAATATATATATATATATCTTTTACAGAGGCTATTTTAATCTTTAGTGCATGGAAAACTGAGTGAAATTTTACAGTTTTGGCAATATTGTTTTCAGTATCAGGTTGCTGTTAAAACTTTGTGAGAGAAATAATTCTGGTGCCTTAAATGCATAAGTAGAACTTTAAAAAGCCAGACTGTTCCAAAGGGATTGTCCTCTTCAGCGGAGGTTCCTTTAAATCACGTATCAATTGGGTTACTTTAGCACAAATCTCTCCTTCCCCTTTGAAATTTATTGCACTTAACACATTTAAACGGAGATCTTCGGCCGTTTCCAGTGACGTTCCTAGGGCAAAAACCACGCAGTGAGAAATTGCGTAGCAACCTGGTTTTTTCCTGTTGGTGGAAGAACTTAAATCCCATGACTTTTCCAAACTGCGTAAAAATTAGCATTCGAACCGTGACTGTGTGAGGCGTTCCGAGCGGGCCGCACAGGAGGCCCCGAATCACCCGGCCGCGGCGCAGAGCCCCAAAACAAGCAGGCCAAAGGGCTGTCGCGGGGAGCGAGCGGCCGCGACCGGAGCGACTCGCTCGTGGAGGGACCTGTGGGGTGGTGCCGCGCGTGGCACCGCGCAGAACCGCCCCAGCAGAACCTGCCCCGTGGGCTGCTGCAGCCCCGGGCACCTTCAGAGCGTTACTGTGGGCGTTTGCCCTGCCGGGCGGAGGCAGCTCGACCCGTGTCAGGCGGGGGTAACGATGCACAGCCCGGCCCTGGCGAGGAGGAGCGCCCCGTGCCAGGGTCGTGCACCTTCACCCACCCCCAAAAAATCCATCGGTCCCGCAGGCGGGTGACACCGTCGAGCTGTTTTGACGACAAGACACTAAAACCGCCCTCCTGAGCCGACAGCTGGGCCGTTAACTCAGCTGGTGTCTTTTTTTTTTGTTGCCTGCACCGCAATATTGCGCCTTTTTGGTGAACACCAGTGCCCCCAGCTGCGGCCAGGCTCTGGAGCCCAAAACCCCCCTTGAGAGGAGTCGTGGTGCTCTGTGCGGCAGCGCTCGGCCCTTCAGGAATGCGCTGTTTTAGAGGGGAAGCTGTCTGAAAGTCAGTGGAGATGTCCCAGGGGTTTTATGTGGTCTTTTAAGTTCATCCATGAACGGGGGGGAAAAAGAAATACCCACGTTGGTCAACCAGACCTTTGTCACTTCCGACTTCACTCTGATGCTCTTTATTTATAGAAAGGCTGCTTTCTGTTGGCGTTGGTACCTGTGGATGGAGGACTCCCTTCCAGTTACGTGTAACTTGAGTTCTGCTGACGTAAGGTGGCTGACTCTGGTGATGACTACTTTGGGGGAAGGCTTATTTTAGGGGGGTTCTGTTACTTTTTTTCCTTAGGAGCAACTCAAATGCCAGTCCCACTGAAGCCAGGTCTGGTGGAAATGGCCTTTGCTAGTCCTGTGGCTCAAGCCTCAGCCATCAGGGCAGAAACAGGTCGTTTTCGGGTCGGATCCCGTCCCTGGGGGTACGGCCGCGGTGCCAGGGAGCAGTTGGGGGGCTGCCCTGCGTGTTGTATTGAGGCGGGTCCTGGCCAGCCCCACCCCGGGCAGCCCCCACCTCCCGGGAGGGACGGGGCGCTGCCGGCGAGGCGCCGTTCAGCCCGTCCCTGTCTGTATCGGTTCTGGCTACGGACGCGTTTGCACTTTGAGACGGGGGGCTGATGGCGGCGAGTGCCGAGTTTATTCGAAGCAGAGGAAAGAGATGTTAGAAAATTCTAAACCGAGCGTAATTTTCCCTCTACTGGAGGGGAAAAGTGCGCTTCGGAACGGCCTCAGGAGGTGAAAACGGGGGAACCGGGGCCAGGGGGAAGACGGGAGTGATGTAATTGACTCGTTTGGCTGGCGGAAATGTCATCACCATTGCAGGTACAAAGCATATTTGCCACATTAACGTTTGAAAATAATGTTTCTGAATAAAGTTAACTGCCTAATGTTATGACTTCCACTAAATATGTGAATTTGCTGCTTCTAAGAGGCAATGTGAAAGAGGAAGTATTACTTTTGTGTACAAAGTTATTTATTTATTAGAAAATTTGGTACAATGTTGTACATTGAAAAACATGTAAGATATTGAAGTGTCTAACAAACAGCATTGAAGTGTCTTTAATAAAGGTTCATTTATAATATTACAGCTGTTGTTATGTTGAGAGTGAGCTTTTGGGAGTTCCGGTTGAAAATTAAATAAAATTCTAATCCATTGCTATACTCTCTTCTCTCTCTGACAAGCACGCAGCCCAACTGCCAAAATACCTGCTTGTGAGATGCGACCCAGGGCTGGAGATACTGTAGGTCCGCCCGAGGCTCGAGGACAGGGAGGACGGTGGGGGCTGTACCGAAGGTCACCACTGAGAACTCACTCATTCTCACAAGAATATTCTAATAAGAAATACATCGAAATGCATCCGAAGGGATCGGGCTGCTTAAGTGTCTGGCAAGTCCCTCGTCTTGGCCCTGGAACAGGGCAGAGGGGGGTGCACGGGTGCGTAGGGGGCTGAGGAGACCGGGGCCAGGGCAGCACCAGGCTCAGCTGCAGCTGTGAACTCCTCCGGCTTTCTCCAACCTGGACCCCACCCTGTGCGGAGATGCCAGAGGCAGCGTGGGAGATAAGCTTGAATTATTGCTTTAACTACAGAATCTCAATTCAGTTTCTGTATATTTAAAAAGAAAAACCTTTTAGAAGTGTTTTTTTCCTGCAAATTATAACTTGGGGTAGAGAGGAGATCTTCTAAGACCAGTTTAACACATGTAGGAGTTAAAATGGAAGAGAAAGAGCCTTTAAGGGGCTGGTGCCTGGTCTGAGATTCAAGTTCTGTTGTTCCACGTTAGCCCAGTAATGGGCTAAAACTGATTTTTTTCAACTTTTGGTAAACTTGAAATAAAACATCACTAAAACTCAAGGCAAACAGGCAATAGGGGAAAGCAAACACATTTTTAGGTCATTTTTCCCCTCCGTAGTCCCAACACTAAGTGTACTTTTGAGCACAATTAGACAAACGGGTTTGTCTCTTGCTTGCCTGGTGCTGTTCCCAGGGCCAGTCCGTCCGCACAGGGAAGCGCTTCGGGGGCTGTCTCTCTCCCCCACCGTTAGGCTGGCTAAAAATGTGGCTAGTTTGGGGTTTTCAGGATTTTTTTTTTAAATAAAAAGACCAGCGATGACAAAATCTGATTATGCAAATATTAAGAAAAAAAAAAAGAACAAAAATCCAGCATTTGGACCCAAAGACTGTGGGGCATGATTATTTTCAGCTCATGTAATTAAATGCACCAACTGCAGCGCTAACCCTCTCATCGTGTTTGAAGAGCTCTAACAGAAAATATGTTAGCTTTTACGACAGAGTAATAAATCTGCCCCCCCCCCCCCCCCCCCCAAATGCCCCTAAAATTGGTTCTGCTATATATAATCTTCATAAAAGAGATAACCTTAAGCATGGCAGGAAGCACTGCTACACTGTGCCGTGGAAAGGGGTAGAACTAACAGCCAATGCGGGACTTGGCTGAAACCCCCCATTTTAATTGAAGAGTATTTTTAAGAATTACGGCCTTTGTTCTGTCTGTTTGACTTGGTTGCCAATTATTTTCTAAGTTTTGGCCTCAAAAAAAGGTCTCGTTACTATGTCACGGGCTACGACAGTGCAATAAAGCATCCCGCCTTAGCAAGCCCGGCCCACGCTTGTGCCTGGGCAGCCCCGGTCCTGCACGCGCCTGGCTTGGCATTTGTTCTCCCTCACCCCAACTCCCTGCGCCCCCAACGCCTTCCTCGGGAGGGGAACGACCTCCACGGGAACCGGCGGCGCCCCGGGGGAGCCGGTACGGCCTCGGCTACCGCAGGAGCATCGCGCTGACCCGGCAGGCACGTGCACGGTGCGGCCGATGGCCTGGGCACCACGACGGCCGCGCCAGCCGGGCTCTGCCGCCCTTCTCCCGCCTGACCGCGGGCACTCCCGGCACGGCCAGCCCCCCACCTCCTCACCCCGTGTGCCAGGAGCCCCTCCGCCACCGGGCCCCGCGGCTGGGCCCTGGCCAAACGTGTGACCCGCCACCGCCTGACCCGGGCCCCTCTTACCCACCGAGGAGGGGCTTTTCGGCGCTGGCTGCAGCAGCGTGGCTTTGCCTGCCCGGGGGGCCCCGCGCCAACGCACGTCGCCTCTTAACGCGAGGGCAATCGTTTCAGCAGGGCCTCTTGCGACGGGACAAGGGGTAACGGCTTTAAATCAAAAGAGGGCAGATTCAGGCTGGAGATAAGGAAGGGATTTTTCACAATGAGGGTGGGGAAACGCTGGCACAGGCTGCCCAGAGAGGTGGTAGGAGCCCCATCCCTGGGAACACTCACGGTCAGGCTGGACGGGGCTCTGAGCAACCTGATCCAGCCGAAGGTGTCCCTGCTCGCTGCAGGGGGTGGGACGAGATGGCCTCTAACGGTCCCTTCCGACCCAAACCGTGCAATGGTTCTATAAACATTTTCAAGCACCCCTTAGCCAAGTCGCTGGTGTAAACTTGCACCCCCCACCCCAGCGTCCGGTGATAATTCTGATATAATTTCCATGAGGCTCATCCCTGCACCATTTTGGCCGCTTATGGCTCCTGTTTCCCAACACGAGAGCAAGAGCAGAGGTTTGCTCTGGCTGCCAGCAGCCCCCTGAGAGCCCTCAGGATCCATCCGGACATGGGCAGGAGAACCTGTGCATTCTCCCCGCTTTGCCTTCCCAGCCTCCCTCGACTTCAGCATTTCCAGCCTCCTGCTCCTTCAGCTGCTGAAGGGAGGAAGACCAAAAGAAGCCAGAGCTGCGCGTCTTTTTTTTTTGCACAAGCAGCTGTAAAATAATACAAGCCCCGTGCTTTTACTGGAGAAATGTGAGTCTAATTAATGAAGCTGCACTGGCTGCCCCACCGGAACGCTTGCTGAGCACCTGCGTGTACAAACAGGAATATAAACTTCCACAAACGCAGCTCAAATCAGAAACAAATGGATTGTTGTCTTGTACAAAGAGCTCTCCCAACCTGGAATACGTTCGGTGCTGTTGGAGGGCAGCAGGCTGTAACTTTACCGGCCCCTTCCCCAACCAGTAAAACCCCCCCCCCCCCCCCCCCCGGTTACGAGGCAGGTGCCACTGAATTATGAAAACTCGCTTTATTTCAGCCTCCCCGCTCAGCCCACGAGCTGGAGGTTTGCAGAACGTTTCCCCTGCGGGAGTTCTAATAACGCCTTTCTCAGCCACCGCAATTAGCTGTTTACCCCCCAAACATTACTTTTTTGGCACGACTCTCACCATGACCTCACTCACTTTCCATGCAGGAAAATTTCATGTTTGGGAAATTGGATTATTGGAGGATTTACTTTTCTTTAGCAGTGAAAGCGGCTCTCAGCCTGCCCAACAGCTGCTGCGGCACGGCGGGAGGAAGGCTGCGTTCGCCAGCGGACTCCTCCTCCCACTCGGTGGCTTCTCCGGCTCTTCGGTGGCCACCGGCAGGACCGGCTGGGTCAGAGCAGCAGCTGGCGGGTCTTCTCGTATGTCCCCAGGAAGATGAAGCCTCCCAGGCTGATGGCTGCCATCCGTGGGACAACACCTGCGAACAGGCTGAAGGCGAAGGCAACGCGGTGTCAGAGGACGAGCGGGGAGCGGGTGCCGCGCGGCTGGGGCAGGGCCTTCGGGAAGCAAAGCCAAGAAAAATCCTCTCTTGCCGGTTTCTTCAATCCCACCCCACTGCTCACTGAAGGAACGTGTCTGCGCTTCCCTCACAGAGCACTCCCCAGGCTCGGTGATTTTTAACCCCTCTCCACACTCCTCAGGTGCAGAAGCAAAGGTGCGGGAGGCTACGGGCCACGGGGCAGGACGAGGAGCTCGGACGCAGCATCGCATCCTCCGCCGCCCCCATCCAGCCTCGGCAGAGGGACCCCCTCTCTGCCAGGGGCTCCCCCACCGCAGGGACAGCCCCGCTCCCCGCGGCGGCTCGTTCCCAGTCACATAGAACAGGGCCCAGCCGGGAGGGAGCAGGAACGGCCGCGCGTTCAGCCGCCACGATTTTGAAGTGCCTGATCCTAAGAGCTCTCGGAAGTGAACAGAAAACTCGTGCAAAGCCAATTGCTCGACACATCTCAGCTCCCTGTTGGTTTAACACCTTCAGGCCAGGCCAGCGTATCCTCCCAGAGGATCACAGGCTCCGTGCAAGCAAGGATTCAACGTTAGGCTGGAATCGGTTTGGCATACCCGCCGCTGATCCAGCTCCCGCACGGCAGGAGCGCCTGCCCTTCGCTCGCCGCACGACCTGGCGGAGCTCCGCAGGGATGCTGTCCTCGGCTGTCCCTGCTGGGAGCGTGTCCCCAGCGGGAGGAGGCCGGGGACCCCCAGGGGTGCTCAGAGCCGGCTGCTCCCTGCCCGGCTGCTCACGCTGCGCCGGGGGAAACCTCTGGCTGCAGCAACTCTGGGTTTTGTCGTAATGAGCTTTGCTGAGGAGCCTGGAGCACGCAGGCAGATGGAAACATTTTATGGCTTTACTAGACAGCAATTGGGCCCATTACCATAATGACAGCTTTAAAACAGAGTAATTTGTACAAGGCATGTACGGACAGAGCGCTGATAGGGTAAATCCGAACGGAGCACCATCCTTCTCCTGCCGAATTAGGCAGCCCTCCTCCCTTCCAGGAGCAGTGGCAGGCATTCATTTACAGAACAGCCCGCTCGAGACACGGCTATTACACAAACAGGGGCAGATAACTCAGTTACTCAGAAGCTGCATCCCTGGCAACCTCCCATCACCGACCATCACTTCCAAGAACCCTGGCCCTGCTCCCCCCGCAGTTTCCCACCTGCCGCCCGTGGCCTCTCCGATCCCCGCTCCGCCCGGGGGCTCCCTTCCGCAGGAGGGCAGAGCTGAACGGCTGCGGGGCTGCCTCGAATCCGGAGAGCTCAGCTCTGTTGCAGGCCCGATCCAAACCGGTCCCTGCGAGGCCACACACCAGCAGATGAGCTGAACTGGTTTTCTGTCTGCTGGCCCCATCAGAAACCGCTCTGGCAGGGACAGCTCTGCCGTCTCTTTGTATTCGCTATCTGTCCGCACGCACTTCACCGGGCGCTCTGCCGCTCCTCTCTCCTCGCCTGGGTTTTCCCTTTTGCTTAAGCAACTCTCCCAGTCACTGGTCGAATCCAGCACCAAGGGCTGGAGGGCTCCATGCCACCTTCTCATCCCCGAAGCTGCAATAAACGCACAGCGTGCCGGTGACTGGCAAAGACCAGGGGGCTTTCGGGTAGGGACACCTCGTGCTCTCCCCAGCCGTGCGAGGAACGGCTCGGCAGGAGTCACAAATCCGGGAATCACATCTAAATCCCCGGGCGAGGCCGGGCTGCAGGTGTCAAACCCACAACGTGTGCCCGCCCCAGCCGCGGGCATCCCCTCCAGGGTGCAGCTCTTCCTTTCAGGGTTCCCAGCCCAGCAATACACCCAGTCCCACGGTCCCAGCGGCAAAGGGGATGTTTTTTGGGTGACAACTCAGCAACCCAAAGCAAATCTGTTCTCCACAGAGACTAACCAGGACCCCTGAAGTTACCCTTTGGAAAAGGCACTGCAGGGCCTGGACACAGCACTGGGGCCAGCGCTGCAAAGGGCACCTGTGCTCAGCCCCAAAACCTCCGGGTTAGGCTCTGGACCACAGGGGTGGCCACGCTGATGAAAGAACAGCGCTTTTCTCTGACTGCACTTTGCTCTGAGCAAACTCCTGCAGGCAGCTTGTGTTTCACCACCCATCGGCGAGGTCCAGCTCCGGAGAGCGGCGTGGTTAGTGCCTGCCGTGTCACGTCCACCCCGACTGGGAAGCTCATCCGAGGAACGGGATGCCTGGTGCAGACCACCGGCTCCGTCCTCAGCTACAGACAAGCTGGGACAAGCCATCTCACCTGATTTATCGGTCAAATAACCCTCGTCTTTCTCCCCAGTCGGTTGTGAAGCTCCATCCACGGCTTTCAAACGCCACCGCCTCCTCGCACGTCAGACAAGACGTACACTGGCCTTCATGGGAACGGCTCATCTACCCCACTGTCAAGAGCCAAGAGGCGCACGGGTCCGCTCACTCCATCTCTATCCTACCTCCCGCCACAGGCCTGGCTCTCCCCGGACAGAAAGGGATGTGAAATTTCTTGGCATGAAGCGGAGGGATTTACTAGGTGCAGACCAGGAAGCTGAGCCCTGCGCTCTGGTTTTAATAAGGTGGCAATAAGCAATGCGTCTTTCTGCCCTCAGAATTCCTCCTCTTCAAGTACGAGATTTATTAGAGGAGCCATAAATCATTTCATGTTGCAACTGGCCAAAAAAGCCCGACATTTTTATTGTTTTTGATTAATAGATTTATAATTGGCAGCAGGCATGGCAGCCTCTGCGTTTATTTTTCCCAAGACTTTCTTCCTTTTCCTTGCAGCTGACGCAGCTTGGCCTCCCTCACACGTTACTTTTTCTCCAGATCGCTTATTGTTTTGATTTCAATTGAATTGTGTTCCCTTTGGTCCTAGTCCACGGGTACTATCTTTAGGCAGAGTTTAATTTTGGGTTGTTTAGAAAAGGGCACTGCCCTGAAAAGAACACAAACATACATTTTCATTTTCTGCTGTTGGCTAAGGAAAGGGGGGGGTTGTTCCCCAGCTAGATCCGTGCCTCCTCACACCCTTCAGAGCTCAACGGCCACCAGCAGCAGATGTGGCCTCCTCACTTCTCCCAGTCCCTTTCCAACCGTGCCCTAGAGCGCCCACCAAGCTATCTAGGACCCAAGACTCATCACCTCGTCACCTCCAGGAGCAAACCTGAGACAAACCCATCTCTGCGCGCCGCCGGGGGGCACAGCTGGACATCTTCCTGCAATCGCTGCTCGGGAACTTCCTGCAATTTGTTTTGAATTATTTCCCACATGTGTAGAAAGAGGATTGAACTTTTATTAGTCGGGCAAGCAGAGATCAGATGTTAAGAGAAAACTGTCTCCCGCAAAGCAGCGAGGTGCACGCTGCGTCAAGCAGCAGTTTACGAATGTTACACCTGAAAGTACTGGCCACAGCAAGCGGATTAAAAACCTGTGAGAAACCACAGTGAAAAGGCCCAAGTAAAGCTTCAAAAAAAAACCCCCCGCTTCTCTTCCAGGCCAAGGGCAGGTGGGACACAATCCCTACCAAAGGAAGCACAGGCTGAACCTCCTGGACTGGAGGAGTTGTGTTTAAGACATATTCGCTACGAGCGGCCAATGAGTGTCATGAGTCACGCACTCAAAGAGGACAAGGTAGTGTAAATGAAGCAGATGTCTGTAAAAATCAGTAATAATTTATAAGCTCATGACACCTCACAATGTTCTACAAACGCTAGCAGAGGGTTTTTTGTTCACAGCACTGCTCCAAGGTCAGAAGAGCAACTCCCCGTCTCAGGGCTCGGTAAAGTGAGGCAGTTAAGAGACCAACATCACCCCAGCCTTCCACGGCTGGTCAGAAGAAAGCCCAGAACATTTCTGCACTCCAGCCACAGCAGGAAAGCCACAGAGAGCTGCTCTGCGAGTGCTCAGACTTATTCTTTGCGCTCAAGCCTGTCTCAGAAAACTTGCATTTGTGCAACAACTGCCTCGCCAGAGACATCCAAGCGGGCACGTGGTCCAGCCCAGACCTGACGGGAGGCTCAACGGACAAGTCAGGGAGCGCAGGGCTCCCTGCCTTCTGCTTCAGCTTGCCCCGGCTGCCGGCACCAGCCCGGCATCGCCTGCTCCCGTCACGCTTCACAGTGAGAACAGCAAATCTAAAGGAACAGAGGAGACCTTGCTGGTGTTTTCAGATCAGTAGGAAATTGCCAGGAGGAGGAAAAGACTGTGCGTGAGGGACACGAGGTTCCTATGCTGGCCTTCCCTGACATCTCAGGAGGGGTGCTTCACACACCTCAAGATGAAACGGTGGTAGTCACTGCCACAAGACGTGCGTGCCTGAAGTTTAAAGGGATACAAAACACGAAACGTGCACGTTCGTGGAGGAAAGTCCATCCCGGGTTATGAAGCACGAAGCCACCCTCGCCTCCGAAGCCTGGAGCTAAGCTTAGAGATGGTACCACGGACAGACTCCCAATAACGCCCCGTTTCTGGGCTCTTCCCTGGCCACTGCTCCCAGCCAGCGCTAAGGCGAGGACACTAGACCTCCCTGGAGGGACTTGTTCTTCGCTACCTGCCAGCCGCTCCCTGGCCACGTGTACAGCAATCGAAAGTCTTTTCTGTACGGCAGTGTCTAAACCTAAGCAGACCATCTCATCCCCTTCCCACCCCCCGACACAGACAGGGATACAAGACCTGAGATGTAGCACGTCCTTACCCTGCCAGGCCTTGCGTCCTCCAGATGCCAGCAAGGGCGGCCAGAACGTTCCCGCTCGCGTTGCTGGAACCAGCCTGCACCACAGAAAGAGAGAGATTGGAAACTGTTGGCAGAGAGGTTTAGTTATTTACTGAGCTCCCTGTCCCCGGTTAGTGCTACGTTACAGGAATCACAGGCACCCTAATGACCTCCTTACCCCAGGCACAGACAAAAGCTCCTTGTCTCCAGGAATGAGGCAGAGGGCAGAAAGGGAAACCAAGGCACGGAAGAACAAAGCGATCACTCCATGAGCTGGTTAGTCCAGAACCGAGTAGCCAGTCCCTTCTGCACTACACCCAGCTCTACGTCCAGCAGCTGACACTGGGCTAAGACGTTAATAAAAACGCTCTCAAAGCATCAACAAGTGACTTTGCTGCTCACTGCAAGACGACAGCAGCCTTGAGGTTTGCTTTAAAAAAACTCCATGAGTATCGCATGTGAAAACTGCCTTGAGTGCAACACAGAGGACAAAGAGCAGGACTACAGACAACTCAATTACAGGCGTGATCTAGTTAGTGTGAGATGACTAATACAAAGACGCTGTTTGAACGGTCTCAGGACACCTCAAAGCACCACCATTCCCTCACCAGTGCTGACCTGGTTGCTCAGGACAGCAGCAGACATAAATGAAACCCAGTCCTTAGAGTTTTATCAGCCACACTGCCCAACGGCTGCAGCAGGTACAACCCCCAGCCATGAGAGATGCACAAGACAGCGACACGGTGAGCACAGACGTGCGGGACTCGGCTGGGGAGGTGCATGCCACCCACAAGAAACACACCTGTACTGAGGGACGTGAGCAATAGCGTAAAAACTGCTCACAGAAACTCCAGGATGGCTGACATTCGCCAACACAACAGCTCTTTTCAGGATGGGGAAAGGCTTTAGGAATATCCACCTGCTGAGGGCTTTTAGCTACGTGGCTGCTTAGCTCTGCTCTGGGTCAATGAGATGATGGTGGCAACACCAGACTGAGGAGCAATTTAACTAGTTACCAAACTTACTGATCTTATAAGCAATCTTCCTTCTGCCCTGGCTGGCAGATGTAAGCCATCACGATCTCTATGGCTTAAAATTTTAGGACAGAAAATCCAGTGCCAAGCCCCCCCGAGAAAGACACGCATACACACACTCAAGCCCAACAATTATCAAAAGAACAGAGGAATAAACCCCTGATGAGCAGTTTAACTCGGGTGTCTGACTCCGCAAGGACTTTCTCCTAAAGACACTGCAGGAGACTCTGAAGCCAAGCACAAGCACGAGCCCTTCTCAGGCAGCTCCTTTGGGAAAGGACCGCAAGAGCAGTTCAAGGAAAGGAACACAACAATTCCATTAGTTCTGCATGCCGTACCTGTTCACATCTAATCCTGCCTTCGAGGACAAGAGCAGAAAGCATTGTTGTTAATAGGTGTGGATTTCGTTCTGTAATGACCATACAGAAACTCTGGAACCACCCAAGCCATTCACCTGCACGCCTGCTGGCCTCCCTCGCTCTTACCTTTGCCAACATAATTCTTGTCTTCGCTACATCGAGAGGTGTGGTGACTGCAGCTGCAAATCCACCTGAGCAAATTAAAATATCGAACACAAGTGAGACATTGTTGGGTGAACATGAACGCCACGCTGCCTACAAGTCCCATGGCTGCGGTCAACACTGCTCCATTATGAATGCCTACAGCATGTTTCCTCGTGTCAGAGCCCGGGTACGTTGGTCGAAGGTCTGTACACAGAGTGTTTTATTCCTGCGTGTTGACTGAAGGAAACAGCTCTGTTCTAGTTAAGTGTAAACCAAATCGTCCCCATTGAGATGACTGTCCTCTTGTTTGGACTCTGTACGTACATGGCCATATGAAGGTCACAAGGATAACGGGCTCCACTTCCAACATCTACAGACAAGTTTGAAAGGAAGAACTTGCAAAGATGGGAAAATAAGCTCCTCGCACTGTGTTCTGCCTCAAGAATTAAAGTCTGACCATTCGAATGCTAGAAAGACAGAAGGAGAGGAAAGGTGCTCTACATGTGAAACACCATGCTTCAGGGGCAAAGCTATCCACAAGGTACAGACAGACTGGATCGGGACTTCAACCCTTAGACCTGGGACTCTGTTCCAAGGGAAAAAGACAGGCCGGTGTTCGGGATGGTGCTCATCTCCAGTGAACGAAATCGGCTCCGTTTTGGATAACAACAATGCGAAGCTGCCCAAGGGTGTTTCGGAACGGTCAGAAGTCTGCTGCCACAAGTGCCATCTTCCTCTCACGGGCATTTTTATTCTCTCCAGTCACTCCAAACTTCACCCTTGGAGCTCATTTCTGTCACTTGGAGCAGCCAGCTCAGCTGCGGCTTTCCTCCTGAAAGCCAGAAACCCTCAGCTTATCCATCTGCATGTCTCACCCACAAACGTGCCTGTGTCTGCCTCCACATCTCACTGCGGCTACAGCCTGGCCTCTGGTGCTACCTAGGGACCAGCCTTGCTGCTTTTTCTCTCAGGTTCTTATTCGCTTTGCCTTATTTCTCCACCCTAAAATTAACTCTAATCTCTCTCCCTCCTCTGTTCACAGTATTTCAAACAAGTCATTCAGGCTGAGGAAGAGCCAAAGTGAAGGAAACATAAAATGCAGAAGCAGCCCAGCAGTAAGTGAAGTACAAAAGGGGAAGAAAGAGGAGAAGAAAAGAGAGAGACAGACTTGTTCTGAAATTTCTCTTTCTTCTTCTTCCTGATTTTTTTCTCTGGAGCTTGTACAAATCCTGTATCTGCCACAGCAGGGAACAAAGTGACTCCAAAGACTGAAGCCTACACAGTACCCAGGGAATAAGCTAAAAATAATCTATTTTCTGTTCCAAGTTTTATGGAATGCAGAAAAATTGATCTCTCTTTTCTTGGGATGGGAGAGGGGAAAAACATTTCTTCTAAAACCTGTAAAGTAATGAAAAAAAATCCATCTTTCCCCGCTGGCTTATGTTTTTACCTGCATTTCTCTCTTTCAACCACCTTAGCTTTAACATATTAAACCCCTGCTTTCTGTCAGAAAAGAGGCTGGGCCAGCTGGCACTCTACGTTGGCTTCTTACAATTAATGAAGGAACGTCCCGTGACAGTTCAGGAGCTGCAGCAAGGCTCATGTGCAGTCCCCTGGATCCCAAACCAGCACAGCAGGCAAGCCGAGGCAGCAAACAGCCCAAAACGCCTGGTTTAGGAGCAGCTTCTGCTCACGGAAGGTCGGCCCATCTGCTTCACTCCGCCGGAAGCTTTCTAGCAGTGATACCTCACTAAAAGGCAGAAAAATGGGTTGTATTCAAGAAGCCAAAGCAGAAACTATGAGCAAGTTAAACTAAATTCCAGCCCATTCTTGGACCTTCTTTAAGGTCAAAAATCTTTTTATTGTGAGCCAGTTTTTGAGTAAGTGACCCAAAGGCTCTGAGAGAATGGTCTGGATAGAAACTTGGGTACTCATGTCAGCGATGTATTTTTAGAACAGTAAAAATAATCTCCATGGAAAATAGCAGCTTGACAAGTCTGGATGTGGAAGTCCTTCCTTTGCCCACAGACCAAGATAAAATTAAACAGCGAACCACATGGCTGTCGGGACTGTATCGAGCAAAAAATCTCAATGCATCACTCAGCTAAAGAGCTGACAGTAACACGTTAGTCAGACTAACTTATTTCCCTTATCAGATCCCGGTAATTTTTTTATGCATTTGTTCCTAACAGTTTCTTATTGGCAGAAGCTTCAACATTGGCTGGTAGAGTGATTAGAACAAACACAATTTATGCTGTTATGATGTTCCCAAATTCTTATCTGAAAGGTTTAAATCAAGGCTGATTGGTTTCCATTTTTCTTCCCCAGCTCACATCTGGATCTTTCAGACTTTTTTGTTACTAGCATTTCAGTGTTTCTTTTTCCATCACTGGGAAGTATTTGGTACAGATTTACCAATCAATTGAGAATAACAACAGCAACAATAAATTGCTTCATAAGCACAACAAGCAGCAGGATAGCGGCTAAATTAAATGCAAGTTTGTATATGCTTGACAAAAACACAAGAATAAAGCTAGCATTTGTTGGGAACTGCATTTTATTGAAGGCAGTGAGTCTGACAAAATGAATTTGCTCCAGCCTTAACCCCAAATGCCCAAGGTAATTTCAAAGTGACCCCTTCAGTGTTAGTACACAGGTATCCAAGACCAGGCCACAGCGCTAGCGAGGTACTGCTCAGTGCCCCCTGCTCTAGCTGGGTGAAGGACCTTACAACGTGACTGTTTCCAATCATCCGATTAATACAACAGATACAAACCAGCACGGCCAGAGTCTCCTCATGCAAACTAGGAGAGCTGTGCACCGCACTAATGCACAGTAAGGCCCAACAGATCTTTCAATCACTCCTTTAGTCTATGCCTGCCGTCACTGAATTCTCCAAGAGCTGCTACATCAGGCTGGAGTCGCTCAGCTAGCCAGAAATCAGGAAAAGCAGGTATCGAAGCATCAGGTGGGCAAGAAAGGCCCAGACACATCCAGCCTGACACCCCTAATCATTCTGCCTTCTCTGCAGAGCGGAGAGAGCAGAAGGCACCTTTGCAGGCACTCTGTGCCCAGACAGACAGGCTCACCAACACACTCCCGGAGAAGGTTCCTTTCTCGCTCGCCCTAGAAGGATCTGATAATGACTCGGGCTCAGCAAGTAGGCATAAAGATGGATTTTCACACGAGAGAATGCTCCTGGCTTGTTAATACTTCTAGCAGAGTGACAAACTCCTCTATTGGGAAAATAAAACTTCACGCAGAAGTGGAAAATTCATCATCCGTCTCCCGAGAAGTTACAATGGCCACTGTATGTTCACACGTCAGCTCAGCAGCTAAACTTTACCAAGCCCTGGGTGTTAAACAGAAAATCCCTCTGCCACTCATGCTTTCCCAGTGACCAGTGCTTGATGGAAGCACTAGTGACAGACATCTGCAGAGAATATTTACCTTCATTTGGCAATAAGAATAAAAAGTCCTGAAGACTTAAGATTTTCCCCTAGATTCCTGCTGGCATTCCCTACCCTTTTTAGCTGTCGTGCAAATAAAAATTGAGAAGAATCAGAACAGAGTGAAATACTTCACCTGAGAACAGCACATAACCCTAGGTCCTCGCAGTAAGGTGGCTGCCTGCAGAATTTGCTGCTGCTGCTGCTGCTATAGGAAAACATTTCACACACTCCTCAAACAAGATCCTATGAAGGGAGGAAGACAAGTTCTTCTTCGGTCCCTGTATTTATTTTTTTTTCTGTACCATTTTAACTTCTCCTCACCCTTTCTAAAGGGCCCAGGGCCACCACAAGGGCTCCTCCTGATTCTGTGTTTCTGTCATCTGGCCAGACCCCTGGCACTCTCTTCTGTAACACCACCCCAGTTCGGTAGGTCAAGTTCGTTTCAAGAGATAGGAACTTGTATTTGACTAATGTCCGTGTTTGAATCAGCCCACCTTAGGAAAAGAAAAAAATCCAGGCTGAGCTGCAGTATTGCCTGTCTTCCTTACTATTTTCTGTACTGACATCTGAAGGTTACGCAGGACTGATTCAGCACTGACTCCCAAATCCAGGCTGAAAAACTGAGTCACACAAGTCCAAGACTAAACCTCACATTATTCTCTTACACTGGCTGATTTCCAAGTTCACAAATGGGCTTTTTCAGAACTCTTCAATCCTTCAGTTCGTATTTGAACTTCTATTTTATTGACATTATGTTACTCTTTTTTTTTAAGAGGAAATTTATTCTGGTCCTTTATCACTGTGGGAACACCACCTGACAATGCCAGAGCAAAGCGACCCAAGAACCTCTTCGGATTTCAGCAGAAATACCAAGGGGCAAAGCACTGCTCCTCCAGGAACTGAACCAATTCGGGGTTAGAAGCATGCTCCAGGCAGACACTGCAGGGAAATCTTGAGAACTACTCAAAAATTTATTCAGCGCTATAGAGTTAAAGAGGCTTTTAGACACAGTGTGTAATCTTGTCAGAGCTGATTAGATCAAAACAAAAGTGATGGGAAGTCTTCCCTGTTAATGTGCAAAAAGCTCTCGTTAGTGCTTCATTATTCACTAGACTTGCACCTCCATTCTCAGTGACTTTGTCACCACAGACCATGAATTATTAATGTTAAGCCACACTTTTTTTACAGTAGGGAGAAAGAAGGCGTCTTTCTCCGTGGCAATTTTCAGTCCCATTAAATGGACACTCAGGTTCACTGACAAGCTGGAAACCACCTCGCCGCTCCAGGGCAGTACTTTGCTTTCCCAACAGCTAATACCCGACGTCAGGATTTCCTTGCCATGAAGGACAGGCAAAACCCACCCCAAAGCTCTTCTGGGACAGCCTGCCTTGGTACTGTGCAGGGCTGGGGTGCAGTAGCCCAGCCAGGCAGCCTAAGCCCAGAGAAGACTTGAGCATGGAGGGCAACCACAATCACGCCTGGCCTGCCCACAGCATGGGGACACGCTTCCCTCCTCTGCCTCCAGCCTGTCAAAGCCCCTGCCCAAATCTGGGCTGGTGTCCAAACCGCTCAGACATGAGGCAAGGTTTGGTTCAAATGCAACCTCAGGCTTAAAATATCATGTAGATCTACCCTTGGGTTCCTCCCCACCGCCTGCTCAGATATCACCTTCTCTCACTCCCTGACTGCTCCAAACATCTCCTCTAGTTAAGACACCAGAGATGATGATAAAGCTGGACAAGACCTCCAGAGATTAAATTATTAACAGATGAGACCGAGAGGATTCCAAATCTCTGATATTTATGCTCATGCCTATTACATTTCTATAAAAAGCCCACGGATCGCAGACATATATCTTACACATGCGCTCAACAAGGACGGGTCGGGCCTCTCACAGCTCTTCAGCTGAAATCGCTGCCCTGTCACAGGCACTGGGGATGGAATTCAATATATTGTTGCTCTTTGTTCAGCCTTCGCCAAATAATCAATTATGATTTAGCTAGGAACTAACCAATGCACACAGACACCCACATACATGTGTGTGCGCCATGGAAGCCAAACAGGACTTTCCTTTCACTTTATTTCAGCTTATTACCCAACCCCTCAGGACCTCTAACATATTTTTAGAAAGTATTGAATTCAAGCAAAGAACACAGGAGAAAAGCATGTCTGTGTGATTTTGCCACCCCACTACTACCACGGTGGCATTTGACAGCATTGCTGTGCTTAAAGGTTGTTTTTTGGGTAATATCTTTTTAAGGTTTCTAACATGAGGATTTTACATGACTCGGATGCCCACATCTATCTTATTTTATTCGCAGGTTACTGCTGAGGATTTTTTGTTGTTGTTGTTTTGGGGTGGAAAGACAGGGATAAAGAGTTTGGTCTGTTTTTTCTTCCCTCATTTGAAGCTAAATGTAGGTAGTTAATAATTTTTAACCGTGGAATCCATTCTTCAGAAAGCAGGAAATTATTTTTCCACTGCCTCCATTCAGCAAGAAGGTTGAATATCTTCAATGCAGTAGAATGGACGCAGTACCGAATTAGATGAATACAAGGCCTGCCTGTTATATGTCTGCAAAGGGAGGCAATGGGGACAGAAGGGGAGGGTTCCGGTCCAAAAAGAGTTGAACTTCGTGAGTTTTGAAGCAGATCCTCAAAGGATACATGAGAAAGGAAGTTTCAAATACTGCTGGTGAAAAGGAAAGAATAGGGAAACAAAGAACGGAGAAGGAAAACCAGGCTGGAGGACGTGAGGCTGGAAGGATAACCCAGAGAGTATTTATCATCACCAATTACAACATAAAGAGGACTCCAGCTCTGCAAAGATTTGTGCTTGGGGAACAGAGCCTATGAAGACAGCTAGGTTGAACTGTCTCATCTACCACCGCCATGGAGCTGGAAGTCTCTGTGCTGCTCCAGGACCAGGTGCCTCCTCCAGAGCAAAGGTTAGGTCTCCCCACCACCTGCCAAAGGACAGTGAAGCGTTTGTGCACAGCCATGCCTTTGGAAGCTCCTTCTGTGGTATTTCTGCTATAAAGCGAGCAGACAGTACTGGATGTTCATCAGATAGTGGCAAGTCCAAGCACAACTGGTCAGAATCAAGACATACAGAGAGGGAAACGGAGGCACTGGGCTAGATTTCCAACGGAGGCACCAAATCGGACTTCAGGAAATTACTCCACAAGGCCTTGGGTAAATCAGATAACCCTCCAGCTCTCTGAACATGCCTGAACACAGTTTTTGTATCAATATGACTGGAAAGAAATCAACAGAGCTAAATTAATGATCCCCTATCACACCTGCAGACGTACAGATTGCATTTTAAAGCATTTTTAGTCCGATAGCTTGTTTTGCTTCAAAACAAAAATGAACGATCTACTTCAGTTGCTCTGATTTTGTTTGCACCGATTTGAGGAAGTCAGCGTAAAATCCAGCAGTAGACTGAATTTTTAGCAGAAACACACTCCCTTCCCCATCACATAAACATAGAAAATACAGCCCGACAAGACCACCAGAGATCATCTAAAATATCCCCGCTACCCCAAAATGGAATCAATTCAACCTAAACCATTCCCTCACAGCATACGGGCCCGATGTACTAAGCTGCGTGCAGCTACAGCCACGCATCCTTCTCTCAGTCATGCAGTTACAGCACCCATCAAAATGAAGCCTCAGTCTCTGCTGGAATTTGCTGCTATTAATACTTCAATTCCCCTAACAGAGCTTATTTTAAAAAAATTACATACGATGTAATGGCTCTGATTTTGTAAGTCAAAGAACAAGCTTTTCTTACGATAATCTCTATTTCAAGAAACGCTATAATTTCTCTTTAATCAGCATTTATTTTTTTCTACATATTCTGTTACTGGTTTGGAATCTCAAAATGTATTTTAGCTCCTTGGGAAAAAGCTCTGGCTATCCATCTCTTAACTACTAATCTGTTTTTTCTATTAAGACAGTTGAGTATCCCCTCCCGCAAATTCGTCAGCTATACTGATGAGTCATTAATTGATTTTTTTTTTCCTCCCTTTTTTTTTTTTCTTCTGAAACAACTACAGTAGGCTAAAAAATCAAGCAAGAAGCCTACTGAAGAATTCAATTAACTTCTGGCTTGTTTGGTAATAAATAGTGCAGTATTGTATTCTGCCACTCTTTATTCTTGTTCTAGTGTCTGGAGATTGCCCAGATGTTTCGTCCTCCTTC
Source organism: Leptosomus discolor (assembly GCF_034619465.1). Lineage (NCBI taxonomy): Eukaryota > Metazoa > Chordata > Aves > Leptosomiformes > Leptosomidae > Leptosomus > Leptosomus discolor. The sequence goes on from NC_141399.1 coordinate 7,328,524, forward strand.
TGCTGCGGAAGGCTTTTGCCTCGGGGCTGTGCAGTGCTAGCCTCTGCTCTCCTGACTCTAGTTAATCTACATGGCTGTCAAAGCTGTCACATGAATGGTGAATCATGGCCTCTCGCTGCAATCACTTCAGCCCCTGGGGAAGTGCTCAGAGCAGACAGCTGCACAAACCCCCACCCAAGCAAAGTTTCTCCTGGATGAGGATTTTACAAATCAACTTTGAAATAATCGCAAAGCCTGACTGACAGGCCCCTGGTTTTTAAATAACAGAAATTTGTCAAAAACAAATTGGTTGTCTTTCAAGCAGACACCCTGTTTGAGTCTTTTTTTTTTTTCCTTCCCTTTCCTTTGCTGACTTTCCTATTTCCAAACAACTAGATCCGTTTTCTTCTAAACAAACTTGAATTACAAAGGAATGTTGTTCTGCTATACTTAATAGATTTGCACATTTTTCCCTTTCTTCTTTAGTCTTTCCCAGTATAACATATAATCCTTTGCACCTGCAAAAGCTCCACAGACTGCTGACTGCCAAGAATCCACCACGTGACCCTGCTTCCATGACCAGAGATCCTGTGTTTAAAGAGAAAGGAAAATAAAAAGTTATTAAATGTTTGAATCTATCTGATCCCCATGTGAGTTAACTCCAAGGATGGGAACTTAAGTGAAAAGCTATTTTTGTGGCATTTTTCAGTGATGTAATAAGTGATTTTTCCCAAGGAACTTGTGTACTTGAACGAGCAGATGGAGTGAGAAAGATGTCTGGAACTGAGGAGGGCTTGAAGCAAATTGCTTTCAGGGATTTCATATGTATGTATTTAAGCCTGTGGCCATGCAACTTTGCAAATATTTTGTGAGTTTATTTTCTTTTTGGCAGATAAAACAGTGCAAAGCAAAACACTGAGCGGGGGGAGGCGGCATGCAAGAACCAGTATCCGCTCAGCCCAGATGTACCAAACACTCCCATTTAAAATTAACAGTCCCCAGCACAGCGAGACAGAAGTCCTTTTTGCCCCCTTACATTTCTCAAGCCAACCCTTCCCCTCACACTCCCCAAAAAACCCCATCGTTAAGAAATTACTCTTATCGCTCCCATTATATCCCAAAGCAGGTGTGTCTCTGTTTTTCACTTGGCGGCATTAGGGACCACACACCCTTCTCCTCTCCGCTGCTCCCACACACCATGCTCCAACCCATTAACTCACAGCATCATTTAAACATGCACATTTAAGAACACCAACAAGAAGGGTGCCTTCTAAAAAACACCTATCAAGAATCACATCAAACAGTTCGACGAGTCCAATCGGTATCAGCAACAGAGGCCAACGCGTGCTGGGAGGGTTTCATCATGCCAGCTACGGTCACTTTGTTCTCTCCTCCTCCACTCTGCTCCATCACCCCTCTCCCTTCTCCTGAAAAGCTTGACATTGGAAGTTCTCTGGAGGAGCAGTTGCTGGTTGGTGATGTCAGGATCAGTGCTGAGCAAAAAGGGATGGGATCCATCGCCCTTCTGAGGCCTACCGCAGAGAAACCACTCCTTTCATAGCTGTGGCTCTATCGCTTTCTTCTTAAAGTCTTATTCCTTCTATACTATAAGGTTTCCTTAAAAGCAACCCGAGAGCTGTGCTAGGCTGAGGTAGCGCTCTCAGGCTCCTGGTCTGCAGCACAGGCACTTTTTGCTGGGGCACGAGAACTCCTTTCCCTCATTTGCTGCCTCTTCATTTAACACGCTGTCCTTGTGACTCGCTTCTTCCAGCTTGGCTGGTGGTTATACTTCAGTTGAATGTTTTAAAAATCAAACTGTTCAAGCAACAATGGCCAGCCACAAAATGTTGTTTGGTATCCTGCCATAGCTAAATAGCTGCAGCTCTGCTGTACGAGAGCACTAAAGGGATTTCAGTCTCTTTAATGCTAGCCATTCTTTTCCTGGTGTTTTCAGCATGGGTTTCTATTCTGCTGTCACCCACAGCAGAAACTGATTTTCATCTCAAATAAATAAATAGGAATTCATAATTCTTCAAACCATAAGATGCTTTTCTGGAATAACTTACACTCTTTGGACACACAGTTTTCTTGCAACTCAGTCCTGCTGGATGAAGGACACTGGCCCCCTAAGACAAAAGGCTCTATCGTCCAAAGCATCTAGGTATTGTCAAAGCATAAATCCCACCTTCAAAACTCATTTTCCAAACACTTTGGGCGCTTAAGAAACCTCAAATTAAAAGTCAGAGTTTAGAAATTTAACTGTCGGAGCCACTTGATAAAACCAGAATTACTGTATCTTTTCATTAAACGTTCTCCAGACATCTATACATCTACAACTAAACCCGAGAACTCAGAACAGTTACTTCAGTCATGCAAAAAAACCACTATGGAAGATCTGCTGGGGGATTAAGACGACAACCAGCACATTAATACAGACATTCATGGCTTTGCCAGAAGCCCAGCCTATTCTCAGTCACGATGGGGTTTTATGTTAATGGCATTGTCCGAAGAAGTAGGAAAAGGTCATTCTTATTTCTTGGCACGTAGCTCTGAAATCTAGTTTCTGATAAAGCCTGGCTTCCCAGTACAGTTCTGCACAAAGAGCCTTTACCAAGCAAGGCAAACGGTGATGAATTCCCATCCATTATGCCTGCAAATTGACAACAGGTATTTGCAACAGTCATGCAATACAGAAAATTGTTTAGAAGGGTGGAGCCAGGAAGAGTTCAATTAAATTAGGGAAAAGGAGAATTGAGGCTGGAGAACAGGAAGAAAATTCCCCAAGAGTGAGGTTTACTGAACAGCGGAGCCAGCCTCCCCAGGGAGGAGAGGAAAGCCCTCTCCTTTGAGTCATTTAAAAATAGACTGGAGAAGGCACTCAAGACTGTATTATGGGGAATAATCCTGCGTTGGCAAGGGCAGGATGAGATGACTTCATGCATTTCTTTCCATCTCTGATGTCGGTGATTCACCCAGAGCTCCAAACCTGAACATGAAGAAGAGCGAGAGAGAAGCAGGGCGTGAGGACATCACCCCAGAGAAAGCCAAGAGGAACAAGTGTCACAGGGCCAAGAGGACCGGCAGGACTCTGGTCCAATTCCTTTCTAACCGCACTCGCGTTGCGGGCCAAGCTGACGTGCTGAAGGTCACACATGTTTCCTCTCACAGCCCACGGACCCACTAATTGACAGGGCTTTGTGGTAAGTTGGGCTTGTAAGTTCCTTGAAAACACTCGCCGTTGTGCTGCACCGAGCATGGTTTTAACACTACTAACACAGGACAAAGCACAGAAGCTATTAGAGGCTTGTAGATCACTGTAAAACCAGGGCCTTGTTCCTGGGAAGAAATACAGGATGGATATGCCTATCTCCTGAAAACACCAACTTTGGACAGAATTGCTGGTTATGTGCAGTGATACAGCGCCTAGATCACGCTCTGCCATGCTGGATGCTGCCCAAACTCAGGAGAGCCTTCCGCTCGGGGAGGTAACAGCGAGAGCTCAGGTCACGCAGAAGATGGTTGTCACAGGCAGGCTCGGAGCCCATGGGTCACGGCTTCTGCTCAGGACCTCCAAACAGGACAGAAGCACCCACAAAACGCCCCCAGAAGCCCTGCAACTAGACTGCTTTTTCTACACGTGCTTTCGCAACATGAAACAGAAACTGGGAATCATGAGCAACGCAACTGCACCAATTGGGTCAGCCTGGCTTCTGCACCGCCATCACCAAATGGCTCCTACCTGCTGACACTGTGCTTCTCCTGCAGAAGGCTGCAGGAGATAACGAGGCTTCTCCAGGGCAATACCCATTCCCACTAGTATTCACAGCCTAGGAAAGCAAAATGACAAGGAGCACATTACATGAAAGCGGGCCGCCGTGCCAAGCCTGTGTCATGTGTATTCTATTAAGCTGAAGGCTGAATAGAAGACTTTGTTTTCCACTTCAAAGGACCCCATCCCAATCTCTCGCTCTTCCCTTATGAATAACAAATTGGAAATAAATCTTCTGGCTGAAGCGCATGGAAACTCGTACAGTTGGGGCCCTCTGCAGCTTCCCAGCTCAATCACATGCTAATTTTTTTTGTAAACACTTTTATGTGATATATATGTAAATCTCGCTGTGCATTGCTGCACCATGTAAAGCAATACAGCGGGTGTGTCCTCAAGGGATGGGACACAGCGGGAAGCCTGAATGCATATTTGCAATTATTCACAGGGATAATGTTCACAGAGAAGGGTCAAGTTTTATACGTGGGCAGAGCCTTACTTTTCTTCCTAACGATCCCATTTCATACTGTCCTATAGGCCAGTGTGCTCTGCTTCTCACCACAAATGTTATTTAGCTCTCTTGATACTGAGAATACAAGGACAGCCCTTTTCGCTGGGCAGAAGGCGCTTTGGAAAAGTCACTCTCAGGACATACCAAAGGCCTTTCAATCTAAAAAGGAAACAACAAAAAAAGAAAAGATTACCGCTGCCTTTAAATACAGGGTGGAAGTATATGGTGCCCACAAACGTGGGCTCCTCATGTGTTGAGGACACCTGGCCTCCAGATGGCCAATAACCTCTGACTAGTTCACACAGCTCCTTACCTGGCACCTTCGCTGTACGTTTGTGGTAAAAGTTTGGGGCAGAAATCATCTGTCAGCTTTGTGCTCCCAATGCAGCTGGGTCTTGGTCTGTACTGAGGAAACCTAAGCTACGGTGATCACGCGCATCTCTCTCAAACCTGATGACCAGACCAACACCCCAAATGCTGCAGGAAGCGTCGCAGAGAATGAGACCTCTCTGCTTCGGCCTTGCAATTCTTCAGGCACCAAAAGGCAAGCAGACCTCATGGCATACACTAAAATAGAGGCCTGCAGCTGAGTAAATATTACAATTCACTCCAATGATAAGCATCTGTAGTATTTCTACGTACCCCTCTGTTCAAGGCAGCGTTCAACTTCATGATGACAACAGAGGGGGAGAAAAATCTCTCCAAATTAATCACACGGATTTGTGTGCATGTGCAGTCCTGCAGACTGAGGAAAGAAAAGCAATTTTCATGCTTGCCTTTGCTACTAGGTATTTTACTTGCAACGTGGCATTCTGCATGGCTGATCCTTACAGATGCATGGCACATTAGCTACAGGAGAAGCAAAAAATTCATAAGTCGATTGCAATTTCTATACATAAAGTCAAAAAGCATGGAGCCAAATGTCCTCCCCAGTGAATTTTTATGTGCATATGTGCAGCATATGTGCAGTACATGTATATATTATCTTGCAGGAAACATGCAAGCACAAACATAGGAAAAATTCAATGATCTAAGTTCAGTGTTGACATAAACGTAGAGACACCATTTGCACTAATGGAGTTGTGCTCACTTACGCCAGTACCGAATTTGGCCCTAGAATTAAACCCACCCAAATCCCAGATAAATTGAGAGAAAAAGAACAAAAGTTGGCCTACGTGCAACACCATATTTTTCATGTTAAAAGCATTTAATTCCCTTTTTCTCTCCATATAATACTGCATTGATGTCTGTGACCCATTTGGATGTACATCAAAATGGATGTGCTAAAAGCCTGGTTAAAGAAAACGTCTTCGAAACAGTGTTCCCATGGCAAGGCAGAACATAATATGCCAGCTACACTCAGTTTCCATGGCACGAAGGGCCGTAATAAGTGCCTGAGGAGGAAAATGCGCTTTTGAAAAATCACTTCGAAGTTAGGACGAGTTTCCTTCAGCATCTGCACCGCTACTACCTGCTAATAAATCTGTGCTTCATGCAGGCTTGTGTGAATAAATTACATGGAAGAACTACATGAGTCTTTTGAGGTTCTTCAGCAAGAAGCAAGCGTTTGAATCAAATGGTAAGCCCTTCACATTGACTACTTCTGTATTCTACCAAACGTCCCCAGACATCACGGGCAAGCTCAGCGACTTCTAGAGAACTGCTTGTGGTCTAGGCATGACCAAGAGCATCACAGTCTGGCTCTGTGTCTACAGACTGCGTGAGTCTGTTTTACTTCTGCCATTTTAAACGCTGCACTGATGATCCAAGGCCATCTGACTTTCTCAAACGTGCCTGCAGTGCTGTAAGGAAAGATTGCATTTGTTTCTTTCTCTTTGGTGCAGATGGCGCAGAGCATTCCTCCGACTGCGCTTCAAGACTGGGTGAATGACACTTATTGTGACACTAATAAAGCGAGGGCTGTTTGCTGAACAGCTGTTGGGTACATTGTTCTTTTGTGAGAAAAATGCAGCCGTTATGCTAATGGCATGCACACGCCGCATTGGCCACAAGTGACATCACGCCTCGAAACGCCGCCGTGGAAATCTGTTTTCCTGATACAGCACCTAAGCAAATGGCAGACGCGTTAGCGTTATTGAACGATTAGGACTTAATCCCTAAATCAGCCCGATCGTTACTCAAAGAGGGAGTGAGGTATGGTAGAACACTTACTACACTGCCTGCAAGGAAATGGGTTTAAAGCTGGGTCTGGGTTTCATTTACTCTTCACTTATACGCAGCTGAGCACAGCAGAAAAGAAATACTAGACTGCTTCTCCAGGAAAAAAAAAAAGGAAAGCTGTCACCTACCTACAGAGCAGGGAAAGAGCCGTTTTAGACCCAGCTTGGCTACATTCCTCTATTTTCTACTTACCCTGTTAAACAGCAACAGATTTGATTGTAAATTTTAGGAGGGAAATAGCATGTGGTTTATTGTTTCAATGGTGGAGTTATAAACACGTATTACTGCTGAGAACCCCAGCTGCCTGGGCGAAGCATTCTGTAAACTTTTCATTCTTATTAACTTTAAAAATCAGGTGCAATGAGCTCCAACCAAGATTACAGTCCTCACTCTCCATGGAAACCCACCGAGCAGTCTTGGCACAGCATGCTTCAAGGTGTGTCTCAAAGGGATACCTGCACTGACTACAAGCAAGGCTGAGCCCACCCTCGAACCAGCCTTGTTCACACCCTAGACTGCCTATACCAGCCCCCAGAAGTTAAGCTCTCTAGAGGAGGGAGCCAAGGGAACCAAGCAAACAAGTACACGTGCCAATGCCTTCAAATAGATCCAAAATTCAGTCCACCAGCAGATTTCCCAAACTCTGTTGCTCTCAACACAAGTGCCTTGTGCCTGAGGTGAAGCTGAACCTGGACAGAAAATAAAGGACCTACAGAAGTGTGAACCCAATCCCAAGGCTGCTATCTAGCATGTCGGCAGAAAACAGTCTAGGAACAACATGGGCAACTTCTGTTCTGACCCAGCCAACCTTCTGATACTGCTCAGCCTCACAGGGGAGTGGCTGGACTCTCCCCGTTCTCTTTATTACGATGTCCTGCTTATTTCACAGGGTGGAAACATGACTGTGTGTACTCTCCAAACCATTCTCTTATCCTGAAGCCACCAAAGTATTCCTCTGCTTGTTCAGCATCTTACACCACTATCACATGCCGCCATAGTCATTACAAAACCCCATGATCTCAGCTCCCTGTCTCTAGCTATTGTCTCTAAAGGTCCAACCAAATTATCTCTCTTTATAAAATACCTGTTAATTTGTGAGACTTACAGATTTAAGAAAATTACCTTATTGCTAAAGCCAGTGACAAAAAAACCCCACATGTGGGCTCACCATAGCTGCAGAATGTCTAAGAGCTTTAGGGTTTGCCCAGCACTGAGACAAAGAGGAAAATCCTGGCTCCACTAAATGCCAGAAGAGCCACAACATCACCTTGAGCATGGTCAGTGCAAGATTTTTATCTGTCTTTGCAGGTCCTGGGCCAGTACCATCTGTCCCAGCCCTCCCAGAGAAGCTGCAGGTGCAAGAGCAGGACTTGCTGGCACGCAGTCTGCAGGGAGAAGTCAGCCTGACCCTGACGTTACATAGTCTTAGCAACGTCCAAGTGTCTCATCTCAGATTCGGACATGTCTAATGAAAAAGACAGAAGGTTCCCAGGAGAGTAGGCTTGTTTTCCCTCCGTAAAAAAAAAGAAACAACCAAACAAAAAACCCCTTATTTTTCAAGTCCACTCATTTGAGACCTATGTCCTCCTGTCCTGCCTGTTTCTTCCCCCCTCACTGGCTACCAGACCCTTTTCTGCAGACATACAATACATTTGGTCTATAAAGAGAGCATTCTCCATGTACAGCTGTGTTGCAGTAACTCTCAAAGGCTCTGAAGCGCAGCCAATATGCAGAAATATAAAACCCAAGAGGAATGAGTCTTATTTCACCTGAGATGGGTTTATCTTACACACAGGACTGTTCTCCAAGGGAGCTGACCGTTTCCACTCAGCCATAAGAAACAGTCGTTTTTGACAAGATGTTGCTAGACTCAACCAGAGGCTCTTGACTTTGTGGGGGTTTTTTTAAAACTCTATTTTGTTGAAAAAACCCTGATGCTCCGTGTTTCTGCAATATCCCTACAGCAGAAATTAAAGTTGTCTTTCTTTCTCAGTTAGGTCTAAAAGAGAAAAACTACAGATTAAAATACAACATGAAACAGATGATAAATCACTTAGGTGCTGTTGGTAGGTACTCAGATACGACGATTACAAGTACTGAATAAATTGAACAGAACAGAATAGAAGATAATACAGAATGAATGAATTCCACAGTGCCACAGTCATCTGAGCGGAGACTACACAGCCCTGGCAGCAGGGTGAAAGCACGAGAGCTGCGCAAGACTCTCCATAACCCACAACAATTTCATGCCAAATACACAGCCTGTAATTTGAAATTCCCACAATGAAGAACACAGATATAGTATTTCCAAAGCAAGTTACAGAGGCACCCTGGAAATTCCAGGGCAGCATACAAGGGGACTGTATCTTACAATGTTATTCCAAAACTTGAACTAATACAGAAGGCAGTGTGCTTGGCTGGCATTTGTGAAACACATCACATCTATGTTCTGCTGCTTTTCTTCATGGCCAGCTGGCTTTGAGACGGGATCAGAAGCATTAGCCCCACCTAAAAGAACCTAAATTTGATCAAACTGCCACAGTGGTAATCAGCCATGGTGCTCCTCCAAGGGTTGGTGTAACAGAGTGAATGAGATTTGCAATGCCCCTTCTTTTCCTGAACTCTGAGGAGAATTCAAAATGGTTTTAGCTGTAAGGCTTGGGCTAAAAAGACAGAGAAGCACTACACTAACTCACCCTAGTAGAGAATTACGATGTCTGCTCTGAAATCTAATACACCATAGCACAGTTTCCTTCTCCCCTTTGGTTTATTCAATAATCTGGGCCTAAAACAAAATATGGAAAAATGACAAATTGGGAAGAGAAAGGACAGTAAGCATCCATCACAGCAGTGGATACTATCTACATCCAAAAAAAAGAGGAGGTGTGGCTTTTTTACTAAAGTCACCATAATTTCTTTACTGTTTTTTCTTGAGTCATTGTGAACTAAGAAAGGAGTCTATTATAAACTGTTTCTAAATTGTGCGTTCACCTGAATAACCGGCAGTGAGGCTTGTATCTGAAGCAGTATCTGTTTCTTGCTAATTAATGCAATACCCCCTTTGCCAGCACCCATAGCATATGTAACCTTATAGTTCAGTAATCTACACAATGCGCTCTCTTCTTCTAACTTAGTTTAGTCCCTGATATGCAAGATACTCTCACGTAGGACAGCTGGTCTGCATTCACAGACAGAAGAAAACTGCATGTAAACTACATGGCTACAGCCCACTGGAAGGAAGCATAAGGAATAACCACAGCAGCTTGGAGCAAAGCAGACAGAGAAAATGGGATATAGAAACACCCGATTTGCTACCTACGACAAGCCTTTATTAGGCTTCTTAAGCTCAACACCGTGTTGCTGGCTGCAGCCAGCACATATGTGAAGAAAAAGTAAACTCACTTCTTCCATGGGCCTTGCTAACTGTCCTTTACAGTGGAAAGATAATTTTTCCTCATTTCTATGGTGACTAGTTTGTTCAGGGAATTATAAGATTGAGTCTATCTTCCATCAGCTTATGTAACGTTGTACTAACAGTTTTAAAAATGACAAAGCCACAGCGCTCGTCCTGTTCTCCTCTGTGAGATGGTCCACGTACATCGTACACAACCGCTCCTGCATTTACTTTCTCAAATAATCCATTTAATACAGCGCAGAACAGTCCCTCAGACATGATCTCAACAACTCTTCTATGTTCAGGCTTCGTGTCCTTTGTCTCTTGTCCTTTACACATTTACCCCTTCTTCATGCTCCCTTTGTGCAGCCGTGAGAAGCCCTAGCCTGAATCGTACTACTGTTGATGCTACCGGCCACATCCAGCCTGTTGATGGGACATAATGATTTTTGTCCTTTGTTGTAGTGTCAGGACAATTTTTTTTTTTAAGAGCTTCATTCAGATAAACAAAACTTATTCTGCTTTCAGTGCCTGGCTTTGATGTGACAAACCTTGAGCTCTCTTGATGTGCTGAGCCAAAGTGACTGGGGCATGCAAGATGGATTTTTGCATTTTTCTACTTTTGGTTCCATCGTCAGAAGAATATATTGCAATGGGTTCATGGAACAAACTGGCCCGGTTTTGTTTCTCTTCAGATCTGCACTGACCTTTTTAGATTAAACATGATGTCTCTTCCTAAGTGACTCACTCCTGTAGCTAGCTAAATTCAAACTGTCTTCTTTAAAGCCTGCAATCTAAACAATACATTTTATTGTCACAGATACGTGGACATTAGTTAAAACAACTTTACATTCTCAAAAACCTACACGAAGTTGCTGTTTTATGTGGTTTTGGCAAGAACACTGCACTTTCTCTCTTTAAGCACTGCCACCTCTTGCTCCCAAACACAACTGCTGCACTAACAATTAGCAGGTCAGGCCAGTATCACAGCCAAGGAGTTTACAGAAAGCCATTCCTAGACACTGGCAGGGAAACAGATTCCTAATAAGGCAGCCAAAGCTACCCTGCGCGACGGGATGATACCCAGACACCACATCAGGCCAAGTTCATGAAGTACCTACAGAATCATCTACGAAACACAACTCAGTTCTGTGAAAGCTCTTGATGTATTTCGTGCTCCTCCTTCGTGCTCCTCCCGCCTGTGGAATTCCCTTTGGTTTTGACTCCCTGAAGCCTCTAGATGCAAACGTTCATACTGTGGGCTTGTCTCCGCAGAACAACCCAAGCTACTGACATACAGCCAGAGGACAAGCTGTTGTCCCAAACCAGCATCCAAGGACCAAGGAGAACACTGGTCCTCCTCCCTAAACAGAAGCAGTAAGGGCTGAGGAGGATCATCACCAGTTTCCCACCCTTTCAGTACCTCTGCCCAGTTTGGGTCTCAGTGTCCATCTCGCTCAGAAGTCCAGCACCCATCACAAGAAGAAAGTTACTCTCTCTCCAGCTCCTCTCTTATAAATATTGTATTTTGCTACAATGCTTTTAACAATCTCCAATAATTTTCTGTGCTTCCAACCCAGGATCTCAAAGCACCTGAAAAAACCCTTTCCTTCATCTTTTGCAGTAAAGGAAAAACAGAGGGACGGAGAAATTATACATCTTTGAATCCAACCCCGTGCTCAAAAACCTAGACCCTGACTCTGTCCATGATAAACAAAGCAACCAGCTGGTGGGAGAGCAGCACATCATTCTGAAAGACTGCACTATTAAAACACCATCCATTGACACCTTCTTTAAATGACCTTTAAATAAAGTATACACAGCCAATCAAAACAACTTGTCAGAGACGCACTGCGAGTCTTTCCCTGTCTAAAAAACCAGGCTCGATCAATTTTTTCGGTAACATTCGCAATTTCCTGTTACCTTGCAGAGTGAAATGCTAAAAAAAAAAAAATAAAATAAAATTACACAGCACAAGATGGTTCCCACTCCTCCTCTTTAAAGAAATCACTAAAAAAAAGCTAGAGCAGAAGGTACGATTTCTGGCACGTTGGGGAGTAAAATTTAGACTGCATGCCACATATCAGTGGTTAGACATTTCCTGTTATTTTTCAGATATTCAGGCAAATGATCTTCACACGCACAGGTGGGTTGGTACATACTGATTCTTGGACATGCCCACAACTGTGGTAATCAAGTTAGATAAGTTACCATGGAAAGCCTTTGCAAAATGTATAACTTGTATTTCTGTCATTAAAGAGGACTTACCTTTAAGGACTCCCAGAGGGGAAACTGTACCAGAGAGAAAGGAATCTGGAGAGGTGAGAAAAGAAAAAAAAAACGCAACAACATAATGTTACAAAAGCAAATTAGGTTGGCATGTTCCTCAACTGGCTAAATTAGGAACAGTTATTGTTCACTCAGTGAACTGCAGCTTATTACACTTACAAATCTTTACGGACACTTTATGTACGCTGCCATGAAATGACTGGTTTCACTAAAGCAGTTTTACTTTGTTTATCACATTCCCTGCTGAGAGGTTAATGCACTGTTACCAGGGTGGCCTAGAAGAGCAATAAGCAGTGTGATCTAGTGCAGGGACATTTTTGGTTTGACGCTCAGCCAAGAAACCCATAAGGATGGTTCAAGAAACACGTTCCCAAGGCCAGGAACACAGCTTGTCAAAAAAGTATCTTCAGCCATACACAGTCTCACAAATGCTGAGCTGAAAACAGTTGTGCTCCAACCAGGGCTTTGCAGTTGGGCATCAGCTTTCCTGAACATCTCCCAGTGATCTCACATTAACAAGCTCCACTGAGAATCAAAAGCAGGTTGTAAAGAGCTACCACAACCCAAGGGAGAAGCTTGGTGGTTCTCTTCTCATCACCTATAACAAGAGGTTCTTCTGCCCAGCAACAGCCTGTATCTCTATCTAGGCTCGTTCCTGCTGCTGTGTGTCCCCAGCAGCGCCTGTGCATTTCAAACTCCTTTACAGATTCTGCCCCAAGAAACGCCTTGTGACCAACTCTCTTAACACACGGGGAAAAAAGCAAATACACATCTCCACCAGCTCTGTAGGCTGTGCAGGGCTAACGTGTAATAAGTCAGTTTTCACTGTGAACAGGGTGATTCTTTGCAATGAGAGACATCACTTTCCAAGGTGATGCCTTCCCTTATAACTTCTTCCTCCTCCAGTCTCTCCACTAAGTTCTTCCAGCTCTTCCTCCTCCTTCACCACTCTGACAAGCCCTGTCCAGTATCCGCCTCTGTACCAACCCCCGCCTTTGCTATCTCCAGCCCAAGTCTATCTTAAGACATCTTGGAGAAGGGGCTCCCTTTGAAAATACTAGCCTGTGCTAGAATCCCTACAGCTGTATCTGCAGGTCTGCTTTGCCCCTTCCTAAATGCTTCTACAGTTACCTCCACCACTTTGATAGCCAGTCAGCTCCAGTTTCAAATCTTCTTCCAAGTATCTATTTTCTTCTCCCACTTTTACCTTCCTTCCCCAAACACAATGCAAATAGGGCCAGTTTTCCTCCTTATTTAGATTGATTTTGCAGTTTGTGCATCATTTTATTAGTCTCAGAAAGCACTTATGCACCTTTTGCCATGAAAAGTAATAGACACTCAATATGGGTCACAATAATATATAAATCTTTGCTCTTTATCATGTGAGTAATGTCAGGTTAAAAACATTCACTACAGAGATATGAACAGCTTATTAAACCCAAATTCAAGTACACAAAGGAATCTGAAATGGTACATCCATTCAACATCACAAGAGTTAAAGAGTATTGTCTGCTTCACTGTGTTGCAACTAATGATTAATAAATGAGTCTATTAAGTTAATCTGCCAGGCAAAACTAAGCTTGACAGACACCTGCCACAGAAAATTTGTTATCTATTCAGGCAGGAAATGGCAGTGAGAAGAAATCAATGTCCCTGCTGTACATTGAGCTGACAAACTGAAATCTCAGAGGAAGTTTGTCATCTTGAACAATGAGCAATATCCCTGGTGGCATCGCAGAGCCCCACAATAAAGGTCAGACATGGCTCTTATTTATCAGGGCCTTGAAACTCTACTGTAGCAATTAAATTTCATTTTTAATACTGGGTGAAAAAGTCTAGCTATCTGACAGTAATGTGTGGTAATGTATTTATGAGAAGATACATATTTCCACATGCTGCTGCATCATTGTTGAATTGGAGTTAAATGGCATGATTTCTTTGCAATGTAAAATGAACAGCAACATAATCTTCTATTATCTAGGCCAAAAAATAGGGGGAAAAAAAGAAACAATACCCACTACATTTGCTTCAAATTTGTTAAAAAAAAAAAAAGGAAACGCTCTGCATCCAGCTGTACACCAAACAAAACAAGCTTTCAAATACAGTCTCCAAGTTTTGCTTTTTTATGCTAGTGAATGAGTGGCAAAATTATGCAGCTGTTAATAAGACAACAAGGGAAGCTTTTGACATAAACCCCTTTCTATCTCCTAGCTAGAAGCATTTCAATCGAAGAGGAAATTTGTTCACAACTGCTGTTTGACTTTCAGCGTTAGTGGTGTTTGCTTTCCCTGTCGTGCTCAGTGGGGACCAGAACTGGATGGGGATTACCGGTTTCACTCTTCCCCGTGTGCCCCACGAGATGCTGCCATGCACGGGCTTCCAAAACGCCTGGGCAGATTTCGGATGTATGTTGGTGGGATCTGCACGGCCGCTGGGCTCCCTCCTCTCTGAGATGCCTGCAGGATAAGGGCCCTCAACATTCCTAAGTCACACTCCATTGGAGTTTGAAAACTTGCAAAAACCCAACAAACCAGGAAGCACCTTTGCCTGCACTAAGGAGGTCCTAATCAGATGTCCTCCATTTCTTACAGTCGTCCATTAGAGCCTGTTTGACAACATCCTGACTTAAAAACAAAAACCCACACAAGCAATTTCATGGGTACTGGAATGAAAGGGAGTCTGGCTTCCTGCGGATTTGGTTTTTGTCACCAGATTCTCTGCAGTCAAATAATTTCCAAGCTGGGTTCAGCAATCTTCCCACAAAGGGGACCTCCAAAACATTTCCTCTCCACGTCTACTCCACAGCCCCTGTTGAAAGTTCAGTTCCTATTGCAAGCCTCCCCTCAAACCCCTTAATCGCCTTTATTCTCCCCTCACATACATATTTTCAAGAAACTTACAGGAACTTCTATTTATCTTTGCAGCCTCTGCCTTCCTGCCACATCTCCATGGCCAACATGTCCAAGGGCTGTGCAGGCTGCTGTGCATCCATGTGCGCACCCTGTTTGCACAAGCCATGTTTCCCTAAGAGACCAGACTAAACAGCCCACACCCAAAAGTAAGATTAATATATGCAAAAAGAAATAGTAGTGCAAGGGCAATTCATACAACGATACAAAAGCCTTTAGATGCCTTATTGCCCTTTATTCCTCTACTACGACAGACGTGACAAAATCTCGCAGTCTGGGGACACTTCTTAATTTGATCATTTACAGCATTTCATTCCTTTTCATGTTTTGCTTTTTAGAAGAAAAGCTCTTCAGCAATGAACGGAATCACACCCTGCCAGGCAGCAATATTTATGCCTGAAATAGGCTAAGGCAACAATAAAAATGTGGTCCACACATGTGGGTAACTTTCTGCCAGCAAATATGAAACCCTGGCAAGCTCCACCAACCTCTCATTCGACGTTAGTATAAAACAGACAGAGAGTACCAGTTCTCGTGTCTGGCCTAATGTTATATAACTGTGCTGTTTGTTCGACAGAGTCAAAAAAAAAAAAGTTTAAAGCCCCCAGACAGCTGTAAATCATTATTTTAAAATGTTTTATAGGTTAGTGAAATTATCATTTACTCTGGTCCCTGTAGTCCTTAACACCTGATGCCTAACAATGTAATGAGTGTTGCAGATTCTTATTTTTACAGATCTACTTAGTTCCCCTGATACAGAAGGATTTTAAAAGATTATTTTTAATGAGTTACTTCCAGAAATATTTGCACTTCACAGCCAGAGCAACAGATACACACATCTCCACTTCTAAAAGAAAATACCAACCTGCAAGATCAGTGAGAGAGCAAAAGTTCTCCCACCAAATACTGTTTAATTAAATAAAAGATATTTAGGGAGGGGCTTAATAATACTCTTTGTGACTACAACACACCATTATAGAGTAACTCAAAATTGACCTGTTTAATATCTGATGCTAAATTGAAAGCTGACATTATCCCAAAGGAAACACAGCAGCCAGGGAGCAAGGAGAGCATGCTGAAGGGGTGGCAAAGAAGGGGGGAAAGAACCAAAAGAAAAAAAAAACCCAACTCATCAGCCCCTTCAGAACTGGGATTCCCTTCCAAATATGAGAATTCTTTCACACAAAGAGGAAACAGATGTCCACGGCTGGAATTTGCATGTGGCTTTATTCTCTTCTAGGATACAATAAAACTACTCTTCTTCTCATCCTCCGAGCTAGAAATTAAACAGTGGCATGTCATGCAGAGTCCAGCTGTGCCTTCTACCTCCAACCTTTATTAGCAATATATTTTAAAGGAAGAAGAAAACAGAGAGACAGAAAGAAAGAGAGAAACTAGAAAAGCATAAGAAATGGAAAACTATGTGGTATGTGTTCTCAAAACAATATAAAACCTACAGATGTTCTTACTAATCTGTGGCACATGTTTGTTTATTCAGGTTTTCTCTGTCTCCAGTTCAGCGGGCTTTGCTCTCCAGAAGAGCTATCTGGTTTTTTCAAACGTTAGCGTAAATAACGAAGGAGATACTGGCATAAACAGCCAGAGGAGGAAACAGGCTCACCTTGTAAGAGCTTTCTCAACATCCCTGAAACTGTACCTCTGTCCCAGGAACTGCTCTCACACATACCTCTGCTGTTCCCTACATTAACAGCACTGGGAGAAAAAGCAACGGTTATGAAGAGGATTTTGACAGCAGGAATATCACAAAGGCCAACAGCATGAACATCTGTTTCCTTCGGGGAGAATGTACTGCAGTCATCATGGAGTAGTTCTCAAACTTGCACCTAACCTGGCACTTGGCACGCACTTTAACGAGGCTCATAGAGATGCTATCACCACTGAAGCCTGTATTTGCAAGGAGCACTCCACCACAGTGTCTGAGCTGCAGGTGCCAAACTGTGCCTTCTCCATTGTAATTATAAAGAAAAGTCTAACAACCCACTTCTGAGTATCAAAAAATATACTGTTTTCCAAGGATACATAAACCACAAATTTCAGGAGAACAATCTTCCCTTTTACATTCCTTTTTTTTTTTTTTTTCCCCAAGCAGCTTCTTTATAAAACATGGTTCTTTTCAGGTAGTCACAGCAGAATAAACCAATCCCGTCTGCCCACTGGAGTTAACATCAAAACATTTCCGTTAATAATCACAGTAAATCTGGTTCAGTGTCTCATCCTCCTAAAATTCTTCACACGCTTGCCCAATACATCTGGATTATGATAAATTGATGTTCCAGCTATAAATATGCTTTCTCCATGATGGGATTTAAAAAGACAGCATGAAATGAGGTAAGCCTCTCCCCTGGTCACGTCAGAGGTCATAGCAATAGACACCATTATATGTAGTACGATACGAAGACCCAGAGCTTTCCACAGTACTGACTAAAGGTGAGGGTGTAGAGGAGCTTAGCGCAGCCGTGATCGACAGTATCCCAAAGCTGACAAAGTTGACTTCTTTTCTTGCAAAATTTCAACTAATACTGCCTCCCAGATCCTCCTCAATAAATTGCAGACTCCACAAGGAACCTAATGAAAGTCATTTGTAATCTTAACATGAATGAAAGACTATCAAAGCCATGAGCCATGTTCCTGCAGCTCCAAGAGATGAAAGACGTGAGTGTGGGGAAAGAATGGACAAGTTTATATGCTAAATATATGATGGAGGGCTTTGTTAATAAACATTGATGCAATTAGAAACAACACTCTTCAGGCAAGTATGAAAATGCTGATATAGCAATGACCAGAGAACATCTCTTGGCACCATTCCTTAAGGAACACAGCGAAAGACCAAGTTCATGCAGCACCTTCCTGTAAGAATGCATGAAGCCAAGGAGAGGTGGAACCCCATGGGAAGCTGGGCCACCACAGGTAAAACTATCCAGTTGCATTTGCAACAAACAACTTTTCACAGCTCTTCGGAGTTGGCATGGCTCTGCAGCACTGCCAGAGGCAAAGGAATGGTACCCATCTCAACAGTGCCAAGAGTATCATTAAACCAAAGGTTTCAGCTCATAGACTAGGAGACACCTGAGGTAATTAGCAGTTCTCTCATTTTCAAGCAAACAACATTAACCCTTTGTGAGCTGGGAGACAACTGCAAGCTATAAATGGGAAGAAATACAAAAATCACTGAATTATACTCATTATGCTAATTCAAGCATCCACTAACCCTCAAATAAATATTTGCATGTCGCTTCCTCTGTTTCCCCAGCTCTAAACCCAAAGTATTTCCACTCGTCACCTGCCATATGTGAATGTTTGGAAGTAAATTCCTTTCCGAGACAAAACATTATGTGCCCCACAGGGTTGCTTGATTTGGTTACAAGCCATTCTCACAGATGTCCTTTGGACCTGTGTGGCAGAACTTCACAGGATTTTCTTTGAAAACAGCACCACACACTCATTATAAAAGCTACGTATAAAGGACATTATGTAGATTCCCTTCACTAGAAAAAGGGTTTATGATTAAAAAAAAAAAAAAAAAAAGAAAGAAAGAAAAGAAAAAGAAAAACAAAAAAGTTTTTTCTGGAGGAGCAATGTTGACCAGCAAAGAGGAAAGATAGAGTCAGAGATCTGGCGGGGCTGCGTGTTCCCAAAACATGGGAAAAAGAGAAGCACTGAGGCAGATGCACCAACTCAACGCAGGCTGGATTGATTTAAGAGAGCCTGATGATCACAGAGCCCTAACTTTGCACACGCATGAGACAGACCATCATGGAGCCATTGAATGCTCTTTCCTCAAAGAAGTAATATTAACAGCCTTCAAAATCGCCCCCTTTTGCACCAGCCCCTTACTTTGCTGGGAGGACAGAACAACTATTAGAAACTGTATAACGTTAGCCACTGAAGTCCATCTCACTGTGCTTCAAACAGGAGCTGGACTGGCCAGCCCCTGATTAGACAAATACCACCCATGTTCTCCCATTCTCCAACAAACAAGCACTAAAGGAGATGCCTGTTTTGCTCTTCCTTCTAAAAAATAACACACCAAAAAAAAATCCTGGACAAGAAAATTAATATGCTGACCAATTTGTACACGCTGTTTTCGAGGTGCAGATAAAAATCTTGTAGGATAAAAGATGAGTTTAGCAGCTCTAGAAGAATGAAGGTATTGTTTAACAGGAAGCAGATGTATGTCAGATGGCAAACTCATTAAAGTGTCCCATCGTTAAAGGAAACGGGATAACAACGAGCCATCTGAAAAAACCTGAACTGATCAGGAAATACACAAGCCGCAGCTAATCTCCTATTTATTGGTAGGTAATGCCTTTAAGTCATGCACATGCATTGAGTTTAGGACCATGAAGGACTAATCTTTGTTCTCATGAAAAAAAACATAGGAGCAGAACCCTAGAGCATGCAGCACAGCATTTCTGGAAAAAGTTTTCTGAAGAAAAACTCCGACATTTGGAGAAGCTATTACATCAATACGTGGGTGCACACACACACGCATGGTTATGTGCTGCTGTCCGGGCAGCACGTCAGTTCACTAACTTTGAAGGCGTTTTAATGCACATTTTACATACACGTATCATTTTAAACTTAAGTATAACTACAAAAATGCCTCATGAAAGGCACCTATCAAGAGAGGGCCTCTAAATACAAACTTTTAAACCCCAATCAAAGAAAAAAAAAGTATAGGCAGACACTGGACTGCCAGATTTGCAGTGTCACAGAGTTGATCAGTTCCTCGAATGGGAATTTTGCAGGAGACACAAGGACCTAAGCACGAGGAATTCAACAAGCAGCATGTTTGATTCACAAGGCAGGTGGATCTAGGGAGAGGAGTGAGAGTATGGCTTCATCCAGCAAATGTTCAGTCAAAGAAACTTGACAACAGCGCAGCTGTAATTGCACCGACATCAGTATAGGAACTCTTGTCCTCAGAGTAACAGCCACACAAAAAATAAACAGCCTGGGAAGAAACACGTGTTTCTCCCTTCCTGGATGTATCTCAACCTATAGCAGTTTTGTTACAAATGTCCTGTTACCACATTACGATCATAAATACAACACAGCAGCTCTCACCATAAAAATTACATCCATCTCTCACCAGGAGATTTCTCAATGTCACCGAAAAAATTTCCAAGGGAAAATCCATCTCTACCTTCGCATATGGGCCTGACCCAAAGTTCACTGAAATCAGCGGGAATTTTGCAGATGCAGCTTCGATAGCTTCTGGATCAGGACCCACACTCAAGATGGAGAAAAGAAGAAAGAGCAGATGGAAGGGGTCTAGCACGCAATACAAGGATCAACTCATTCGGATCCTACCACGTCCTTCCCAGGATGCAGACTCAGACTCGTGGTGAGAGCAGGATCTCAGATCTTTTTAACTTCTTAACTGCAAATTCCCTGCTTTTACAGAAGCGCACACAACAGCCCTACTAGCAGCTGTATCTGAGCCCAAACCATGTACATTTAAGCACGACTTAAAGTCCCAATAAAGTTAATGCAAGTTAAGTAAATTCTTTTGAATGTTTTACCAAATAAGAACTTTGGCGTTTTGCTGCATTGATAGCCCTGATTATTTGCTAAGGGTATTCCTGCCTATTTGCCTTTTGTGGAAAGAAAAACCCAAAACCAAAAACTAAAACAAAACCAGAACAAGACAAGTAACCAAATGTTGCTTTAAACAAAACACCCCACAGATACTGTGAGAAAATTAATCCATCAAGGTTAGCGCAAAACCAACATTAAAGGAACAGCTACTATAAACCACAAGTTGAAATGTCTTTTTTTCCAAGTGCGTGACCCATGCAGCCCTGTTTATGTATCTTACACCATTATCTCCATCATGTGGCAGAGAGAAAAAATGCAGATTAACGTCAAATTTAGGAAATGCTATTCATGCAAAGGTATTTTACTTACCTTACGTACATATACACACGATTAGTGTATATACATTCAAAATTTTGTGAGTATTTCACAAAATGGGGCACTGCTAAGCTTCCTCCTGTGACTGCTATTTTCAGCTATTTAGGAAGAGCGATATCTGCACTGCATGCCAGGAGAAAGAAGAAGAAATAGCCTTGTCCTGCAAGGTGCTCCCAATGGGTACCAGTGAAACAATGCTCGAGGAAACACAGGGGAAGCTTTAGCAGGCCAGGGTGAGGGGTCCATCATGCAGTAGCCTAAATGGCAAGTCAGTACCAGTGGAGTTAAAGGCCTGATCTTCACAGACTCCTTGAAAGAGCTCCCCACGTGTGATCTCCGTTAGCTGAATAGGAGTGGGTTCTGCAAAGCACCAAAACACGTGTCTATTTTCTCACCTCTTTACAGAGAAGCAGTTCAATATGTCCTTAAGTCCTGTACTGAATAGTCTGACTATCCGGAGTGCCTGAAATAAGACTGGACTATTTTCTCTCCCCCATCTACTTTTTTTATTTTTTAATAAACACTTGCATTGCTTTAGCCCAACCGCAAGGCATGGTCTTGCAGAAGTCACTGCGTGAAATGACTTGCCCGTGTTACATCAGGGGACCTACTAGCTTAAGACAATGATCTCTCCTAGCTTTTATGTATTAAAGCATGAGCCTTCCTGAAGCGCAGCTACAGTTCCACAAACTTTAATATGACTCTACCTACAAAAGACCTAATCTAACACTCGTTAAAGTGAACTAAAAAAATCGCAGCAAGCATTTGGTCGAATCCAAACGAACAGTTAGACAATGCACATACAGATACAGGAAGGATGGTTCCTTTATTATTTTTTTTTTTTACCCTCTATAATTTTTTTTTGACAGTTTAACCAATTCTGCAGACTCCGTAACTATTTAAACAGGAAGCCCCCCGGACCCAGCAGACCTCCCTGCCTATGCAGCTGGACAGCTACTCTGCTCCTAATGGAGCATTTCTTCCACCCCCATCCAAAGGTAGCAGCTGTACGATGTCGGTTGGACACGGCAGGGCCACCTGGGACTCGCTGCCCTCCCAGGTGTGGACTTGCAGACTCGTCCATGGCAATGGAGCCCCTGGGAAAGCCGTCTCGCTGCCTGCGTCCCCCAGCTTCCTGCCTGTCCGCAAGCTGGGAAAAAGCTTCAGACGAGGCTGGCTGCATGCATGCGCAAATCCAGCGTGCAGAGAGCAGGGAGGGTTTGCTTGCAAGAACCTCTTGCGGGCTTCCTCAAAGGAGGCTAACCCTGCTTGCAAAATGGTGCCGTCATCGTAAGGCCTGTGGAAATAAAAGCCGTGACTCTCAGTGATTTGTTTTAATTCATTTGTGGAGAAGAAGTTTTCACAATAAGCCTTTGAATTCATTTGCATGTCTCTATACAGCCACCTCACTTCCATCTGCCTGGAGGATCTATCCCAATCACAATGTTAAATCATAAAGCTAAACCAAAACCATTTCTCACACTCAGCTACCCAGCTTGGACACAAGGAAAACGAGCCAACGACAAGAGCATGGGAACAGGATCCAGAGGAACAAGGGTGCTTTGGTGAGCAAGAACTACACAACCAGAACATCCCAGACACGCAGAAACCCTTATTTTCTTCATCTGCTCACATCTCGGGGTTCTCCACACATCCCAGCTATAGGTTTGGGCTATCTTCAGAGCCTGATGGGAACTGAACTACAGTACGACAGCAGCTAACTCTTGTTCCATGAAATCCTGGTTATAGCTGTGATCAGCAAAGTAGATGCTATTAAATTTACACTTTGCCAGTATAAATCATCCCCTCCATGCTTGGCAAAGCACTTAAGCACATGCTTAACTTTCACTATTGCTGAATAGGAACAAGATTATGCCTTAAAAACATTAAAGACCAGACCCAAACAAGTTCTTAAGATTTCATACTCTTCTTTACACTCCCAACTTCCCATTAATCTAAAAGCTCTTCCAGAGTTGGAGCTGGGCCAAAGCGCTTTGTTGAACTGACGCCTAAACAAAGTTTTCTGCTAATTTGGGGCTGCAACCAACGTGGTGAATGAAGAGAAAAGCCAAAGAAAATAGTCTAAACTTTTCTGTGGGTTACTTTAGATATACAATAAAGAACTCGAAGTGAACTCAAAACACCCAACAGAGGATAAGCCAAGGCAACGACACAACTGCAGCTCCGCCAAGAGGTTTTAGCATCACAACTAGCAGCAGAAAAATCCAAGCAGTCAATGTAACTGCCAGGGCCCCATGACGGGATCAGATCCCACCATTTCCAGCACGCTCCTCTCTCACGCAGCAGGTCTGAGCACAGCATCTGTTACACCGATGGTCCCTTTAAGAAACATACTTCTGTGGAAAACATTGACACCAAAAGGAGAAAGCCAAATTGCACGCCCACTGCAGCGTGGCCTCTAGAGGAAAAGGGATGGGAAATGCTGCTCTCACAGCTTTAATTCATTTAAAGGCCATTTCACATCCAGAAGGTTCCACTGAGATTATTACTTTTCCTCATCGGTTTAGCAACCAGGTCAAACACCCATCACAGCCAAGTGGCAGATTTGCCAATTCCCTGCTGTCATAGGTAGATTCATAAAAGTCAGACGGCAACGGCTTAAGTTGTGTTGCCTGCTATGGGCTTTCGTCTGTGACACAAAGCACCAGACGGGATTTACATATAGATGATTTGAACCATAGTTTTCCCAATTGTTTTCCAGCTGGGAAACAGAAAATCAACAACTAAACAATTTTCATGCGAACAGGCATTACTTGAGGGGAAAGAAAATCAAACGCAAAAATGTTCGTTGGGGAAATAGCCAGACATTCCCTAACCATGAGGAGTCTCCAGAAATTTTACCTGTTCAACGGACAGTATTTTAGTATCTGCATGAGAAACCTGCCCTTAGGTCGGTCTCCAGAACTGTTTCTGTTCCTGCAGGATTCGGATGCCTTTTTCTGGGTGTCACCCACAGACCCCGTAACACATGCACGATGGTCCTTTCACCCTGAGACTGACTGAGATGTATCTGTCCAAATTAGTTCAACAAAACTGCGAGGCAGCATCTGAAGAAAAAAAACATTGATCCTGATCAAAGACATGGTGTCCCTGAAGATGCACTGCCCATAGCTGGACACACAAGAACTGGGCAACAGGCAGTGCAGCAAAGAAAAATTAGCAAATTAAGGACCAAAGAGAAAAGGAAAGAAAGCAATGCTATTGCTTAATACAAAGAATGACTTGATCTCAAAGCAAATGCCTCTTCCAGTGTGATGTTTGCAATCTTTTGGGCTGAAAAGGAACAGACTGGTGTTAGCAGCGTATAATATATCCAGGTGACTAAAACCAGGATTTTTTTCTAATGAGATTAGCAAGCTATACATTAGAATTCCCATAATGTTTCAACCTCAAAGCATTTTAATTACGTTTCATTTATCTTCCCTGGGATTTTCTAATTTGTGCCAGAATGCTTTCTTCACTTAAAACACAATTTTTATCTCAGAGCAAGTACTAATAGACCACTTCAGACAAAACAACCAAAATCTGCAGAACTCATACAAGAGCAAAATCAACTGTTGCTTTCAATCCAAAGACGTAATACCATCAACACCTTTCTTTAATAGTACCCCCAAATGCTGGCAGTGGTCTTCGGGATCATGGAAACAGTTAAGAAACCTGCAGAACAGTGTGCTGATTCTGCATTCACACATGCAATTTTAAAAGCTCAGCTGACATGATGCCAGTAAATGACCTGACTTCATCTGGAAGACCTGCAGTGAATATTAGCAGTGTCTTAAGGCCTAGGACTCATCTGGGGTGGAAAGGAGGTTCCCAAATTCATGCTGAAATGCTGATAGGCGTGGTGAAACCAGCCTGTTATGCTGGGTGGAAATTTCCAATAGACTAAGAAAAAGAATCTGAGACAGAATGAACTCTCTCTCTATTGTCTGCTTGCCCATCTCTTTCCAGCTGCAGCTGTGGGGATAGAGGGGTTGGTTGCCACTTTCATCCTGCTCCCAAGTGCTTACCACAACCCCCGCCACACATTACTGTCCCCATCCCTCCCAAGTGCTGGTCTGGTTCTTCAAGTAACTGCTCCATCCCCATTTCATGCCTAATAAGCCAGGTTAAAGATGGCAACTAGCAACATAGGACTGTAACCTCTTCATCCAGCTGCACAGCCAGAAGAGGATCTCTGAGCATGGCCTAAGGAGTGGGCAACATTGTCTGACTTCGATCTCAGGCTAAAACCAAGGATGATCTATTTCCAACAGTACCATGGTGTGCCCAGCAGCGGTCATCCCAGAAAAGACCCTGAGATGATGCCCTGTGCCTGCTGGTCAGCACCCATTTGGAAAGGGTAGCTGAACATCGGGAAGATCCTACCCTGAGCAACAGTCTTTACAAGATGTGCTGGGAAAAAAAAAAAAAAAAAACAACAAAAACAAACCCAAAAAAGTAAAGAACTCATGCCTTTGCTTTGCAACACGTAGCAACTCAGTAAAATAAACAACAAAAGCCTTTACCGTGGCAGAATAGTTAAACACAATCACAATAAAATTCCACCTGTCAGCTCCAAAAGCACCCCACATGTAGAATTTACACAAGCTGAACTGGAGCTGGTTCAGGGCATGTCATAACAGTTAGTCATTTCTGCACTGTGCACTGTTAAAATTGGCCTCAAGATGAATTGAGTGCCTGTAAAGGGCAACCATATTTCAAGCAAACCAGGACATGCTCAGGGTAGTTGGACTGCCCCTTCAGCTGCATTCCAGAGCATTTAATTTTTGCCACTCAGTTTTCATGAAAAATATTTCCAGTACACTTCCAAAAAATTCCACAATCCAGTAAAAATACTTTGTGGTAAAACTTTGGAGAAGAAAGGTCTTAGTTTATATTGAAAGGGTTTTGCATTGCATTATTCCAGCCTACACTCCTGAGCGAAAAGAATCACAAGTATTTTTTGCTCACACGAGCTGTTTGCAATCTGTCAGTTCCCATAACTAAAATATGGCATTTCCAATCTAATAGTATCACGTGGAGTTTTTTGAATGGCAGCCTACTTTGTTTGTGTTTGTGATGTTTTCCAGCAAAAGCCACTTCTTGTGTAGGAGACGATATTACCAAAATATAAGTAAAAAGGGCACTGTAAATTACTTCTCTCTTACTCTGGTTTTTCTCAAGGGGCTTTAACTCAAGAAATCTTCTCACTGTGTGCAAAAGACTTTTGAATCAAGGCAGTGGTGCTGAGCACCCTCATCCCTTTTGCAAGTCAACTTAACTTCAGGCAAATAAATATGGGGGAAATAATCAGGCATGGCCTTTCCCAGAAGCTGTGCATTAGAGAAGTCAGTCTGACACAAATGAATAAAAATCCTCTTGGGCTTTCTCAGAAATTAATGCACCA
Organism: Leptosomus discolor; assembly: GCF_034619465.1. Classification (NCBI taxonomy): domain Eukaryota; kingdom Metazoa; phylum Chordata; class Aves; order Leptosomiformes; family Leptosomidae; genus Leptosomus; species Leptosomus discolor. Next base: position 7,354,900 of record NC_141399.1, read on the forward strand.
ATAACGTAAGGTTAATATGTAATAATGAGACCATTTTCTTCCATGTCACACAAACTACACATACTGTATCGGCACGTCACGTGCACTTCGAAGCCAGCAAATTTTGCTGTCGGCAACAAATCCATTTCAGATGTAGCAACTACAACAGTTGTTAGGGGCAATTTTGCAGTGAAGCCCATGTCCTCTTTACCCACACAGTTGAAATAAGTCTTCAGATGCTCTGGTGCACAGGTCAGACTCTTTGGTAACACATTTTTAGCAGAGTATTTGCTCAATTTTGAAGGTAAATATTTCTATAAATGATTCACTTTCAAAATGTTGCTATTCTCACATTTCTCTGGACTTAAAAAAAAAAAAAAGCCGTGTCACAACCTTCAAAAACAGATCTCTCAGGCATCTTTAAGCCTGTAACATTAACAAACAAAAAAGAGAGAGAATCAGATACCTTGAATTTCCTCTTATTTCAGGTAACTTACATCATATGCAGTCCAGCCAACTAGCAAAACTTCATCCCCTTTCTATTTCCTGATGCTACCAACACCCAGTTTACACAATCCACCATTTGGAGAGATACTGAGAAATCCGAATGGCCAACTGGGCTGCACAAGGTCTGTGGTGTCCCCTGGGGAGGCCAGAGGCTCTTCTGGGGATAAGGCATTGAGCAGGGAATGATGGGGCAGCAAGAAGCAATCACACATTAGAGAAAGAGAACGTGGAAAAGGCAGCTACAATTTTGTTTCAGGTCACTTTTGTACGACACACTCCACAAACAACTGAAGATTTGCCCCAGGACCTGCAAATACGGGAAGTATTTGACAAATGACATTTGACAAATGTCATTGCTTAATTCACTCCAAAGAAATGCAGCGCAGACGCTGCAAGCTTAAGTGCCACTTTGGTGACAGTTTATTCTTGATAAATAAATCATTTATACACCTGACACAGCTCACTTCTTCCTTTCATGATAATTATAGTTTTAGAAGCTTCATTTAAGGGGTGCAAATTAATTTCCAAATTCCACCTACTGTCAAAGAGGGTATTTTATTAGGTGATTAATTACCTTCAGGAGCACTTCAGGAGACACCTTGGAGGCAAACAAGGATTGCTGTGACAGCTCCTTTAAGATATGGCTTCGCTCCTAAAGCCCGATGAGCCCAGAGATAAAATAACTGCATACAGGTGTTATCTTCTACAGCACCTTGGGATGTTTGTGCTTCAGAGAAGTGCATTTCCCCTCTAGAACATGCAAATATTTGCCTCGACGCTATAGCCCTTGCTTTTTGATAAGTCTCATAAGCTGCCTGGGGTCGGGCTCACTTCCACAACAAGGCAGAAAGAAGAACAGCCGTGGGGAACCACCCTTCCCTCAGCCTCAGCGTACTCCTGAAATCTTCTGCACTCCCAAAACACAGATCACTTGGCCTTCTCCAGCTTATGTGCCTGGATGACATACAACAGGTTTCTGGGCCAAAAGTACTTTTTGTAAGTTTTATGTAAGTCAGTTACAGAGGTGGCAGGATTTATACAAATTTTACCACCATTTCCCTGCTGTCATTTCAGACCTCTACACTGACTAGAGCTTCCAGCAGACCTAGGGACTTCACAGTGCAGCAAAAGGATCTAATCACGTGCTATGTAACTCCTCCTGGCAATCGAGTTTTGTTGCCAAAGATCACAGTGAGAAGAAATCAATGCAGCCCAGCATGGCTTATATACACACCTATGCACCGAGTTCAGGTACCTCTACGCACCACAGTCACCTTGACACTTCATTTGGATACTGAAAAAATCTCCATAGAGAAACAACTCTTCCAGTAAGTCAAGTAGAGAAACACAGAGTTTAACAAATTTTATAGGCTTTGTCCACCTGTTTCACTTAAGTCTCTTACTCTACACAACACCCAAAGCACTGCTGTCACAAGAATAGCTCTGCTCCCTTGCATTTCTTTTTCCCCTTCTCTTACAACCACACCTGCCTTTCCTGGGCATTACAGTATTACAGAGAAAATGAGATCCGAAGGCCATTGACCAAGGGCAGGGCCTGTTCCCAGCGTGTTTGTCTAACCTATTTTAATGGCCTTCCCTGATGGATGGACTGCGCAGATGATCAGCTCAGGTGCTGCTTTGTTATACAGTTCCCCAGAGCAATTTAAGTCATTACTTCTTCACCTTCTCATCACAGGCATAGGCACAGATTTTTCTTTTCTCCTTTGCAGAAAATTTTCAAGTACTTGTCTTTATTTATCATTTTTCCTCCCTGTGGCTTTTCCAATGCTTTTCCTCCCTTTCACGTACAAGGACATCAGTCTCAAAGACTGCCAAAGGCAATTCTCACTGTGTATTTCACCTGCAAGCTTAAGCCAGAGTGTTAGCAAAAGCTGGTGAGGTCTAAACCAATATTAACCCTTCAAGTTTGGAAACAAAAGAAAATACAGTCTCAAAATAGTCTAAGAGAGGGTCTCTCATCTGACAGCAATAAATTTCTTCTTCTGATTCCAGGCTAGCAGGATGTCACAATCTCCCTTCAGTATGCATGAAAGAAGGAAGACCAGAGCAGAACATGTCTGAGGTGGGAGAAAGGAACAGAAAACCAGGTTTTGAAAATCTGAGAACTTCTTGCTCTCTGTCAAAATAATAACAAAAGACACAAAGTCTTTTCAGAAGCATTTTGTGAAGCTGAGGATATGTGGCTCTGGACTCCGAAAAGACCACCTGAAGCCAGAATGTATCTACAGCAGTTGTAGTTTCCAAGATGTGGATATCTAGTATGACTTTCTAGTAAAGAAGTATAAGCCCTTGACATAAGTCTCAGCTAAAACAAGATCAGAACGCTACTCGCTGCACTTTCTCTCTCAAACAAAAAGAAACAAAACAAAAACCCAAATTTAAAAAAAAAAAAACCAACAAACCCAACAACCACCAACAACAGCAGCAAAACAAAAAACCCCAAAACCAACACCACCACACAAACTTCCCAGAAAAACAATCGGATCCCAGTGAAGATCAAACTGGAGCTTACTGCTCCGAATCTGCCCTTGATTAAGTATGGAGCCTTCCACCACTCAGCAGTTGTTACAAGGTTATAGAGAGAAGTCTCATCTATAACATCATATAACCCAAAAGAAATTAACCAACTCTGACAAACACTGTACTACAAACCTACTTCGATTTTAACCCGTATCGTATGCTGGAAACTTCTAGTCGAACATTCTGTATTTTCTCCTTTGCCCACGTACGCTTGTTATTAAAACCACATGCGGGCACTGAATCATTTCATGGTTCGTTTAGAGACAAACATGCAGAAAATTGTGGGAAACAAGTATAACCCTAAGAGCCTGTGCAAGCCTGTGTAGTCTGAGGCATGCTGTGTTGCAGAAGCTTGAGCTACAGGACTATGTTATTCTGAGGCTCATAAGTGAACAGGAGAGAAGTCACCATATATGTACACTGAATTTCTGAGCAGATTGTTAGCAAAGTCAGCCAGTGTGACAGTTTCAACCCTCAGTGCAAAATGCCACATGCGTGCTCAACCGTTAGTTCACAACGAAAACCCTGAAAGTGAAGCAGTAGGATAGTCTTTCATTTCTGAAACTGGTGTGGCAATGAGGAGAATTCCCCAACCGCATGGGAAGTCAGGAGCACAGCCTCAGGCAAAGCACTCAATCTTTCTGGATCTGACATCTGGAAAAAATGGTAGCCCTTCATCTTGTCCATTGGACTAGAAGGTCATCAGCTCAAAGATGACCTTTTGCTGAGAGGACAGTCAGTAAAACAGTACGGCTTTGCTTTTGATCGGGTTTGTATGGCTTATTCACATTACGGCAGTGGCTGAAGGATCCAAACATCATGTGCCAGCTCAGATATGCAATGATAACACACATGAAGTCCACCTGAGGACACGACCTCTTTCCATTAATGATCACTGTTGCATTCAGAAGCATAAATTCCCTGAAGGGAAAAATGTCTGGATAAGCATTTTCTGTAAGAATACATCTCACCTATTCCCCAGCAGCACAAGGGACATTCATATTATGCCCGTAGTTCTCCAATTGTGCCTTGAAGCCATGTATTTGCTAAGCAGCATATACATGACCCAGGTTTCTTGTTGAGCTCTTTATCAGGATTGTAAAGGGTCACATCCTGGCATTGTTAACATAAACACTTTTAGTAGCTTCAAGATCTCAACTTTCCTCTTACAGGGGCGTATGTGCACACATATAAGAGATTTTCCATGGAACTCAAATGCTTCAAGATAAAATTAAACCATTAAATGAGGAGGTCTTCCAGGAAGTTCTAGGGGAGACCTTTCAAAGTCAACTCTGATCAAACCGCTGTCTACTAGGAAGCTTCGTAAAGAGGTCATTCATGCAGACAGACAAGGAAGATGATAAATGATAAATCTAAAGCTCTCTAAACCATCTGGCCAGACAAGGGACACACATTTCTCACAAGAACACTGGGTTACCTGTAGCTTTACAAGGACAGTAACAACACTCAAAAGCACTAATGAAATTCTCAGACCTTAGCCTTCCACTAATGTTTCCACCTTGCTCCTGTTAATGTAATGCTATAAAGGAGGACTTACAACTGGTATTAATGAGGCAGTAAACATCCCTTTTCCAAAAAGGGAGCTGTAATTTCAGACAGCTGCGTATGTAAAACTCTATCTCATACTGAATAGCTGATTCCTGAAGAGGGAAAACAAAGAAAGCCCAACCAGGTTCCTATGACTGAGACGTCTGATACTTCTGATGGATGGTTGGAAAGGTGGAGGAGAAGGGGCAGGGAAGGTCACAAGACTAACAAGCATGTAACAAACACAGAACAATATCCACCAAGAAGATGATTATTGTAATCATTTCAGAACTAGGGAAAGAGATGGCTTTAGTACCAAAACATCCTAAGTATATACTAAACTTGGTTTTTTGACCAAGCTTTTGGGGTAATAGGAAACTGTATCTGCTCCTCTGTACTGCTCTAGGAAGAACTATTCATTCCCAACTCACTTGCAACACCGGTGAGCTGCAGACATAAGACAATCCTTTTCTCCTGTGCGTTTATAAACAGAAACAAAGACTTTTCCATGAGGAAAATCCATATCTTTGAAGGAAAGAACTTTATAGTGCAATCTAAATATTCATCAAAGCTCTACTTGAAACAGCAGGAACTTAGCAGAGGGAGGCAGGTGGGGTGAGTAAGAATTTATGGGATGTCTGTAGACATATTAAACATCGCAAGTTCTTCAAAGCACAGGTAACACTGAAATGGAGTTTACAGACACAGTTGGTTTAAAATATGCACGGTCTCAATCTATACTCAATACTTTCTCATATTAAAACACATTCAGAAGATACCATCTGCTCTTTATAGGCACTGGTAACAAGAGGTTTTCTGTGAGTGTAAGTGCAGGCATTAAAGGATATATTGGGGTAAAGCTCATGCTAAAAAAAGGAGCAATGTTCAGCTCTGCATTCTTTCATCCAAAGGTACACCTGTATCCTTCATCAGAAAGTTTATTCAAGCCGTGGCATCTGCACTGTCCCCATATTCATGACACTTCAGTTTCCAAAACCTGCAAAATACTTTTGGTCAATAGGATCTTCTAATGTTGTAATTTCTTTACTGCCAAAGGACCATTTGATCATTTCTCTGTTAGGCAACAAACTTCTTTTGTCTCCTGATTATTCTCATGGAAAAATGTAAGAAGGAGAGAGAGAAGGTACTAGTAATTTCCTGTTAATTCAACATGCTTCATCAAGTAAAGAAACCAGGATATCTTCCATCTAGATGCCTGGAAGCAGCCTGACCCTGGAAACATCTCACTGAAGCAGTTCACACTTAACAGGAGCTTGGAGAGCGGAACAGCTCTTAATACACAGAAATGCCAACAGTTTTATTTTATTGTGATTTTTCTTTACTGTACTAAAATACTTCAAAACACACTTGTACAAAAATCTTTTCCGTTCCAGTAGCATCGAATGTTAAGATGTGATTGAACAGAAAAGCTTTAGGCTCACAAAATGCTATCCCATTTTACTGTCTCTGATCTAAACTGTAGCCTAGGTATCCCTTTTCAAATAGAAGTAAAACACATTGGGAGCTTTATGCTCTCTGAACTGTTATTAAGCTGCACTATAAATTTAATTACAGAAACACCTTTGAAAGAATGAAATAGTAGTGTTTGTAGTCAGAAATAAGATCACCGATGGTAGATATAACATTGATAGATTTACATAAAACCTGACTGCCGGTGTGAAAGCTTAAAAGGAGCAAAGTACCAGACCTCTCAAAAGAAAAAAGATTTCTAAGCCCATTCAAGTACCTGTAACAGTTATCTGATGTGGATACAATCAATTGAAAATAAACCAACAATGGCAAAAGTCCACCTCTGCAAACATACAGCATTTGCAGGTCAGATTCACGATGGCTAAGGGCCATTATAACCCAACGCACGTACAACACCATGCAATTCTAATATCTCGGCTTTAAACTCCCTGATCCTCCTTTATAGGCTTTTTTTTTTTTTTTTGCTATTTCAGGAATTTCACTATAATAAACTATGGAATTCTGCTCATAGAGAGAAAATTCCGTAACTAAATCTTCAATTAAACAGTCTCATATCTATCAGGGAAAAAAGTGGTACCTCAGACCTGCGTCATGGTTTGGTTACTCGCAGACTATCCGTAACTACTGAAAGGACATCTTAGCTGATGAAGTGTGAGGACATTTTGTACCAAGAAGTATTCCTAATTTTTAATACCTGAGTGGTTTCAGAAGTGCCCTGAACTAAAACTTCAACTTGTTACTCTCCACGGGTATTTAGACTGTAGCCCATGTATTTTCAATGGGTACTTGAGACACAAGGTATGAAATTGCTCTCTTTTTCGCCCTCTTTAGCTTTTGAACTCATCATCTGATTTTAGGCAAATAAGTCAGAGGTAGGGACAAAGCTCCTAAAACTTCTGCGAGCATCAAACATCTCACACACATCTGTAAGCATCTCAGCTGAGCTGAGACTCAATGTGGCAACGACACTTTGCAGGAAAGGCTGCAGAAGGAGCTCAGTCTGTGTGGTTGCTGGCCAGGCAATCCGTGGGTACACGCAGGCAGGCAACCAGCACACGGATACCTGAGGAAGTGCCCCAACATCTGTTATCATCTGCTCAACCAACAGCTCAGGGCTGTAGGAAGGAGGTTTTGGGCCATGAAAGCAGAGCTTGAGTGAGCCCAATAGGGAAAGCAGAGGCCCCATGGCTTACAGGTCCACAGGAAAATGTGTTTGCTGTTTATAGAACTACTTCAGTAAAGAAATGGTACTATGGCCTTGAGAACAGGATGCTGGTCATGCATTGCACCACGTGCAGAGATGACTAGGTGAATGTACAGGGAAGGCGGTATACATGCAGCTAAACAGCCTTTCAGAATTTCCTACAGAAAACAGAACCATCCAAAACACAGCGGGGAGGGGAAAACCACAGATGAAACAACAAAGACAACAAAAAGCCACTGCAGACCTGTGTAAATAAGCGGTGAAGTTGCTTAAAACCCCAAGGATTTCTGGTTTGTGGTGCTGGACCAAAGAGTAAACCAAGAGCCTATGAGATTCTGCCTGTATTCTCCTCTCAAAGGAAATATAATACAAAAGAAAGATTGGCAGCAGAAAGAATATCCAGTGTTTGGGGGTCAGTGTGCAACTATTAAAGCTGAAGTGCTCTTTAACAGGGCTGTCCAACATATAGCCTCCATATGGAAGCTCTGGAGACCATTTACAGAGCCCTTTCCCCAGCTCAGGGCACAACTTCATCCTTCTTGGCCACAAAATGTTATCTCTGGCTGTTTAGGATGGGTTCAGAGCCCTTAGTCCTCCTGAGGAGATGGGGAAGCCTGTGAGACCAACAGACCAGCAGACATTGAAGAACAGCTGCTGAGAACTTTAGAAGTTCCAGGGACCTTAAAGTTGATTAAAAATAGAAATAATTTAATCAAGGTCACATTTCTCTTCAAAAAGAAGGAATTCTCTTTAAATACACAGTATTTTGTCACAGTAAAAGTACTCCCTGATTGGCAATTCACAGGCCTTAGGAAAATATATACTTTCCATTGTTCTAGGCCATCCCATTTCAAGATCACCGTTTCCAAGAGGACTGAAAGATCAAACATTAAACCCAGCAAGTGGTCCCATGTTTCAGTGTCTGCCCCATTGCCCAGGCAGGATCTTCCAGCTACCTACTTAGCACAAAATTCATATTGGATCCTTGAGTTGGCTTCTTCCTACCAACATTACCCCAGCTCTGCTCCCTTTTTTAACTAAAAATAGGAGGAAATTGCAGAGAAAGGAAATTTAGCAATGGGAATAGTTCCTTTACACGCACACGAGACATTTCCAACTCATACACTTAATAGTTAAAGTGCTAAACCAGATTTAAGCACTTAAGCAGCCTTACTCGTTTCTAGAAGTACTAAGCTCCTTCCCCATTGTTTGTGGGAGCTCTGCATGTCTGGTGTTTTTGGGGAGAATATGAAGGTAAAATGAAATCACAGGTGAGAGGACGTGTTCTTTTCAGGTCCCTTAGTAACAGACAGGATTCCTGGGGCCTGAATTAGTTAATTCCTAAACTGCTGGGACTGTCGAGAAAATCATGCTTTTGCATTCCCTTCTTTTATGTTCCCTTCTGTTGAAGTAAATCAACAAAAGAGGTTAGTTTGTCAAACGATGGATATTCATATGCTTAGCTGAGAGTCATCACACTTGGTGGTCTGGAAACTTTTAAAAGGACACAGAACTAAACATGAGCTGGACAAAATGAGGAAAGGTACTTTTAGTCACTCTGAGCACAGAACATAAATGGACAGATTGAATTTTCCTAGCGTTAGCCGCAATAAATACATCCCAGGGCATGAGGGGCGATGGAGCAGTGGAAGAAGGTATTCTTGACTGAGTTTGAAGGTTTTGTTTGTGCCCAATGGCTTAAGAAATTTGTTCATCCTTCCTTGAAGACTACATTTGTAACGCTGTACCATTGCCAGGGTGAGTCAGAGGTTAAGTTACTGGCCGGATAAATTCCAACAGCACAATCTGCGTTCACCTGACCCATGGATCTGCACAACATATTAACTCAGATATTAGAGTAAAACAAAGGACTAAAGATCTTTTGCATCTCGCCTTTCAGCACTCTGAACAAGCCATGGCCCTGTGGGATATCACGCAGAAGTCTCTCCCCGTGGCTTGCAAACCCCAAACATTTATTTTTAAGTATTTCTTCCTCACCCAAATTGCTGTTGTTTTCCCTCTTATTTTCTCACAGGCATCTGGAATATCTAGGCAGGGTGAGTTTACTCTCAGTCACCATGCACAGAGGCCACGGTGGTTCACCAGCCTATTAAATCACACAATTACACTGCCTTCGTCAAGCACCCTCCTAAATTCTGCATCAACAAGCACCAACAATCATGAAATAGGCTCTAAAAAGTACAGGAATGAAAACAAACACATCAGGGCTCTTTTGTTAGCTGGTGTTTGAAACTTCACCATAGCACCTAGTTCACTTCTCAGACATTTTTTCCACGGTCGTTAGCTGCGTACACACTTCTGTTTTTTGAAAGCAGCTCATATTTTACATATTCACATCAGTCTGAGAGACGTGGATCATAAAAGGCACAGTGAGAAGACACAGTAACATCCAAGTTTATCCAGAGAACATTTATCCACAAGGCACATTCATATTGTCTCTCAACAGAGCGTATGACATGTATCATAACATCAGGGAAGGGAATGCTCCAGTGATTTGTAGAGGCACCGTGAGCTTTATTCTTCTTCCAGTCAATGACATTTGAGGCCAGAAGTGCCTGACCTGCCACAGAAATTCCTGGGCTTAGTTTCTAATTGCATTCTTTCAGAAACTACATGTTCTGAAAATAAGTTAGTACCATTAAATATTCAGAATAGGCATCTCTCAACTCAAAACGAACAGATTAAACACACATCTAGACTTAAAGTGTAAAAACAATAGAGAGCATTGGTGACAGAGCTGTGACTCCAAAACAAAATTCCTACACATTATTTTAAGATGAAGCAGTCGTAGAAAACACGCACATATTTCAGAGCACCAAAAAAGGGTAACTAAATGGGGGGGGAATAACTAAAAAAATGCATAAATACAATCTTGTGGGATACAGCTTTGATACAAATACTAGAAACAACTGAAAGAGGAATAATGTTCTTTAGAATCTAGTTCTACCAAATCCCAGAAGCTTCAGATATTAATGTACAAAACAGATCCTGCTGAGATTCAAACCCAAAGCCATCATAGGGGCACCCCTTTTATCTTCTCAGAGCATCTCATTGTCCTTTTGCTCTTCATCATACCCTCTTAGCCAATTCCAAGCCCAGTGAGCCCATCTCTTCCCAACTGGTAAAACTAGAATCTTCATCTTGAACAATCAGTTAAGCAAAATGAAGTAGCTCGATGATACTAACTACTCAAGTTCGAGTAACATTTCACTGAATAATTTCTCTTAGAAAATGCAGTCTATCAAAACTTCTGAAATAATTAAAAACACAAAGACAGATGGTCCCTGGAGCGGTCTTCTCTCTTCATTTTTAAAAGCCAGTACAGGAACCAAAGGCCTTTAGAACTGGCAAGAAAAAAAACCACCACCCTGAAAGCATCCACAAGCATTGCTCAGGTCGACAATTACACCCATTTCCTTTCCGCAGGGTGTCACAGCCAGCCACAGCACCTGACAAGAACCCATGAGCGAGTGCGTTGCTCTGAAAGGGAAATCAACAGAGATAAAGCACAAAATCAGTTGAAAACTCTTCCTCCCATTGTCAGGTTTTGACCAAGTCTAGAATTAAACACAAGATCTTACACAACATGAAGAACATCAGTTCCTTTCACTGCACCTCAGTGTTATCACTGATGCCCCTCCTTAGGTTTCCCTTGTCCTCTGCTGTTGTTTTCTTTTTAGTGACAGCTTCAGCTGAATTTTTACGTCAAGTCTTTCTCTCAAATACGCTATCTCTACATACCTCAGGGTTCTTTGCATGTGTACAGCTCCCTCTGCCCCGACACAGCAGTGAAATCCTCTGCCAAGCATGGCAGGTGTGGGATGGAGTTGTTCCAAAGCTGCCAAGAATTCTCACGGTGAAAATTTCTCTTTCTGAAACATCTTCTCTGCCCATAGCTGTTCTTCTGATTATTACTTTTCAGACCATGAACTGAAGTGTTCAAAAGACTCTGCAACAAAGGTGAGGGACCACCATACAGTCAGCCTGGAGAAGCCTCTGCCACACAGCTCTAGGAGACACATGGTCTGGGGTTGTGCCCCAACTTGTCGGCCCACAATTCTGCTGAGAGGGAAGTCAGCAGGAAAACACTGATGGGAGCATGATTTGGCTCACCAAGATTAAAAGTTTATCTGTGTAAGACGATGTTTTGCAAGGTAGGATACAGAAACAAATAAGGGCATTCTGGAAGACAGTCTTGAAGGAAAAGATAAACGGGGAATAAGTAGGAAGGACCATTTCTCTTCCCAGATAACAGATATAAGCTGCCCCCCCCAAAATATTAATCATTGGTTTAAGAAATGTCTCAGCCAGCTGCATCCATTTAAAAGGGTTAATGTAAAAGTTTGGGATTTGTAGTACCTACTTCTACAGTCATTTTTGTTGGGAGTGCTGGTAGGAACAAGGACTCACTGAAGGGAGGTTGAAAGCTTGCCTTTTAACAGCTGCCAGCCGTGAGCCTGAAACACAGCGGGGCACCTTTCCTACCTCCTGACTTCCCTGAGGATTTCACATCTGGCCCCAAGGAGAGACAAGATACTGGACTGGACAGAACATGGATCTGATCCTGTCAGGCAAAGTCTAACGTGCCTGCTCGGGTTTTCTCATCGGCCACCCACAGAAATATACGCTCCAAGTGTGAGGTATCTAGCATCTTATCAGGGGACTATAAACAGAAAAGGGACAGGGTTGCTTAGAAAAGAAGCTTGTCTTGCAGTTAAGTTTCAAGTTTATGTTTTTTTAAGGGGTTGGAGGGTTGCAGTGAATTTTCACTGAGTACAAAGTTGTATATTAGGGGTTGCATAGGAAAAGAACTTTATCTCAGTATACCCCAAAGCACTATGAAAACAACTTTCAAGCATTTGTGTAGAACTCAGGTAATTAACTGTGCAGCAGAAAAAAACCCCATGGCACTACCACTGAACGCTGAACTTCTCTAAGCAAAACACTGGGAGTTAAATTAGAAGCAATGGAGTTACCCAGCTGGAAAGCTGATGGTAAAACACTGAGAAGCCTCCACATTCCTTTGCTACCACGAAGCCATACAGCCCTTTCATAACTAACTGATACACCCAGAGGTAGTGCATTTAATGAACTATTGAAAGGCAATGATGCTTATTGAACTAGGTCAGCACCTGTGTGTATCCTTACGGAGTAACAACTAGAGCCTGTCTGGTTATCTCCAGCTACGGTCTGCTAGATAGCACATCATAGCTCAAACTGTCACAAAGTTCAGAACTAGGAAACGGGCCGCTATGTGCAAGCTACAGCGGGGAAAGGGGTTACCCAAGTAAGTTACTGCACAGTGCAGTGAAAATAAACCTTTGGTTCACTTGTTTAAACCTTGTTCACTACGTCACTTGTTTCATACCGCTGAAATAGTAAAGGAAGACACCCATTGCCATCAGGTTGTAGAGGATCTGCAACACAGGAGGTAGTTGCTTTTGACTTCATACAGCATCTGTTGATGTAGTTTAGGGCGCATATCAAGACAGAGAAATGTTTGCTGTTTCTCTTAAAACATAAAGAATAAAAAGAGCTATCTTTGGTAGCTTTCTCTACGAAATCTCAAAACAGGAATAGCTTTATTAATCTGATTCAAAACTGTAACTAGAAGTGAGGCCTACATGTAAAAGCAAAAGTCATGAATGCGTTTGATGTATTTTAAGTAAGGCACTGAACTGCAGTTGTTATTTACAGATCAAAGAAACTCCAGCAGTGTCCTGAAACAATCTAAGTGAGAAATGCCAAAATCTTATTTCATCCATGTCCATATGTTGCTTTGAACTCGTAATTCACAGAATTGGTCACTATATTGAACTAATTATCAAGCTTAACGCTTGCCAATTTTGATGGCTGTGCTCCCTTATAAAAAAGTCAGGTTTGAAGGGAAGCAGAATGATATATCGGAAGACGTGCAGCCTTTATTGAAATCTGGGGAGGAAAAGCAATGAATATACAAAAAATAACCCCTCTCTCCAAAAACCAAACATAATTTAGCTTTCTAAATGGTTGCTGCAACACAGATTAGCAAAATAAATAGTTTGCGTTAACCAATACATATAAAAATAAAGTGGTTAATTCCTCCTCCCTCACAGGAGAAGTTTCTTGTAACAGTTAAGTGGAAAAATGTCCATGCTACCTAAAAATCTAATGAGGACATATATTGTACATGGAAGTAAAACCAAACCAACAATTTCACAGCACAGCCGAATACATTTAAATTAAAATACTAATAATAGAAACACTGATAAGGTATTTCTGCAGGCAAGTATATATAAGCAAAGTGTGTTCTGATATCAGTAAAGACTTTAAAAATTACCTTTTTTGCCATTTACTTCCAGTGGTTGGAAATGACCACAAACATTGGTTTGCCAAAGAAGTGATTTCAGGAATCACACAGCTTAGGCTATAATTAAAAAGCAATCTATGGGAAATAGGTTATTAAGAGTATTTAGCATCTAATTTGTTAGTTAATGCCTTAACAAAGCTCTCCTTTGATTGCAGTGGAGGGGGAAACAACTTCAAGAGGATTATTTGCTATTAAGACTTGTGCTCAATTATTGAGAATGCTGATGTGCTCCTGCAATTACAATTGCACAGCAGTCACCAGGAAAGCTAGATGGATTCAGCCTGTGCTGCAGCAGCAATTCCCACATGCAGGGAAGAAGTTTGCCTCTGAATTTTAAGGACAATTCACAGAGTACCCTCACAAATTTGAGTGTTCACTAATTAATAGAGAGGTGCAAGCTGAATGTTCGTTGATGCCAATCACACATTTTATTTTATTATCAGTCATGTCAATGTGGGCATTATTTCCCCTATATTCTTTAATTCCATTTCTGAAAGAGCAATCACGTAACTGCTGGAGTCTCTAGATGGCATTTCATCAAGATATGATACTCATTTGTTTTTCCTTCTGACAAAAGTGACAACACAAAAGATATTTTCTGTCAAGTTCTATGAATATCATATTTAAGTCACATAACTGGAGATAAATGTAACAATAACCTACAAATATATTCCATGTACTAACAAGTCATAATTGACACAAAGCTACTATCATTTGCTACTATCTCCTATCACAGTTACTATCCTGCTGACCAGGGCAAGGAATTAAAACACCTTGCTAGCCTCAGACGTAACTTCAGTCACAGGAACTGTAACCAACAAACTTCTAAGTAACGAGACAGAGGTAAAAAATCCAAACTCACCCATACTTAAAAAATTGCTTTTCTTGCCAATACTACCTCTTCAGATTCTTATTACTATATTTCAATTGCAAAGACTTTCCTATAGCAAAGGCTCTGAATAAAAATATCTTCAACAACATAACCGAACCTGAGGCATACTTTCTAAGTAAAGGTTGGCTTGGGGAGCTGTAGCCCAGCTGACACAGACTCTCAGGAAGCCTTCAGCTGCAGAGCAAAGCAGAGAGGCCCATTAATCATATTTATCAAGATTGTCTACCCTGGCTTTCATGCAGTTAGGGGAAATGTGCTATTCCACTTCAGCAACAAGGAGCAAGGCTAAAACAAACTGACCTAACCACATGGGTCATTTCCAGAAATAGAAAGTATACCAGCAGCACAGCTGTACAGGCCAGAAGGCAAAATGCTGGGAGGGTTGGAGAAAAAGGGGAAAAAAATCCACCCAAAACTTGTGAGGTATGTAGCCAGTGGCAAAATTAATACTGGGCCAAACTGCTTTAATTGGCATTCAGTACTTTAAAGTCAGCAAGACAATATTCAGTTAAGTGCCTTACGGTCTTGTATTTCACGAGACTCCTAAAATGTTTTATTGCACTTCAGGATTTCATATCAGTCAAAGCAAGAACGGAGCAGATGACCTCCTGCTGAGGTACAAGCATTTATTTATTCTGATATGCATGGATACTTCTTTATTTGCTCTTCTCTTTTACATTAAGAGACTGTACAATGTCAAATGCAAACACAGGATACCATGTACTAGCTGTTCTCCCATGGGGAAGCAAGGGTAGTATCCTGGCTTACGTTGCTCTCTCTTTTTTGGGGGTTTGTTCTGACTGAAACTGCCTCAGTTTACTCACATCAAAAATTCACCTATGTCACGTATTGTTCATCACGAGCAGCCTTTAACTGGAAAAGATTCAAGCCTGGGATAGCCAGACCTGGCAGAGCGATGCAAGCATTGCCGTACCTGCAGGGTGATGCCAAAATGTTCAGGCCAAGCCCTACTTTATTGCAGCTAGACCTGCTGGCTTTGAAAAGCAAGAAAACAATTTTCACATATTCAACCAGCATGAAAAGAAAATTGGCAGAGCTTACACTTTATTAGCTTCTATAAAATTAACAGAAAAATAAAAGTGAGATAAGAGTGTGGTTTAATAACACTATTTCCATCTGCAGTATACACACCAGGCCTGCTTTTGCCTACATTTCTATAAAAATAATGAAAATCATGTTACCACCCGTCTCTCCTGTTCCGTCCCCCACATGCATTTCCAACTACATACAAAGTGAAAAGGGATTCTCAAATTAAGGTGCACACCACATGGGGATTATCCCAAAGATGATAAAGCTTATTATATTTCTCTTAAAAACAGATAAGCTAAAGAAATGCAGAATATTGTCAAAAAATGATGCTAAAATAAGATTTAAAATAGCTTAGTACATAACCTATGAAGTCTCAGCGTGGACACTGTAATGTGTCATGACCATACAATCTCCTTTCGCTTCTTTATGATCACATAGGCATTATTCCACTGGGCAAAAATACACAGGGAATGCTACAGACCTGTAGACCTTATAGAATCCATTCCTATCAAATTTAAACCTAGTCAAAGTTAAAAAAATAGGAATCCATAAAATCATTCACAAACTAAATCTCACTCCATTCACTCACACAAGTCAGTCCCAGGAAATTCAATGGGACCAGTCCCCAGAGTCAAATAAAATTAATAACATTTCACATTTTATGTTTCCTTTGCAACTGGGTTGAGAGGCAGGATTATAGCAAAGCCAAGATCCACAGGTCATCCTAAAATAAGATCCCTTGCGATAGGCATTCGCTTGGGCTGGCACTGCGGCAAGCGCAGGCCTTGTGTGCCCTCTGGTGTACGACAGCTTGTAGAGCTGAAGTCAATACACCCATAGCAAGAAACAGAAGAAAGGTCACTGTGCTCCAATTCTTTTTCTTTTTTAAACAGAAGCAAGAGTTCCCATGCTCAAAATTAACTTCTTTCCCCTTAACTGGCCAAAATGTTTACTATAAAGACTGATTTCTGGTGCACTCCCAAGATTCCCCTTTAAACAAGCTAAGAAAGTTGTTTCATCTATTCCATCCACTAAAACTAGTCCAGTCTGGCTGAAGCTAGGTAAGACTTTCAGTATTTTCTTTTTTTTTGGGGGGTGGGATCACTTCTCATACACTCAAAACAGTGGAATCAATTCCTATTTCCTGAAAGATAACGAGAATATAGTCTTTCAAAAAAATTGAGTATGATCCGTGCTAAGCACTTGGAAGAACTGTTCTTGTAGCAGACTCTCACAAGTGTCTCTCTAGCCATGCCTCCGACCACTATCATAACTGTGATAAATTGCATAAGCTCCCTGCTGCAGATCTGGTTTCTTTTTCCACACCTTCTCCATAATCTTTGGGTTTCAGAGTCAATTTTTCATATTTCTCAGTAGATGCCTAATATTTATATATATAAACATTATATGTAATGTAAACAAGTAACAGAGAAAGTATACTATACATAAGTAAATATATATATATACTAAAAAAAAAATAATAAAATAAATTCTAGTGACCTGTCAGGGTTGGGTGGAAATATTTATGATCAAATGAAGGCATGGTTTCAGCAGCAGCAGCCTAGATGAAAATCAGTTTCCTCTCTCCTACATGCTTTAGCTACATCCCTCCAAATCTGCTGCTGTACCTACAGACGAAAGATCATGATCATGACCGTCTTCAAAAACCTGCACAATTCAAGCACTAAGGCTCCCACCAAAACATCACCACTGACAGGCATGTTGTTATGGATGCATGCAGACCTGAATTTTCATATGGAGGGTACTGATGGCAGATTCCTACAATCATTTTAGAGGAGATTTAGATGTATTCTTACAAGGACTTAAGAGAAGATTTTCCCCAGCTGCTTGCCTCGCCCCACTGCCAGAGATGCCTTACTGTGTACCAGAAGAAGCCAAAATATGTCAGGCCCTCCTTCAACTCCAGCTCAAAGCCCACTGCTTCCTGCTGATTGAGGCTACAGGGGTGCTAACCCCACAGCAGAAAGGATAGGACTCTCCCAAACAAATCACTAGAGCTCATGTGTCAACACCCTCAAGACCTCCCTCTCGCTGAACTATTTCAGCAAGCTACAGAATATGAAAACATCATCTTTCTGATAAAAGAGAAAGCAAGATGACAGCCAGCACTCAATTAGTGGCTAGAGACTCATGAGTGCTAAAGGCTCTCAGTCACTGCCAAGCTCAAGGGCAAGCAGAAAGCAGACAGCCCAGGCTCTTGGTCCCACACCAGTCCTGCTCCCCAGAAGTCCCAGTATGCCCTCGGGTCCTGAAGTGCATCTTCTCTTGACCAGAGCAGACATTTGGGTCTTTGTGTTAAAGCAGAACTGCTAGTTGAGATAACATCATACAAGGAATTTTGGGAAAAAGCTTTTGATCTTGAATTGCTGATTGTTTTAACTGTGCTTCTGGGTTTTAGCAGATGTAGAGAAACTAAGTAATAGCAGCCCAAGTATGAAAACCAGATAATTCCTATTAATACTGACAGCAGTGTGATTCTGCCGGTGGAGGTCTTCCACTGTAAAAAACATGGCTTAGTCTACTTCAGGCAAGAATTTCATCCTTGAAAGACAGTCCTGTACTTTTAGAAAATTGCTAAATTGCTTGTTGTTCCAGACCAATCACACACATTTATAGGACTAGTTGCTTCAGAGAGTCCAAGACCCTTGACAAGGTATTATTAAAAAAAAAATACCGTATTTTACATGTACATGCATCCGTACGTGTCTCTGTTCAGATTTTATATAAATAGCTACACCACACACACATCTCTCTTTAAGATTAGAGAATTACCCACTTCAGCACAGGCATACAGAAATTGCTTCACCCACGAACAAAACGCGGTCTTCACCAAACACAGCCCAGCAACCCTTCAGCCATCGGCAGGACTACTCTACAACTCAGTACATCAGGAAATCTTGTCTCCCACTGAGAAGTACAGAAAGAATTTGGACAGACAAAATACAGTTGCCCACAGTGGAATGTAGCTGTGGAATTAAAACTGAAAGCCACCAGTCGGCCAAAAATTCCATAAGTTTTTGTTTGAGGCTTTCTTTTTTGCTTTTAAGTAGTCACAAGTGTCAAGACCAGGCAAATTTTACAGCAGTAGGCACAACTGTCTAATCTCATTAGACATGTAGTGGCTTCCCCTGACTGCAGTGTCATGCTACCAGGCTACAACGACTGAAGATTCAAAGTTATTCCATTAATTCTAATATCCTTAGTTTGCCCTGGAAAGCTTTAAAGATGTTACTCATCCAATGACACTATCAGATAGCTTTTTTTTTTTTTTTTTTTTTTTTTAAAAATACCCCTTATAATCACTTATTTGCTACTTACTACAGGTTTGTGACCACCTGAGGAACCTGAGTAAACGTAAAGCTATGGGACCTGACAAGATGCATCCCAGAGTCCTGAGGGAATTGGCCGATGTAGTTGCCAAGCCACTCTTGATGAGATTTGAAAAGTCCCTGGTGACTGGTAAAAAGGAAATATGGCACCCATTTTTAAACAAGGTAGAAAAGAGGACCCTGGGAAATACCGACCTATCAGCCTCACCTCTGTGCCTGGGAAGATCATGGAACAGATCCTCCTAGAAGCTATGCTAGGCACATGGAGGACAGGGAGGTGATTCGGGACAACCAGCAGAGCTTCACCAGGGGCAAGTCCTGCCTGACCAGCCTAGTGGCCTTCTATGATAAAGTGACTACATCAATGGACAAGGAAAGAGCTATGGATGTTGCCTACCTGGACTTCTGTAAGGCCTTTGACACAGTCCCCACAACATTCTTCTCTCTAAATTGGGGAGATATGGATTTGACAGGTGGACTGTTCGGTGGATAAGGAATTGGTTGGATGGTCATAAATTGGTTGGATGGTCATATCCAGAAGGTAGTGGTCAACAGCTCAAAGTCCAGATGGAGATCAGTGATGAGTGGTCTCCCTCAGAGGTCTGCACTGGGACCAGTGCTCTTTAATATCTTCCATCAATGACTTAGTGGGACTATGCGCACTCTCAGCAAGTTTGCAGATGACACCAAGTTCAGTGGTGCGGTTGACATTCCTGAGGGACAGGATGTCACCCAGAGGGACCTGGAAAAGCTTGAGAAGTGGGTCCATGTGAACCTCATGAGGTTCAACAAGACCAAGTGCAAGGGTCTGAGTCAGGGCACACCTGGTATCCATACAGGCTGGGGGAAGGAAGGGATTGAGAGCAGCCCTGCAGAGGAGGACTTGGGGGTGTGGGTGGATGAAAAGCTGGACATAAGCAGCAATGTGCACTCACAGCCCAGAAGGTCAACCATATCCTGCGCTGCATCAAAAGAAGCAAGGCCAGCAGGTCAAGGGAGGTGATTCTGTCCCTCTGCTCTGCTGAGACCTCACCTGGAATACTGCATCCAGCTCTGGGACCCTCATCACAAGACAGACATGGACCTGTTGGAGCATGTCCAGGGGAGGGCTATAAAAATGATCAGAGATGGAACACCCCTCCTATGAGGACAGGCCGAGAAAACTGAGGTTGTTCATCCTGAAGAGAAGGCTCCAGGGAGACCTTATTGCAGCCTTTCAGTACTTAAAGGGGGCCTGTAAGAAAGATGGGGGCAACCTTTTTAGCAAGGCCTGCTGTAACAGGACAAGGAGTAATGTTTTTGAACTAAAAGAGGACAGATTTAGGCTAAATGTAGGGAAGAAATTTTTTACAATGAGGGTGGTAAAACACTGCAACAGGTTGCCCAGAGAGGTGGTAGAAGCCCCATCCCTGGAAACATTTAAGGAGAGGCTGGATGGGGCTCTGAGCAACCTGATCTAGCTCAAGGTGTCCCTCCTCACTGCAGGGGGTTGGACTAGATGACCTCTAAAGGTCCCTCCCAACCCAAACTAGTTTATGATCCTACTTTTACTATTTTAAGCCTTTTCTCCTCCTTTTACAATGAGGACTATCTTTTGCTGCCTGTCCTCCCTCTTGTTACAGTCCCCCCTTCTCATCAGTAAAAGGGATGCCTTTTGTGTGTCCTCCTTCATGAGGGATTTGCAACCACTTCCTGATCCTTTGTCACAGATAATTTTATTTAGGTGGGGAAACAGAGTGGAGAAACTCACGTTCTCCACTGGAGATAGCGTGTGGAGTGTGCTCTTCAAACCATTGTGAAATATGTAAAAATCAAATGTAAAGAATATAGTTCTTAGGTTACTGAAAATTAAAAAAAACAAACAAACAAAAAAACACCAAACAACAAAAAACAAAGAAACAAAAATATCACAGTATGAAGAAAACCAGAACAGAGTCAGGCATTCTCTTCTTCCCAACTTGTTCTTGCCCACAAAACACATTCCTACACCATGAATGCTGCAGAAAACATCACTTGCAAAAATGCTTCAGTAAGCTGCTTAGAGAATGTATGGAAATAGTATCTCTATTTCAAGCATGCGGCAGAATACGCTTCCTGCAAGACTCTGCTTGCATACACATTCATTTGGAAAGAATCTGCATTATCAAATCACATAAGCCTTTTTAGTGCACACAGTTTTCAAAGTTTTTTCTGTTCAAAGACCATAGATGCAAGGCTGTAGTTTTCAAAATACAGAAGCACTCTGCATATATGAAATTCTTTTCATCTGAAGATATCCACTGATATCAGACAGATGCAATAATTGTATGCTCCATTGGTAAACTGCAAATCGATGGCAGTGAGGATGGCTGCATTCTGCTTCTAAGCAGTATATACGGATACTGCACCTAGCCCGAGAAAGAGAGAACATTCAACTGGAAAATCTGAGATCATTACACATGCTTGACCAGAAAAAAAAAAAGAAAAAAAAAAAAGAAAAAGACACCACCTTCCCCCCTCGCCCCAACCTGAACAAGGAATTTGCTTTAGGTCTCTGTCCACCCGGTTTATTTGCCATTCAGGCATGTCACAAAACCCATTTCCCCCAACTGGTGAATTAGAAAAAGCAGGGTTACTTTGTGGTCTGTAAAAGTGATTTACAAGTGCTTTTTGAGCTCTCCATTCTCATTTCCAAGTACTATTCCAGCATTTGCAGGGAGAAGGTAATGAGCATAACCTACAACAGCGAAGGACAGTTATTCCTTTTGTCCATTTACCAGTGTTCCAGATCACGAGTTCAGATGTGCCTGAGCCCTTATCCCAGAACATGGACTTGTCTCCTGCTCTCACCCCACAAGAATTACTTTCAACCTTTATGCACCTTTCAAAATGAAAATTCCTTGAATATAGGTATCTGGAAGGATACAAGTGTACAAGCGATACTAGAGCTGATACAACTGCAGCTACAGGCTTTCCAAGACAAAGCAGTGTTAAGGGGAGAGGGGGGAAGCTGAGACTTATTTTTCCAACTTCCCTGCCATTAATCATGTCACATAACTTCTGTGCAATTTTCCACATGGCAGGGACTAGTTGGTTAATCCATTTTACAGTTCCTATTCCTTTCATGAGACTGTTGCTGTTCTATATGGAATCACCCAAGACAAAGAAACGCTGGCTGCTCAGTAAAAGTCAAAACCCCAGTGTTACAGATCCTACCTGGCAAATTCCTGGTTAAACCTAACCTATCTAGAATCACAAAATAAAGTAAAGCCAGCTTAGTTACCCAGAAGGTAACAAAAGACAGATACTGCACATATTTCATTAAGGAGGATGTTTATTTTTCCAAATATTGTATTAAGATAGCGTCCTGTTTGCCTGTTTCTATCGACATCTGGTCTGTAAAACAGAGAGAATGATAGAAGATCAAAGTTTTAATTGTGCAAGTAAAAGAATGTATTAATAACATTCTTTCTGTCCTACAGCAGAGATAAACTTAAAAAAAAAACCCCTAACAGCTAGAAGAACAGGATATTTATATAAAGATGTCCTAACAAAAGAAAAGCATGCAAAAATACCTCTAGTGGATAAACAAACTAGGCTCCCTGTTTGCAGACTGTTCCCTGTCGAGCTCAGCCCTTGGAGATCCCCTCCCTCCCTCAGTCAACAGGGTCACCATATCTCAGCTGGGTTTCACATTTTTATACAAACCCTTCTCAGCATCCTTTGTTCGCTCACCCTATAGATTTTGGAAAATGCAGCAGGTGTGCCTTTAAGACCCATTTTGCTGCTAGTTGCTTTAGATTCCCTCTCCCAGGTAGTAAGTCATTTGAGAAAGGGGGGAATTTGTCAGTCTTTTTGCTGCTAGCTCCTTCTTCGTCTGCATAGGCTGCACTTCGTATCCTCCACATCTGATACACACATTATAACAGGACACTAGTTCTGCAGCATATGTACAACAAACAGTACCTCCTCCTCAGGAGACATTATTACACTTCTTGGCTTTCTGAGATTGGGAAGAGCCTGAATTTGTCACCTGTTTGTCACACTGCTGTCATTCATTAATGCAACAGCATACTTTGAACTAGCTGTCCTTCTCCTCCCCGAAATTACTATAGCATGGAGTACTCCCAAGATGGCAGAAGCTTGGGATTAGGGCTCCGACTTGCATACGTTGAAGTGGAAAAACGAAACCAAACCAAACCCCCAAGCCAACCCACAACTGCACTAACTTTAAAAACCAGGACTCCCAGAAGTGATGACTAGACTATCTCACTGAGTAAGATCAATAGCATGCTGTACAGGAGTGGGTTCAGACTTATCAGTAGCTTTCTTTCAAATTCAGAGCTCTGAGGTGAATTCTGAAACATCATTAAGTAAAGCATCACTACCACTTCTACCTGAATTGAGGCCACCACGAGCAGAGAGCCTGAAATGTCTCAGAAAAGTCTCTGAGGCAACACAGAGGACAAGCTTACTCAGGACAACCTGTACAGCAAAGGCTGACATTTGAAAGCGATTCTCAGTCTCTTTTCAAGACATCTGTGAATTATAAAGAGCCAGTCGTCCTCCATTCCCTTTAAGGAAGAGTTTAATATTAATTTTAGCTCCTTCTGAATCTACTTCTGGGCTAGGGCCCAGTCCATCTGCAATACTTCTAAAAGTGACAAATTAGATTAAAAACACACAGAACACCCACTCAGGACTCGCTCAGTTCTTCCAAACTACGGTAACTCACAACAAAAGGGACACAACAGTTAACTGTGGCACTGCTTGTGCGAAGCTGCAACCTGCAGATGGACACACAGAGGGTGAAGTAACTCATTGTACAGCGAGCTATTGTACACAGGGAAACTGGACAAGGCACTTCCTTTTCTTTTGTGTTGTCCTCTAAATCATAATAACGTCCTTTTAGACATCTGCTAGAGTCCTGTAACATTAATGGAAATGGAAAAGCTCCAACGGGAATTCAGGGGTTTCTCTCTTTTTCCCATGAACTGAACATTATGGAATTTTAACAGATGTTCTACTTGGTCATAGTTAATAAAATGAATTATGCAGGAATTAAAAATCTGGCTCCATTTGCTTATATAAGATCTCAGCAGCAGAACTACGTTCCCATTAAGAAACTCTAGAGGATTTACAGTGGATTTATAGTCTGCTCCTGCCTTGCTGTAAGATGGCTGGAGATTTTTACAAATGAACTTGTCTCTGTTGCGGAAAACATGAATAAATTTACCTGTTCATTGACTGTTCTTAGTAGCACGATCCAGTTTCCACACTGATGAACACCAGTACAGTAGAACCATAGGAAAGGACAATTCTCACTTGGATTTGCTTTGGAAATGACATCATGGGAATTCCGCATCGTTTCACAGCCTTCAATTCCTGCCATTTATTCAAAGTCTCATTCAGCAACCTAATAACCATACTCCCACTTTGCGCTTTATCACAAAAGCTTTCCCCTTGGAGTGCGGATGTCTTTTTTGGGCTACTACTGCCAACAGAATAAGGCACAGTACCTCACTTCCCTTTCTATTTTAGGATTAGTTCAGTGTAACTACATCAAAGGAAGATGTAAAGACCAAAATGTAACAGAGATGTGACAGAAGAGGCACCAAAAAGGAGTTGGGTGAAAGAGTCACAGCCAAAACTTCCAAGTATTGAGGTTCACTCAAACAAGTTCTTTCCAAAAGCACTGCATATTTAGCCATCTTCTTTCTCTTCTAATATTCATCTGTACAGAAAGTATTCTGATGAGAAGATAAAGGGGATAAGTGAAAGAGTGAAAAATCAAAAGTGAAGGATGAAACAGCTACCTTGCACCAGAACAGAAGCAGCACAGCAGCTAATCCAAATTACACGCAGCAGAGTCAGGCTGTCTTGAAAAGATCTACTATGCTATAGTAAAAAGACAAGGTTTCAACATTGCAGTCCCTTTATAAACAGTCAGGCTCATTTTCACTGAAGTCCAAGCAATTGGCAAGCAGATCTTTGCCCAGGCACTGAAATACGCTTCATGTAATATGCAAAATCTTATCCTGATGCAACAACTAAAATTAACCTTTTTTAAATTCTGGCTCAATAATTTTGCCAGTGCAAGAATATCATCATCTGAAAAGCTTCAATATTCCCGGCCTCTTCCAATTTAATTTATTTTTTTAATTAAAAATCACGCATTGAAGCCCCCCATCCAAAAATCTCACTCTGCTGTAACTAAACAGAGGGGTTTGTGTAACTAAAGAACCAAAGCATGTAAACAAACTCTGTAAGTATAAAAAGTCAGCCAGAATTAAGTATCAGTCGATACATGCTATGCAGTTACCTGGATGTGTCAAACAATGAATTCATATAGGTTTTTACCTGAAAATAAAGACTTTCCCTAAAGGAAGAAGTGTGCTTAAAGAGAAAGGAAAATACCAAGATTAAATGTCAGGCTTACAACAGTTCCAGCTGAAGGCTCAATATGCTGTTCTTACTTCAGTGGACATTGCTTTATAATATTTAGTGTCAGAAAGATGCAACGATCTTAACAGTGTTAAATTCAAAGATTTTTTTTTTTTTCCCCCAACATCATCTATGATTTGTTTCATTATGAAGAGAAAGCACATTTCATTTGGTAATCATTTATTTCTCATTCTATTGGACAGATTCTCCCAAAAAGCAATACTTCAACTCAAATCAGTTCTGAAGGATCTTTTATGAATATACATAACGGAGAGGACCCCCGTTATATTTCCAACACAGCGCTGCCATTTTGAGTAAACAAAGTTATCTCAGCAGGGTCACACACCATGCCATGAATATGGTCTGCAAATTAATTACCACCCTGACATATGTCAAAACAAATTTTAAGGAGAACAGCACTCAGTAGTAACCATGTGCTTTATCTACCTGTTAGTATGCAAAATCTGTATTCAATGGGATCTAAATTTATTCATTTATTCAGAACCCCTCAGAGAAATCAATATGATTCGTTGGCCTTTTTTTGCCTGTCTCCAAACAAAATCCAAGTGAATAACATTTGTTTAGTGAGCCAGAAAATAAGTACAGGATGAAGCTATGGTGGGGGTTACATTTCAGAAAAGCAGGTGTCGTCTCTGCACAAATAACTAATTTTTTAAACACTCTTAACTGCTAAAATAGACCGCTGTGCATTATCATTTGTCAGCACTTTAAGGAACACTAAATTTGGTATTTCTTATTTTAGGTAATATCCATCTTTATTCTGTAACCGTAGCAAGAGCTGCCTAACATAACTGTCCTAAAAAAAGAGTTTTCAGCATGAGGAAAGGCTTTTAAAAGCAGAGCTATTGAAAGAAGGCTTAAAAAGCCTCTGCAACTGGCTTTATTATCAACGGCAACACAGCCAGCAGATCTGATCCTGCGTTTAAAAAACAAAAGCAGCGAAGATCCAAACCTAGTTTACTCCGTTGAGTTCCATCAGGAGAGGACAAACCCACACATACCACATTGAACACAGTCAGTAAAGAACCTTTCCTGGACAACAGCTGTTATGTTTTCACAGGAATTGAGCCTCGTCTCTTTATTTGAGGTACTCAGGGCAACTTCTGCTTCGTCAAAAGATGACCTCCTGGGATCTGATTCTAAACAGTTTTAGACTGGGAGTTCATCAGTATGTTTCTACTTCTTTTATAATCTGCCTTCGGTTTGCACAGCATATCAAATACTTCCATGACACTAATCCTGTAATTCACAGCACGTTTATGAAGAGATTTTAGTTTAGGAAATATTTTCTGCCACGCAGGCCAAAATATTTTTTACCTCCTTTTTTTTTCCAACAGTGAAGTACTTCTGATTTAGAGCTAAGTAATGCCATCTCACATCTATAGACTGGATGACTAAATGCAGTCCTTTCACAAGAAAGCGAGCAAGAAAGCAAGCAAGCAAGCAAGCAAGAAAGAGAGAGAGTGCACACAATCCTTCCTATATACAGATGACAGACAATCTCTTGGCATCTGCTGACGAATATATTTAAAGAAAGCCTGCATCTGTGTGCCAAACTTGGCTTAATGCCACCCGTTCGCCATTACTGGCATACATACTTTGCATGATGCAATCACAGGGCTTGAGGAAGTTTCCAGTACTTTGTTTTATGGTTTTCATCATGTTAACATATCCATTTCCATCCTTTTATGACTTAGCAGCAACAGAACTGAGACACGGGATGGTAGATGACTTCTTGCATGTATCACAGGTTTTCTTACTGCACGTTACCAACATGCTATTTAAATTACAGACGAGTTACTTACCTAGAATGAAATACGCTGGGATTTAGAGCTTATCGTTAGAGCAATTGATCTCAATTGTACTATTATCTCTTGTTAGAAAACAAAGTGAAGCAAAGGAATCAATCAAAAAAAAAGAAAAGGACAAGTGTTTTACCTCTCTTAATACTGTGCTTTTATAACCCCGATACAGTCCTTGAATACCCTGTAAACCAACAAAAGAAAGCATCAGCTATAGGGTATTAGTATGCCAAAGACCACAATTTATCAGTGATTACGAGGCAAGCGTTACAGCCTTACTGAGTGTCAGACCCGAACTTTTTGCAAACTGACGATATTGATTATAACCTTGTATACTGTATTCCGTGATTCCCAGTGCTGGACAGTTTCATGTTCATTTCAAAGATCATTTAACCACTGTTCAGAATAATCAGTTGCAGAGAAGAAAATACACCTTACTGTTAAAATTAAAAGGGCAAGAAGGCACAGAAACACATTACTTCAAACTCTGCTTGCCCAATATTTCGGTCTAGAAGTATCCCCTAAGTATTTTGAAACTACTACTCTTCTGTTTAAATAGCCCACGCAAAATGAACCCATAGAATGACAGTTTCCTCTGCCCACCTTCTTAGCCCCAATTCAGAGCTTTTATCAAGATAAATATTTTTAACCAGCTGATAACATTCAAACAATTCAAATTTTATTTTATAAGTGTATATAAAATTATGTTTAATGTCTTACAGGACAGTTTAATCCCAGTGTTTGGCAAGTCTTATGGGTCTCTGGCCAGCTACAAAGAAGGGGAAAAACATAAGGTTTTGAGAGCACCAGCTTTTAGGGCAGAATGACCAAGTCACAGAAAGAAGTTCCAGTGACAATCTTGTGCAGGGTTATCAGAACAGTTTTCATTTACAAGCAAATAAAAATCAGTGAATCATTTAAAGGTCATATTTATGTCTTCTTTTCCCTGACTTTTACATATGGAAATGTGTATCATATTTTTCCCCCCAGCGTTTTCAGGAGCCGCTTTCTCTTGTGGAACTACAACTTGAAAAACACCCCTTTTGAGACTCAGTAAAAACAGTGGTGAACAGGTTTTTACAGGAAGAAACATGAAAAGATGTCAAAAGCCCTTATTTTTCAGAAGATACCGATACTGGATGAGCACTCATTTCCAGAGCTCCTACAGAGCCTCTCTGAAATGGTGCCTCTAGGACACCCACTCCAAAGCCTGCTTTGAAAACTGGAAACCATTCAGCAAACTCTAAATACAGAGACCCGACGTTCTGCTGTCCCAGACAAGGGCTGTTTGCATCAAGCAGAGCTTTGGAAACTAGAAAGCTAAATCCAAAGAACAGAATAATAGATGGGAAACTGCTGGGAGAGCACAGAACTGGAATAAAGTTGCAGGAATGCTTCTGGACATGGCACTGAGCGGGAAGAATGAAGCAACTTTGAAATTTTGCTTTGAACTTACCTCATGATACAGGGTGTGGGAGAGAATCCGGAGGGTACTCAAGGAAGGAGAAACCTGGGCCCTTTGCTTGACAACCTCAGATGGAACCCGTATGAGGCACGCAACCTGCGAAAAAACCCATACGTTCAGACAGCAATTCCTTTTGCTGCCTTACTGTTCATATAGCAGACACATTTGGAGATTATTCCAAGTACAGAAACCTGAAAAACAAGGAAATAATTTTTGAAATTATACGAGATCAACTTAAAAGCTGTCTACGAGCAGCTTATGTGTTTGCTCCAAGAGCTGTTTACCTTCTGAACACAAATAGGTATTAACAGAAAAGTGGAAGTACCCTTGACACTTTTAACTTCCAAACCAGAAGTAGATTTGGGTGGGGAAAATCATCGATAAACCGGAAGTTTGAAGCCATCCTGTCTTTTGGCAGCCACAGGAATTCTTCCCCCTGGCTTTCACAGATCTTAACTGGAGATTCAGGACTTGAAGAACAAACTTCTTTCCTAGGTAGCTCCTTCGTGCCCTCTAGTGACTGACAGCAAGAGACACTCCAGTTAGCTCGAGATGCACACAACACATCCAAGGTTTACCTTAAATCACACACTGGATTTCATTCAAATTGAAGCATCAGATTGATTCTTTCCTACACAATGAATATACTGGGCAAGAAAAGCCCCTGCAGCTGGATGTAATAATGTGGCCACCACCACAAAGGTCCAGTTTTTCTGAAAAAGCCAGACCTGGCTTTAAAATATTCACCTGCCACTTCAGCTTCAGGTAGGAGTTAAGCTTGCGGGCACATAATTTTGAGGAACTAAGATCCTAAAGCGTCAGAGAGTTACAAGCCTCTCATCTCTCTAGAAAATGCCCGTTTATCAGCATTTAAAACTTTCAAGGAAAGTTTGTCTTCAGTTGGCCCCAGGGACACTTAAAGCAGTGCTGGGGCTGGTGGCAAAACCCTGGAGACGCCACAGGCCTTTGCCAGATTTTTAGCCTTGCTCGATCCCATCCTGCACTGGGCTCAGGATCACACTGTGGTTCTTAGATGTAAAGAGGATCTCTGAGCACTTCAGGAGAAGTTGTCCATCTGAACTGGCAAATCAAACTGCTAACTTGGAAACCCACACATGCCAAAGAAAGTTCAGGAATTCACTGCCAGATAGCACAGAGGCAGTAACTTGAGCGGTCACTTGTGGGTAACACAGTACAAGGTTTAAGTTCCATTTTCACAAAGAGACCAAGGAAAGGTCTGTTATCCTGTTACATTCCTATAAGTTTACCAGACAACAATATCCAAAAGTCATTACAAACAGATCTAACTCTATGTGCTCTTCAATTCTCAGGGTCAAAAATAACAAGTGACCCCAATCTGTCAAGAAAATAAGAACTGTCAAGTTTTTTGATAGTTCAGCATAAATATTTATAGAACTTCATGCTTCATAACACTCCATGTCCTTATATTAGCTTTTTATTCCTTAAAAATACGGAGGCAGGAGGGAAGCTTTAAAAAGGCTCGGATGAAAACAATCTAGTCAATCAAGACCAGACAAAGAGCCCAGCGTGGCTTCCTGACATCTGGGGTGCTGCAGTTTTGGCAGGAGAAGGGTGGCTACAAAGTAATGTCTCCATTTCCCCCGGACTACTTGGGGTGCATTTCATTTCAAATTAACTTTGATGTTTCTCCCATTTGAATTTGCGCTTACAAGGGAGTCTGTGGCTGCACAAGAACAAAACCAGTGATTACATTGTGCCGTTAGGAAAGGAAATAAAGGCTCGTGTCACCCGGGCTGCGCTGTCAGATTGGCTCCATAGGGCACCTGTGGTACTAAAAAAGCCACAAGCTGCAACTGCCAACACCAGACTGCATGGTGACATTTTCACTGTGCACCTGAACTTACAACATGTTACCTTCTTTGTTCCTACGTGTGTACCTTACCACCAATAACAATCCGAGCAGTCTTTTGATGTCAAACGCAGGTCTCTAAAGAGAAGTATGGAAGATTAAGTTCACGTGTATCTTATTAGCCCACAAGGTTTTAAAAAAAACCAACAACGAACAAACAACCTGGGACAGATGGGTGCAGAAAAATCTCAAATCTATTACGCTCAGATCTCAACCACTGCAGCGCCTTCCAGGTAATGCTGCCAAAGTTAAAAGAACACAACGCACTTCTCCACGCTTTGCTTTCTTAGCTAAATATGTTCAAGCAGCACCAGTAGAACACTGCACTGAGAGAATTCATACTTAAATTTTCAGACATCTGAAAGCTATAAGCAAATTGCACAAGCAATGGTGAAAGATATGTATACACACATATATGCTTTTACCTGCACTAACTAGTAGATAAATAGACACAGAAGACAGACAATAACGTGACCTCACATGGTGGTAGCCCATTCACCTCCCTAATCACCAAGATCCCAGGAAGAGATTGCTTTTTAATCTCTGGGCTGTTCACTCAAGATGCAGCCTGTTGCTTGCTACAGAAGAGGACAACACAGCCTGCCAAGCTCAGGCCATTCCTGATGCATCTGTTTTGGGGTTGAGCCTGCGACAAATTAGCTCTGGCGAACATCTGCATAGCCAGCCATGGAGAGGGTACAGCAGTTGGCCCTCCGCTACCTCGGCCAACATCAGGGCACCACACAACAGCACTGCATTGATAGGGGCCACGCTCATTTTTCCAAGCAAGCTCTGGAGCCAGGATTTATTCCCATCTTTTGATGGAAACAGAAAGACAGATTCAAGATCCTACAGACCAAGTTCAGGGGAAAAATAGGTGCTCCCCTAGAAGCTTCTTTCTTATTTACCAGGTCAGACTCTCTCCCCATATCAATGCACATGTATACATACCATAAGGGCAGGAAGATAATAACACCGAATCAAAGGCTCAAGGATTTCTAGATTTAAGCTTTAACAAAACCTGATTTTACAGCTACAAGCAAAGCTATTATTAGTTTACAGAGCAGGTATGCAGAAAAGACAACATTAGCATCTATTACCTTTCTATCCTTGTAATACTATAACCACTTCTGAACAAAAGCGTACCGAATTTCAAAATCCTTGTCTTAAATCATTACCAGGTCAAAGGGTGACTCCAATATTTAGATGCAAACCTAAGCGCATTTTTAATTTACTGACTTGCATTAGCCACCTAGGGACAAACAGGATTATTTTGTTAACATTTATCTATGTATTAGTAAGACAGTATATCTTCTAATTAAATTAAGGTAGTTTTTTTCCTCTGTCAGTTCAGGGAAAAGTGTTTTAACTTTTGGCTACTCCTTGCACGCATCAATGCTGCCATCTCCTGGTCGGTTCACATCGGAACCAGACTTTCCCGGTTCTGACCGATACCTCGACTGATTGTGAAGACTGCCCAGTGCAACTAAACTCTCAGAAGTGCCTTGAACGCAAAGCCTCTTTATACATACTGATTTAAGCAGGTTCTTTTCAGTCTATCTGAAACCTGTTCCTATGTGCCTGTAGCTAACAGAAAATAAGATCTGCTGCAAACAGCACCAGGAACCAGCACAAAGCCTTTTGCATGGGCTCACCCAAGTTTATTGGAAACACCTTACCTCAAAGCACTAACTTCTGCCTAGGGGCCAATCCTACTTAAAGCTGGAGCAGCTGTTCAGAATTAGGCAGTACTCATCCAATTCATCAGCACAAGGCTGCTGAGCATTTTTCTCTAGACAGTAACACAAGACACATGATAAAAGGAACAAAGTGGGGCTAGCCCTGCTTGCAGAGGGGTTCGGTGCAAGTAGGTCACCCAGGCCTAGACGATTCATTAGCCAGGGAACTGCAAAAGCTGCAAGATATAAACAGTTTGCTGCTCATCCAGGGAAACCAGCAGCAAACGCAGCCTACCATGAAAATGGCTGAAGAAAACTCCCAACCAAGAGGGGTTTTTTTTGTGGGGTTTGGGTTTTTTGGGTTTTTTAAATGATTTTGTGGTTAATGTGACAAAGAATCTGAAGTAGCTGGTTGGACTAGAAAGAAGCCATTCCGTTGCTCCTGCACGTTCTGGAGTAAGCACTTATCTGCAAACTACCATGACCCCACTTCTAGTTCACGAGCAGGTCTTCGCTCCTCTATCCAGGATGTCCTGTTCTTTAGGCAAAGCCAGACATAAGACAATGACATCTTTAGAAAAGAGCACAACTCCTCCTGGCCTTCAGAGCTATATCATTATCCAAATATTAACATACCCCATACCAGCCTTTTGCTTCCATCCTTTGTGCTCCAGCCTAAGCATTTCCCCACCTGACTGGTTTTGTAGGATTTAGTAGAGAACCAAAGATACCATGTGCATTTGTTTTTAGGCACCTATTCTGCAGTTTGACCACCAGCCTTGCAAGCGTGATCTGTGCATGAGACATACCCAGAAACATTTGAAACAGGACAGAGCAGGTGTTACAGTTGCTATTAAGGGCTTACACTGGGTATTTAATTGGCTTCATACGTGGCAGGTTTTTCTCAGAACTGGGGACACAGCTGGTACAACACTATTAGCAGCTTTGTACCTCTAAGGAGAGCAGCTTGAGAAAGCATTTCCGTATGCAGCCTGGCATGCACCTTGCACAGCTGATGATCTGACTCACAGTCTTAAAAGCTCCCACAACCATACGGTCTGAGCACTCCTCTTCAGTAAGAGACAGATATGACCTGTGCTTTTAAGACAGACTATTGAAGGGCAAAGACTAAGAGGCCGCTCTGTTAAGATGCTGGCATCTGATGCGCTCCTGGCTAATGAGCGGGTCTGTTCTCTGCACTAACTTGGGCTTGGGTGAGGAAAAGGAGCAAATTTTTTTCCACTTAGTAATTAGCCAGCCATTCTGCCACAAGGCAGGAGTAGAGTATCTGAGGACAGAGAACTGTTCTGGAATATCTTGGTGGCTGGTGATTTAGGGACATGCACTCAGTGACTACAAGCAAACCTCTGGCTTGCATAGCTAAACCTACCTTGAAAACTGGGTACCCAAATATGCAGCAAAATCCAGAAAACTTTTCTGCTTTGCAGCTTTAAACCCTTTAGAACACTTTCTAAAGGATTTTAATTTTAAATTTCCCAAGCAGGAGGTTAGTTTTAATGACTTTGTCTGTGTATGCTGGGAAGCTTTAATTGATGTTCACCATATAAATATAATTTAACACTTAACACAGAACTAAACAAACATACCTGGGGAGAGTTACTCTTAAACAACACTTGCATACATTTATTCTTAATCAAATAAGAATCTAATTTATGACACTATACAACTTTGTACCCAGAAAGCAGAGACTTTAAACTAAACCTCACAATACCTGTGCAAGATAATCACTAACCCATCCAGGAGGAAAAGCTGCTGCACAAAAAAGACAACAAAGAGGCTACGACTTACCAAATAACATATTTTCAGGCTGCAGTCAATCTGGTAACAAAATTCTAATCTCTCACCCCATTCTTGAAAGTCAGAAGACAGAAGAACTGCCTGCTCCAACATAATGTAGAAAGAGCAAGAAAAACAGAGCAAATCTAAAACTTACTTCAAAGAGAAGCAGCAATAAAGATGGTTTTGGTATTTTGGGGTGGGTTTTTTGGTTGGGTTTTTTGTTTTGGTTTTTAGTTTGGTTGGTTGGTTTTGTTGGGGTTTTGGTTTCTTGTTTGGTTTTGGTATTTTGGGGTTTTTTTTTTAAGGGCACTCTGCATTAGTCCTGGCCATACTCCCGCAGACAAAAGCAACTTACAGCTCAGGTTTGTTTTGCATTTTTTTTGGTGTTTTTTGTTCTTTTGTTATTAAAAAAAATGCTGCTTCTCAAAATAGATTAATAAATATGACAAACTGAGCACCTCAATTTCTATGTCAGATGCTCCCTTCTAAGTAGGAAGTTACTATTTTTAATCTGAAACATGAAAAATGTCCTTTTCCATTCCTCAGAAAACTGAATTATTAAAATAATAGGTGAGTCTAAAATTAAAAGATCTTAAATTGCATTGATTTGTTTGGATCCTGAAAAAGAAGGGGAAATATCCCTCTTGGTTCAAGTCAGAGGCTCTCAACAAACCTTGAATTCAGGTTTGCAGCTTCCTATGCCTCTCCAAACTCTGTAAGTTTATGTTTGGTCCTTCAGATCTCACAGGGATTCCCCTCTCCAACAGAAGAGGAAAAAATGAACTTTTTCAACACAATATTATGAGACTAGCAAAGTATTTCATCATCCAAACAAATGTTTCTAAACTCTGGTCACAACTCTTGGGTTGGAAATGTGAGATAGCAGGGGAAGTGGGAAGCATGAGATGTCTCCCTTAGATAGAAGATGAACTGTCTCACCCTTTCCACCACCAGGAAAATTAACAGAAAAGCAGAGAAACATGAAATACACATTTGTTACTTGGTTTCTTATTGTCTTCAAACAGAGAAGCCTGAACTGCTGCAATCATAGACCCGTAACAGTTCAAACAGCAATAAACCTTCATCTAAATAATTGCTGCCCTTTTGACCAATACAGAACAAAATTAGAGGTTTCTGTGGTCTGTAATCTGCAGTGGGTCACAACACAAGTCGTGAACAAGTCCGTACATACATGCTTGTCAGTGGACTGTGCTACCTGCTAAAGTGCAATTGAAGCAGAGAATTGAAGAGTTAAGGCCTATTTTAATGAGGAAACTGTCTCCAGGAGTGACAGAAACTGCCCAATATATGCACCGTCCACTATCAGTTTCTGCTTTAAGTGCCAGCCCTAGAGAAAAAGTGTTCATCTTCAAAATAAAACCTCAGAATATGCTGATCTTTTCCCCTCTCACATTCAGGCACTGCACAGATGTGCCCTTCCAGCATAGTTAAATTCAGTCCTGTGCAAAGTTGCTGGGGTCATGAACAGGTGACTCCACTCCTCATTTAAACCCCATGGAGAGAACAAGCTTTGACTAATGGGCTCTGGATGGGAAAGTTTAGACAATGCCAAGCTCTTTGTCCCATCTTTTCTTCTGATGGATGCAACAGGGCCTTCACTAATTTAACTGCAGCTCCCCTGTCTGCTGGCAGGAAATATTTCTTCAAAGAGCAATCTCACCCAGCAAGATCCCTCAGATCTCAGCACTCCCCAGAGCTTAAAAACATACTATTTCAGAGATGAGACCATTCACAGGGACCAAGTGTCATAAGCATTTGGAAAACCGGAGCTTCTGCACAAACATTTTCAACTTCCTCCAAGTTTCCACCTCAGATGACATCATCTGGAACCTGCAGAGCTGTTTTGCAGAGTGTTATTTCATCCTGTCATTGTCAAACCTAGGTCAGCTCCTTATTACTGCTTTCCAGAGTTCCTTTCTTCCCACTCCAGAGCATCACCTGCACCACCACACACTTCTTCCTTCACAAGGTCCATCTTGGCTGAGCCTTTTCACCCCAGCTGCCTAAAGTCCTCAGCGGGCTCCTTGTCCATCAGTTCAGTAGCCCTCTCAACATGGGCTTTTGCCCCTCTTCCAGATCTTCTTCCCCAGGCATGGCTCTTCAATTGCCCAGCTAAATGGCCTACAACTCCTGCTGTGGGTTCCTTGCCTACCTCTCCATCAGCCATGTCAGATACACCTTGGAAAACTTTTGTCCTCAAACAGCGGAAACTTCTGCTGAGTTCTCTTCACAGCAACAAGAAACTATTAACCCAATTATATCAGTTAACAGGTAAAGAACACGGGAAGTTTGTGAAGCTGACAAGGCTGACACTAAACACTTCTTTACAGAGGTACTTTTCATGCAGATGTTTTGAAATTGTGTGCTTTGCATAATTAAATAGGTCTTTCAAAGTTTAATCAGTGTAGAGTTTTGCTTCCTTTTTAAAAGTAAGCCCAAAACTTACCAAAAGGGGCCTGCTGTTCTGCACACCTCTTGTACTTCAGCACAAATTAAGTGCCCCATAGATTTCGAAGTTCCTCAGTACAGTCACAAGCAGTTGGTTTAACTTTGAGTGGCAAAAATCAAACAGCTGAATAGCTTTTTTTAAAAAAAAAAAAAAAAATCTTCCTTAACCTGACTGATGCTTGAACAATAAATTACTACATTTAAACACAAAAAGCCTTAAAGCCAAAGAGTAGACCCTTAATTCAACGTACAGAATTGTCTGCAGCAGCTCTTCCACCACTGAGAGTCTGTTAAACTTATTTTAAAAGGCTTAAGAAACTAATTCACGTCCACCAGCCAAACTGTTCTTTCAGCAAAAGTTGCATGGTACATCCCATCCAGCAGAAAACCGTTTCCAAGGAGCCAAGTGGGGTCAAGCTGTGTTACAGAAGGACAAATGTTAATGAGATTCCAGGCAAGAGAACACAGGCAATATTTTCTGAAAACACATTAAGTCTCCTGTTGAAAGATGACTAGTATTTTACAATTTGCTCAGTCTCTTGGGGTTGCATTGGCCCAGAACACGGAAATTTCAACTACGTTGTATTTTATCAAGTATTTTCCTTTAATTGATCCCTTACTCTTTCCTACAGCCTTTTCACTTAAAGAATTATAGGCTTGTCCACATATGGAGCTATTCAGAAACAGTTATTCCTGACAAGCCCTGTACAGAACTTTACTTTGGAATAAACTAACCTTAAACTATCTCAGACATTTCCAAAGCCAACTCTGGCAGTGCATGTTGCAAGCCAGGAAATCCATCAGGAAACACTTCTAAATTATTTATTTCTCACTTATACTCTTTAACCCAAATTAGGTTTCCTCTATAGATACTTTGAGCTACAAATATTTCTGAATCAGCTGAATATCAGCCCTGGGATTGAAAGAAAAGAGAAGACAACCATCAAACTCGTACTCTTTACTGCAAAGAGTCCTCTAGGCCCTGAACTAAGCGGCTAAGACAAAGCAGTCTAGGAAGGGCAGCTGATGAAGAAGAGGCAATACATGCAGTTAACATGGAGCATACAAGAGAAGATCAGCATGGGTGGCTGGTCAGGTGTTTGACAGTTCTTAATTTGATGTTTTAGCCTTTAATCGTATGATGAATTTGTTGGCAGCATTTGTGGATTCACGCCTCCGTCTTTATTTACAACCAACTTTCAGCCGCAGCTCTAGCTTGAGCTTCCATCCACTCTAACTATGCTCCTTCTCCGTCAGCTCTTAATGGCAGCAGTCTCACCTTCACACTATCTTCCAACCACAGCTCAGCTACACTTCTCCATAAGGATTTGGCAAAAATCCTGCAGCATCTGTATCGCAGACCTGACCTCACCTAGATTAATTTATGAATATTTCAAAATCCACCATGATTAATTCAGAAGACCACCTACGTTGCTGCATTCATCTTGCCAGGGTCCGCACGTTGCCTTTCTCAATGCCTGTATGCACCTAGATACCAACAGCACAAAAGACACAGTCACACCTAAAATGACAGGCACTGATCAAGGACAATAGCAAAAACAAAAGCTTAAGTACTGTGGAAGAGATCCCATCAAACTTTGACTGCTGTCAGTCTTTGGATACTGATTTGAATACCATGGTCTGCCAGACCACACTATACTGGTTGAGTGGAGATAGGACACAAAGCAGAAAATGCAACTTTTCATTTTTAAACAGTTTTGTCCATTTATTAGATCAGGTTTTAGAAAAGGGTTAGTTAAATACTCAAAGCCATTAGCCCAAAGTCTAGACACAATAACTACTAAATCACTTCTTTGTTGCAGCAGACAAGTGTCGATTTAGAAGCAACTCTCCCTAGAGCATCCAACTTGCCCGTTGAACTGAAAAGACACATCTTCCACAAGCAAGTTTTGGAGTTTCAAATAGCTCAAATCTTAACTTCATGTCTGATGTGAGCAGCTGTTTCAACCCTGTTAGATTGGGCTCCTGCAAGCTGATCTTCTAGGGCTTACAGCTCTGTAAAGCCCTGACCAATTATCCTGCTGGAGGTTCTTTCATGATATTACTCTGTGAATTTGTCTGACTCATGCTTCTGCCTTTTCCTCAGAATGGGCATTAATAGCAGCTTTCTTCTCTGATCTAGCCAGTTACTCTCATGGAATTCATACCAATACACTTTTGGAGATTTCTGTTCTTGTAGCTGAAACTAGTTAACTGTTTCAAAAGCTACTGCCAGGGCAGAGTGAAGAAGCGGCTGATTTGTGGACAGAGAGAGACAGGCATGATTTTTCCCAGAAAAAAAAAAATCCCGGAGCCTAAAATAATATAAAATATACACTTCCCTTCTCTATTTGATTTAAAAGCACACTCAAAATGTCATTCTACAGAATCGTGATTTGTAAACTGTAAACGTGCTTGCATTTGGGCTTGCTTCTTCTAAGAAACAAGTTAGGACCAGCAGAGAAAGCTAGCTGAATTCCCCAGAAAGATAAGTCCTGCATTAAGAAGCTTTCCTATTTGACACATCCCAACAGCAGATAAAAAAATTCCCAAGTTATTAATACTGAGGGTCAGATGCTAATCACAGATGAACCACACACTTTGCTTTTATCACAAAACTATCTTAAGTGGCAACACACTGGCATACACGAGTAAGCTTGGAATTTCACCTTGAAATACCCATCCTCACCTTGCCCTGTGGAGCCACATGATCCCCTCTTTCCAGCGAAGTGACAAACTTTTGGACACTTCAAATCAAATTGATTCAACATCCCTCCTTTCTCAAGTTTTGCAAAAGGGTGAGGCTATGCCAAAATCCTTCTTGCTGAGGACAGCCCGGCTCATCATCTTCGAAGGGAGCAGCCCCTACCTAACCATTCAGAGCTGTCTCAACACAGCTGAGCTTTCCATCTTTTCCTACAAGGTCCATGCTCCACCAAAGCCTAGTGGGTAGCCCAAGCTTTAGCATTCCTACAGACAGGCCAAAAACACTTTTCTAGACCCAGGAGCTGGTCCAGCTTTAATACAACTCAAGGGACCACAGTGTAGAGAGACTGAAGCAGAATGAAAACAAGCCAGATAAGGAACCCAAAGTATCCTGGCTACATCAGCGTAAAAATTTAACAGTGCAAAACGAATGCAGGCACATTATCACTAACATGGCTAGGCAGCTTTCAGGACCCCAGTCACTCTGTCAGTCTGCGGCATACTCTGTAGACACACCACTTCATTGCAAGTAACCTGGGATCTGGCAGCCCGGGGGATGCACTGCACAGTGTCAACATATCTCCAGCACCGTAATCCTGAAGTATTCTGGAAACATCCACAAGGACAAAAGCAGCTCAATAACTTCAGCTGGTAATCTACTTCCAGAGCATGGACATTACTGCTAGCTGCCAAAAGAGGAGGACATCTGCCTCCCATCCTGCTCCTCAGTCCTCCCCCATACTTTCTCTCACAAGTGAGCTAAAAGTCAAGACAGATTGCTTTCCTACAGAGGCAGGGGGAAGAAAAAGAGAAAAAACCCAACATCACCAAAAACAACCAAATCAAAAATAAAAGGCCAGAAAGGTAAGAGTGAACCTGATATTTACAAGCAAGAGCCCAAAACTTTCACTAAATATCTTGCAAAGCTCAGATCGTAACCATAACAATATCTAAATATTAGATGGAAAAGGCTGTTGTCAGCTAGCTTCTCTAGAACGTGATCCAAACGACTTTATTCTCACCTCCACGGAAAAGCCAGCAGGACGTAAAATTAACTGTGCTGAGTCCAACCACTTTGGCACCCATGAAGGAAACTTCATCGGTCAAACTGGGACAACCTTAAACTTGTCCATAAAACCATGTTCGCAGGAGGCTCGTGGGGGAGGCCCAGAGGGGGGCTTCTCTTTATCAAAGTTTCTTGTAATTAGTAGCATACACTGTCATATTAAACTGACACACACACAAAAAAAATCTGTACAAATAAATCTGGAGGTGTACAATTAACTCTGGATCTGCAAGATTCACCTGGTTACTATTTAAAATGGGCACTAGGAGGTTAAAAATACTGCTCCTTCTCAGTTACTTACACTGCCTTAGAATATTAAAAGTAAAATTTTTAGAACATCTGGTTTTCCTTTCCACTCCCTATGATATCATGTTTTCCAAGCACATTTGGCAGCTCACGGTAAAGATACAGGCAGACTAAACATACAGGGCAATGTAGAGTCAAGATGAAAAATTCCAAAGCCCTGGATGCAGTAAGTGTTTCCTATCTCCAAATTTCAGTTACACAAGTGGTATAATAAGGGTTTTCCCCTGCTTGGTAACTCGTATTCTTCAACCTTCTTCTTCCTTGATGATGAGATGATACACCACGTATCTACCCTCTAGAGTTTTGGCTGTGTCTTTGTAAGCAATTTTTCATGTATTATGGGATATTCAGAGTCCCTATACAGCAAGATTCAGTTATAGCAAAAAATAATTACATTTAACAGGGTGAGATTTTGTATGTACTTTTCTTTATCTCACTCCGGGAGATAAGATTAGCCTTCTTCAGTCGTCCTGCCTAAAAGGAAAAAAGAAAAAAAACCAAACATCCACACCATGTCCACTGCCTTTTCACAGCTTGGTTTTGTGCCTCCTAGCCTGGAACTGGGAAACTGGACCAAACCAGTTCCAGGGGACTGTGTTTCCCATGAATTTACACAGTCTGTAAACAATACAGAAGACTGGATGTTATAAAACCTAAAAGCTCCCATTTGACCGATTTCTCCCATATTTTAACATACCTTGACGCAACCTTTGCAATTTTTTTCTTCTTCACCTATTTTATTATTTTTACTTGGTCACATTCAAACCACAGATTAGTCAGCGCTATCATACTTTTAAGCTTAGCACATACTCGCATTTTATCGAAACACAAGAAGGTAGCTGACTCATTTACGCTCACCAGTGAAGGAGCAGCAAACCTAGAAATCCAACATCAGTTTCTTGCTCTAAATGTTAATTTCTCCGTTTTGGAAAAAGGCAGTTTGGAAATGCAAAGAGATGCCTTGGGAATCATAACATGACAGAGTCTTTGGCTTATTATTTCACATTTAAAAGCAATTTATATTGTAGTAATTATTAAAGTATACAAGGGAGGAAAAGTATGTATTAAAAAAAAAACTACTGACAAAATAATAGTCCCAGTGGTCATGCCCTGATTAAAACTTAATGATTAATCAATAAAACCATAATTATAACTTTCACCATGACACAATTCGGAATAGTTTATGTATTTCTATTGATTGGCTAAGACTTTATATACAATAAATACGAGAAGATCTTGCTTTGTGCTGTTTTTATTACAGGTTTGTTGTAGCAAATCTCTAAATCCCCATCTCAATTATTTTACAGCTTACTTCTCCCATCACACCAAGAGGAGAAGAAAAGATAGGAAAAAGCAGAATCTTATTAGCTGAAAAATGGCTGTTACAACATCGCAGCTTCCACACCATAAAGTCACACTGCCACTTCAATGGCTACAACTACCTATTTCTCTGGCCTTAGAGTAGCAAGAGCCAAGCACATGGACAGCCCTGAGCAACTTATTTAACTATGCTGCACCTCCGTTTGCCAGCCTGAAAATGAAAGCAGTAAGTACATGAGTTGTAAGGGTCACCAGACTACAGACCACCTTGGGAAAAACAGGCAGCAGGCTCTGCAACCGTGCAAGGAGCCATCTGTAGCCAACTGTTCTTTCGCTGCCGATGATTAAATTATAGTTTTCTCACAGAATCCCCACAGGTAGAGGAGTATAATATAAATAACCCACCCGCAGAAGAAAAGACCTTTTTTTTTTTTTCCCAGTGGATTTTATCACAGAGCTCTGGCACCTCTTCATGAGCCCAACTGTCATTTTTGCTTGATTCTGAAATACCATTTGAGAAGCTGAAAACAGTTCTTGGATCTGCTGTTCCATGAGATACCAGGCAAACAAGGAATTTAAGGGCTTTGCATTGCCGTACTGGTGAAGAACCTCTTGCTGATTTCTAACAGCCTTTATAGAATTTCCATGGAAATAAGTGCTGTGCATTGCCTTAAGTTAGAAGACATAACCTGACAGCACAGGCTCTAATCAAGATCAAAAAGAATCCACCTGAGGCAGCAACAAAAACATATCCCACCCAGCCCCAAACCTACCCCCTTCTATCTACTCCTGCCTATCACCACTACCAGAGTGGTTAGTAGGTGCTGCATTCACCTATCTCCATGTGCTTGGTATGTTAAATTAAGTTCCCTGGCTAAGTCCCATTCAATCTCATCAGTATCATTTCCCCGAAAGATTAAAAATGACTTGGGAACCAAAGCTGAACTGCTTCCCGTGGGAAGTAGCTAGGCTGTGCTGCTGTAACAGCAAGGCACCTGGTGCTGAGCTAAAATGGGATGGATGCCTCTGCACTCTGGAAGCTTGGGACCAACCTACAAGTAAGCTAAGCCACCATGGGGAGTAAAAATACACAACTACCTGTAATAGAGAGAAAGAGATGAAAAAACTCAGTTAATAAAAGCAGACCACAGAGACAATGCATTTTTCTGCCCCCCATCATGGGCTAAGTTTAAGTTGCAAAAGAGTCAGAAAAGCTAGTTTCATACAGCCCATTTTCCTCCCTCAAACTTGTGGAAACAGCAATTCACACCCCATTTCATCACTGCAGTGCCAGGAAACACCCAAGTGTGACAAAAGGAGGAGAAAGGAGGTGGACAGCGCTGGCAGGAACACCCAGCCTCGAACACTGCCAAGGCACTGTGTCAACTCTGCAGTTGAAAATGAGAGGAGTATCTGGGGAAAGAAGGATTTTGCTGAACCTGGAATACATTCAATTCAGCTAACACAAGGCAACCTTGCTCTTTTTGTTTGCAAATAACCTCAGAAACAGTTATTAAAAAGCACAATATCCAAGCTTCTAGGATAAAGCGTGTGGATAAGGCATCATTTACCTACAGACAAGTTTGTGTCTGGATCAGGCAGGAATGGTCCTCGTTTGATCACATCGAGAAGTGCTCTTTCAACACTTGCTACAGCCTATTTGCACAGGAAGCTCCCATTACAGTGTCACGTACTAGCTCTTGCCAGAGCTAAACTTTCAACTCTATGGATCTACAGGTTGGCCAGTCATCCTGGCATTGCATGTTGGCAATGAAATCAATTCTATGATCTTAAACTGGAATATAAAGTCACTTTCAAATACAGCCTTGACATTTCCTTAGTACTGAAAACTTTTCCTTCTCTCAAAAAAAAAAAAAAAAAAGAAAAAAATTTCTAAGGAGTGGTCAATATATGCTGGGAAACAGCCTAGATATACCAGACTGGAAAGTCACAAGGGCAAGAGGTGTTTTGTTACTTAAATTCAATAGGCTAGCATTATTTCATTTGTAACTCACTGTGTAAAACATAGAAAAGAAACCACCCACTCACCCACGCACACAATTTCTGCAAAGTCCATGCTGTTAACGAGGCAAGGGCAACCTAGGCATCAAAACAAGAAAGGCTTCTCTTGTGACCTTTCTTAATGATCATCTGGAGTGTTCAACAGAATTCAGTCCCAATTATTCTGGGTATTGTATAAACCTAGGCAAAGCAAGCCACAACTTGCAGTGGCTCCAGAACCTGCGATAAACAAAGTAATGGATTTAATGGATACGAAACACAGCAACTTTTCCAAAAGGCTGAGGGAAAGGGCTTTCAAAAAGCTTGTACATACAAGTTATTTTCATTATTCACATGTACCTTCACCCTGCAATAACCCAACCAATACATTAAACTAAGGGCTACAGCTATCAGAGAGACTATGTGAAAAGTTGTCACTAAAATATCCAGATGTCCATCCCAAGGGAAAAACCTTCATAAGATCACCCGTGACACCTTCCACCGAGACAGGCTTCATCAGGAAAGGATTACATGTCATTTAATAAGTGAAGTTACACAGCTGCCAGTTGCCC
This sequence comes from Leptosomus discolor, assembly GCF_034619465.1. Lineage (NCBI taxonomy): Eukaryota > Metazoa > Chordata > Aves > Leptosomiformes > Leptosomidae > Leptosomus > Leptosomus discolor. The sequence goes on from NC_141399.1 coordinate 7,399,353, forward strand.
TGTCCTGCCACATCACTTGTACCTCTAAGCCACTGTTTATAAACACAATAAAATATTTTGGTAAATGGTGTTGGCTGACTATGAATGCACACAGGGAAGGAGAGGGAGATAATTTTTACGTAGTTAATACTGTTCCAACACATCAAGGTGCATGGGTTTCAGATGATGGCACCTACCTACTTTACATAGAGTATCGTTATCTTATGGCTGTTTTTAAAACAAAAATCTTTTCCACGGCTACCCCACATGAAGCTGTAAAAGCCTTTCTCGAATGTTAACACTGACACACAGCCAGTACAACGTGAAGGCATCTTCACGTTTTGGAATAATCCACACTTCCACTATCTATTGACTTAGCAAGATCAGCCAACAGACCTGCTAAGAACTGTTACTAACTCTATATTCACTTTGAAACAATCCCTACGACTGCCAACACTTCATTAAAAAAAAAAAAAAAGCAAGCAATATTTTTCTAAGAACTGTCACAAGTAAAAAGATGGTCAACACACAAAAAAGAAACCTGAGTTTTCATAGTTGAATGGTTTCCTCTCCTCCCACAGACACACAATATATGAACTTCTTTCTTACCACTTCCCCAACAGAGGCAGCCACCATGTGTGTTGCTGGAGACAAGTAAGACGAAGAGCCATGGTGCAGCATGGATTTCACATTCTCATAGGTGATAAAAAATGCAGCAGCTGAAATTCAAAAATATATGGAGTCATTTAACTGTTCCTCCATCACAGAACTAGCACAAACACATTTAGAGGTGGATTTTGTCACGTATTATTCGACAACTATAGTTGAAAACAGGGTATTTTTGTCCCAAAACAGTACAACAGTACCAGCACAACCTATGGGGTAATTCCTTCAGAAGTTCATGCTCCTGGCTGTCACTGGCAAACCTCCTATTAGCATCCAAGGTGTCAGGACCTAAGGCCACATTCAGTATTGAGATAAGGAAAGATGTGTTTGAGTCATGAATGTCCAGTAGGTTTTGAAAAACCAGTATCTTCCACATTCATAGACATAAGGGTAGAGGGGAGGTCGTTTGGCTGAATTGAATGGATGTCTTTATTTTTTGGAAAAAAAAAACAAGCCAAACCAAAAAAACCCCACACAGATCAGCTGACTAATTGAAAATTAAAAAAAAAAAAAAAACAAATAAAATAAAAACCACGCACACACAAACCAAAAATCATCAAGGTATTTGATACATGTCTGCTACCCTGCAATGAGCAAAACTGTTTCAGTAGCAGTTATTAATAACTTCTTCCTAGCTATCAACAGTTTAATATTTTGCACTTTAGCTCCATTAAAAAACCCTTCCCAAGCTTCTGAAGGACTCGTAAAAGTCCTGTCCAGTGAAGAAGAAACATAGAAAACCAAGCATAGCAACATGAGCTGTGTTTATTCACTGCAACAGCCAACTACAAAGGCACTTGCACCTTAAGGGTTACTCCTTCTCCTAAAGACAATTTCAGTTCTCACTCATATGTTGGAAAGATAAAACCACAGTTCAGATTTTGAAGATGTAAATCCTGAAAAAACTGACATGTCTTGCGGGGGAACAGGTTTTAATTGTAGAGAAGGGCTATGTGAATTGCCTTCTGCTAATCAAAAGATGCTTATCACCTCAAAAGGAGATAACAGAGCAGACAAGATAAAGAACTGCATTTTTTTCATATCATCTTATGAAGGACATCAAACATCTGAAGGTGTCAGTGGATTTGTCAGCAAAGTTCTAACATTTACTACTGACAGCATAGCTTGCTGCTTTTTATCCCTCCCTACAAAGACAAAGTGGACAAAGGCATTAGGAATTTTAGATGCCTGTTCTCTGCAGGGACTACAAGCATTTACTTCTTTAAAGCTTGTTTCAAAAGTATTTCTGATGTCTTCTCAGTTTAAGTGTTGTAGTTGTTTCCAGGGAGAAAGAGACAGGCACAGCATCCCCAGGGTAATTAACTAAAAGACCTCCAGGGCTCAAGCACTTTGAATTTTGATTCATTTCCAACGCCATGAAAGAGTGGATCAGGACAAAAGTGTCCAGGGCAAGCAAGACTCAAGCCCTCTTTGGCACCTCGAAGTGCTTTAGGGTGCCCCTGTAAGTAAGGATAAGGCTTATAAAACATATCCAGGAACGCTTCCAAGGAGCAAGGGTTGCTGCATACAGCAGCCTTCATTCCAGGCTTGCTCAAAGAGTTTGTTCAACACTGTACAATTCTAGAAACTGCTCTTCACAGCTGGACACAGAATCCAAACTGTCACCTGCAGAAGAGGAGGCCACAGACATGAATGTCGTATACTACACAAGTTCCCATTTAAAGAAGACCAAGCATAATGCAAAGAAAATTTACCATTTGGAAAGGATCCTATAGCAGCAGAAGGAACACCAGCATAGATGCCACGAAAACCACCAGCCTTCCTAAATCCTTGAGGACTCTGCAGTCTTGTTTTCACAGTATCCAGGGGAAAAAGGATCAAGTCAACACAGACACCAGCAACTCCACCAGCCTTCAAGACAAAACCATGGAGTAAAGGGCATTAATATTCACAGGGCTGAAGCTGTGGTGCTTATGTGAGTAACTGAGGCACTACCAAAGCACTACTGACCGAATCCTTGCTGAGGTCAAATTATAAACTGATAGTCTTTCACAGACCTCAACAGCTTCTAGACCTGTAACAAGGAAGCTTCAACAAAAGAGAAAGTAATAGATAATACAACTTTTAAACCCTTTTTAAGGTATTTTCAAAACAATCTCAGTGTTTTGAATAGCACAAGCAAAGCAATGCAACACGCACCCACCACACCCAAAAGCAAGACAGTGATTGCCACTTATCAAGATGACACAGCAGAGAATGACCAACCCCTCTAGAAAGTTGTGTGATAAGATCAGGGAAAGACAGAAGCCATTCTGCTTCCCTGTAAGCACCTTTAGAAAGCACATCCACATTTTTCTAGCAACCTTCTTCATTTAAAGTGTTAGCCCCCATTTCCTTTGTTGAACAAATCCTAAAGTAAAACTGTTTTATTTTCTTTTGCTGGCAAAAGCCTATAGGAAAAAAAAATACATTAAATAAAGATGTTTTCGAAGTCACAAGGAAAAGGGGAAGGTTTTTATCCAAAGCCATTCTTGAAACCAAACCCTAAAAAAATAGTTTCAACTAAAGCTCAATTTTTTTTTCCATTGTCTGTGTTTCTAGACGTCTTTTTTGTTTTTAAGTTTCCCCAGGACACGGCTGATATGTAAAAAAGAATTACTTGTGAAAAACAGGAGGAGGAGACCAAAATAAATAAAAACACCCAGGGGAAAAAAAAATAAAAAAAAGAAAAATATAATAATTCGCATTAATCCATGATAAGACATTATTTAGGTGCACCGTTAGACTGAATGAAAAGCATAGTTCGAAGTCTACCTCATATAGAAGAGCACACAAAAAATAGCTGCACAGATTTTTAACTCTCTGAAAACAAATTACCTGTGTGTTACTCTGATTTTTTTTTTCCAGGGCCAACAGAGGATTCAGAGGTTTTCACTATCTACTACTAAAGTTTTAATCAATAAGTTAATTACTCCTTTAATCTAGTTTGCTATTTTGCATGCATTGATTTTTCTTCAGTCTTTTTCATCAAAATCCTTATCTGCTCAAAATACCATTGATCAGATTAAATCAGATTTAATCTAACCATCTGTTAAAACACGAATCAAAAGTTACTAATGGCTTCTTTAGTTTTCAAAGTTCTGTATCTTAAATGTCATTTAAATTCATGAAGCAGCTAATAGAGCACCTGCCAGAGGGTGACAATACCTGGGTGCTTATGCCACCGGTGGAAAATAGTAATGATTTTTAGATAAGACAACTAAAAAGCACCTTCTCCCCCACCTTTCAGTAACAGTGGAATTATCGAGTCGAGCAGCTGAAAAACCTTTACCAGTAGCTGGACATACCCACTATACCTAACCCCATCAAAACCATTAAAAAAACCAAGGACTTAATTCAAACGCATTGAACCACGATCCCGCAGCCCCCGGGGGATTTGGGGCAGGGAGCGGAGCGCTCCCAGCAGGCCGGGCCCGCAGCTCTCCGCACGCCCAGAGCACCGCGTCCAGCATTTTCCACACAGAACTGAGAGCGAGCGCTGGATATTTCCAAGGGGGTCCCTAGCTGTGGATACCAGGGGTTGCTTTAACCCCTTGCGTGCGACGCTGCTGAGAGTACACCGTGAAAAGCGGCTTTTAGGGCAGGAAAGGCAGCGCCGGGCACCGGCTGCACAGCGCTCACACCCAGCAGCGGCGCCGCCGGGCTGCGGTCAGGGGCAGGGTCGCGGCCTCTCCACGGCCCCGACACCCCCGCCCGGAGGCGGCTGTTGAAGCCGAGAGGAGACGAACCAAGGCGCGTCCCCGCCGCCCCTCAGCAGCCGAGACCGCCCCGTCGCCGTGGCAACGGGCAGGCCCGGGCCCGCGCACTCACCGCCAAGGCCGCCCAGGACTCCCGCGGCTCCATGCAGGGGTGGCGATACGGGGTGGCTACGCGGCACGGCACAGACCGGCTCTCCCCACCCCAGGACGGGACTAGACCCCCCGCTCTAACCGTGCCCCGGGCGTGCACATGGGCGCAGCCATGTTGCTGCCCCTGACCCTTGGTCAGGCGGCAGCGTGTCGTCACTGCGCCTGTGCAAGAGCGCCGCGCATGCGCACGGCGGGCAGCGACGCCGCTGCCAGCAGCTTGGCCGTTGTTTCTGCGCGGGTGGGGCGCTGGGGCCTGAGCCTGGAGCCTCGCCCTAGGAGGGCGAAAGCGGCCATGAGTTCTCATTAAGCCTTAATTAGCAGTTACTTAATGGTGGTTTGCTCTGCGCTGGCAGCCGTGCTGCTGCGGGAAGGGGGGAAGAGGCGCCCCCTGCTGCCCGTGGGGCGCAGCCGGGCCCGGGTGGGCCTGAGGGGCCGGTGGGTGCTGCAGGGGCCGCCGCGGTGCCTTCCACCTGCGGCGGGGATCCGTTCAGACAGCAAACCTACGTCCACTGGGGGAAAAAAAAAAAAAAAAAAAAGGCATTTTGAGGCGAAAATTTTGGAAGTCACTTGCGGGTTTTCCCTCAGTCCAGGGCTTCAGCACAGACAGCCGCTGCGTGGCCCTGCTGAGGCGGGCAGCAGAGCGGAGCAATGCGCAAGGACGTGAATAGAGTCTCCTGGCCAGGGTCGTGTCTCCTGTCTGTTCCCAAGGGGTGTGTTGGCTCTCCCCGGAAGGGAAAATGGCATTTTTCATTCCTATCCCGTCAGAAGCCCTTTTGTATTTTGCATTTGCGGCTTACTGAGGCTTCTCCCCCTGGCTGCAAAGGACATTCAAATCAGCAGTGGCTTCAAAAGTTGCAAAGAGTATTTTGGCTTGTAATCCCCACCCAGCAGGAAACCGCACTTGAAATTACGGGAAATACTGTTCTAGGGGAGGATGAAGAGGTAAATGTTGGAGAGCACTGTATAGCGCCTGCAGAACCAGAAAATCAGCAGGCTCAAATTCAAGATTTCCTTGGCTGCAAGTACATCACTTGGGATGACTTTTGGACGCAGCAGCCGAGGACGTGATGATGGCTCAGCATCGGTGACTGCCTTCAGGCAGCTCAGCTCCTCTTCATCACACTGCTGAGGGTGTTTGCAGGTGGGAAGCACTGTGCTGTCCTGTCCTGTAACGTCTGCCTGCAGCAGCGTATGATCGACATCAAAATGGAGTTGCCAACTCGAGCAAATTTATTACAGCTCTCCTGCAGTGCTGTGATTTTTTTCTGAACTGTCTCAATCCCCAGAGACAGGCAATGTTAGAGTACTCTTCATTTCATTTAGTCTTCATTGTCATTTGAGTGAAAAGCTCAAAGCTCTGCAGGCAAAACCAGAAAGAACCTGCATGTATTCCATTTCTCAACCTCCTTTGAATTTTAAGGCAGCTCCTTGGTTTTCTGGTGCTAACTGATTATTTCTATGATAATCTTGTGGGTTATCGGTATTTAAGTGTAGACTTTGTTGTGTTTGTCGAGGTTCACTTTTTGGTTTCACATCAGGACATGATCAAACAAGCAGACTTTGACATTACTAGCACACCTGTCCCCAGCGTGGCTGGCCGACCACCTTTCCTCCAAAGCCTGAGATGTGCATGAAGCCTAAGACAGGCCAGTTTGCTGTCCTAGGAATTAATTCCTGAAAAGTTTGATTCTAATTCCTGGAAGAAGCAGGAGCCTCAGTTAAGTATTTCAGCTGAAATATAGCAAAGACTGGTGGCCTGGTTTGGCTGGGATGGAATCCCAGCCCAGCCATGCCAGGCAGGCTGTTAGCAGTTGGGAGCCAGCCAGGGCAGCTGCCCTGAGTGAGCCACAGGGGTAGCCCATCCCATAATGTCACGGTCATTGTAAAGGGCGATGGTTTGCTGAGGAAGAGGAGCTCCCGTGGGGTTCCTCCTGCTCCTCCTTTGGCTTTTTCCTGCTCCTGAGCACTGCTGTCCTTTTGACCGTGATCACTGCATGTTTGTTTGTATAGTATTAGTGTACCTTTGGTATGTCTTAGTGTGCCTTTGTTGATATTGGTTTTATTTCATTAAATCTGTTGCTCCTTCAGCCCACAGATCTCTTTTTCCTGATTCCCCCTTCCTGGCTGCTGAGGGGTCATCGGGTGATAGAGCAACTGTTACAGTTTAGCCCTAGATAGGGGCTGAACGTAGACAACTGGACTGTGAGCAGTTATTATAGTCACACCCAGCAGAGTACCTGGCTTTCTGAAAGAACCCTGCTATTTAGACAGAAATAAAAATGATCCGAAATCTACCATTTCCAGCTGGTGTTCTGGTAAGTGGCTAAATAAACACAAAAGCTGAAAGTTCCTCAGTTTCCAAGTCCATGTCTGTCGTTAAATTAGGTACTTTGGAGCGATACTGAGGGAAAAATCAGACATCTGCAGTAAATGGAGCATACTTTCAGAGTTACTGCTATCCCCATACAACCCACTGATGGCAGCATTTAAAATGAGACCTTATTCTCCATGTGTGCCCAGAAGGTCTCTTGATGTAAGGTTCTCGGGGTCATAGCAAGCATTTTTCACGTTGTTCAGTGCAAAGCTTTCAGATGCACTCTGTGGCAGTGACTTTTATTTATCACCTTCTGTCAGAAGAACTGCTGCTGCATCGGAGAGGTCACAACCTCCTATTCTTCCAAGACTGTCCTGTCTTAAATGAACAAGTTCTACTTAATGCCACAGGCCAAACATTAATCTTTGTGCTAAGCCCTTCAGTGGACTCCCCCCGAGCTCACAGAGTAAGTAAAGTGAAGAAAAAGTTCTGGTTATTTCACATCCTTTCTTCCTTGTGAGAAAATGCCACGGGTGCTCCCCAGCATCTCCGCTGCAAGTGAAGAAGATGGGCTGAGCAGAAAAACCTCGCACAGGCAAAGGAAGGGTCTGGCTGCACCTGAACAACAGATGGTCGTGGCCCCATACCTCCACTCAACCCTATTTTCAGCTCGTCCGTGGTCCTGTACCTTCTCCCAAGCCTGCTTTCGGCTGTAGTGGAAGCTCAGGGGCTGGAGAGTGAGCTGGGGAGGCTAAGGAACCACCACGGGGTGCTTTTCCCAGACGCTGTGTGTGCGATACCCTGTAGCAGAGGAGAGAACAGACAGTTGTGTCTGTGCTGCTGCTGGTGCTGACCCAGCCAGCGCTGGAGCAGCTTAGTGGCCGCTGGGTTTTTGCTCAGTGCCTCCTTTCATCTCCCTTTTCATTCCTTCCTCCTTCCTTTCTCTGCCCTTTCCTGCCCATGGCTGCTGGTAAGAGTGCTTTTAAAAATGACCATTATGCCTACAGCACCTCACCTGCTTCCTTCAGCCTTTGCAGCACATAAAAGCCTTGGCAAGAGATGAAAAGCCTTCTAATTACAGTACGATAAAGAACATATTGCGTCTATGGATGTACTGAGTGGGATATGAGCTGCCAACACCACAGCAATCCTCTAGCGTCTGCTCTGCAAAAAAGAGAGATGATAGGGAGTGAATATCGGCCACTGGTGGGTCCTCTTTGTGAGGGCAACTTCAGCACCATTTTGAACTGATTTCACGTTATTAATCCTTCCATTAGTACAACGATGCACATGTACAAAACTGCCTGTATGTGTGTATGTACACATGTCTATGTGCTTGTTTGCATGCATTTCCTCTCCCAGTCTCTAGCTGCTATAGGATGTCTGACACCAGCAGCAGAAGATATATTGATCTGGTCATAACATATTAAGGCTGCTGAAGAGCAGATGTTAAAAACAGACTTCTTGGCATATATCAGCCCCTGGCGGTATCAGTCGCACACATGTTCCAGTTTATTTATTAAAGCAATTGCTCTCCTCGTTCCGTTTATTATCTTTCTCCTGGGCAATTCAGGCACGTCAGAGCCAACCCCTTCCAGTCTGTCAGCCCTTCTTGGATCGTCGTTTTTGCTTCAGCTCGGACAACACCCTGCAACTCTTCCTTCCTGAGAAACCAGGCCCGTCCCAGTGTTCTTAAAAGCAGATGGAAATTTATCAGCTGCAAAAATATATCCTGGCATGAATATAGTGACAATAAAGACTCAGGGATCCCTTTAATTTGATACTAAGCAGGTACCTAATGGGGCCACGGAGGTCGTCTGGAGAGGGAATTTCAGTGATATGGCCGCACACGGCACCCAGGAGGCTGTGATGCACCACAGGCGCACATTGTGGCGGAGGGGGCCTGTTAATTGAAAGACTAGGAACAAAACATACCCCTTTGGCCCTCAAAATCTTGTTTGTCCCGTCTTGTTACGAACGGCCGCAGAACTGTGACGTTAGTGTGGAGCAAAGAGCCTTCCCTGAGATCACATCAGGGCGTACGAGAGCAGCGTGGCTTCGTGGGCTGGAAAGGTGTGTGACACCGGTCCTTCTCCAGGAGGCAGCGTTGTCACCAGCCTGCCGAAACACCTGGCACTGAGGTGAGGGCTCCTGCCACGTTCTTGCAGGAGCGCAGGTTTATATTCTGCAGTTTATTTCTGCCGGGGCTAGGGCAGTAATGCTCTTGTCACAGCTTCAGCAGTAAAACCCGAGAGCCCCCCTGACGCCAAGTGGCCAAGGGGCTCTTGAGCAAAGAGGCAAGGTCCCGTGCCCAGTACTTAGCCCCAGGACTGGTGCTTACCTCCAGCAGCCACCCCGTTGCCTGGTGCCTCGTAGCCCCTCTGCATGTTCGGTAGCTGTTCTGCAGACCTCTGCCCGCTGCCCTAGCTGTTGCGTGTGCTCCTGGAGCTGCCTCCTTCAGAACAATGAAAATGCATTAATTATCCCAATATCTAGCCAGCAGTGGACAGCTGGACCTGGATGGGCAGCAGTTTTTCCAGCCTCTCCTCGTTGGGTCAGTCTCCCTTTTGCTGCCTTAACCCCTCTGCAAACCACGGGGGAGGCTGGTTTAGTGTAGACTTTAGCTCATTTTTTGCCACTCAGACGCCATAAGCTGCCCCTCACGCTTACAGTAGCGTTCCCTGTTCTTAAGAAATCTGGCAGTTTTTGAAATTTTGCTGAAATACTAATTGCAGTAAATTTTTATGGAAACAGATGGGAGAACCAGACAGCCAGAAATTTAATAACTCCTTTGAGTACTTAGCAGCAGATACACTGGTCCCCAAATTCATTAAGAAAAAAGTGATTAATGAAGATATAGATTTTGCATAATGATCGAAAGCCTTTAACTGTACAACTTTCTGATGATTCTCATTTATTCTGCCTTATTGGCTGCCTGGACAATTGCAGATGAACCGTCTGGGAAAGACAGAAAACATGAATTTTAACTACTGGGTAAAGTGAAATAACGATCCAGTGGCAATGTAGTGACCTTTTCCATGTCAACACATCTTCCAGAGACTCTCTGCAGTTAGTCTTGCAGCACAGCTGAGTTAATCTAATATTTCCATTTAGCACATAAGAGAAATGGAGGAAAATCTTAATTATGCCTGCCTTTGTGGTTATAGTCCAAACCCCTGACACTGGAATCGCTCACATCTGTTCTCAGCTCATTTTGTGGGCTGATGCAATGACTGAGTTGACTCAGGAAGTGGAGTTAAGAAAAAGTTTGTGACAGGATGGCCTAAGGTGCCCAGACAGTTGTGCATTTCCAAATGGTTCCCGAGGAGCATCCCCGACATTCCCACAGAGCAGCCGGAACCGGGACACCGGGTTCCTTCAGCCACCAAATGGCTGGAGTCATTCTGGTGATTCAGTGCCTTCCTCTGTTTAAAAAAGAGGATTAACAGACCTGGTCTCTCCCAAAGTCTGCAGACAGTGTTAATGAAACATGGGAGGGGTTGTCCCCTCCTAAGAGAAGGAGTGGACACATCAGTGCTAGACCCACTGTCCCTTCCCTTCCAAACGGTATGGACCAGCAGAAGACCAAGGCCATCCTGGTGGAGGCCCAGCATGACCCCTCAGGCTGTTTTGCTGGACTTTTGTAAGGAAAGACTCAATTAAAATTGGATTTCATTGAATTTCATGGTTTTGGAGAGCTGAGCCTTCCCTCCTCCCTGTTCCATGGGGATGGATGGATCCTCCATACCGCTGCCATGGCCCAGCAGTGCCTGCAGCGATGGTGGCCCTGGCTTCTGGGAGAGGTGTGTGGCTCTGGCCTGAGGATGATCCTCACCTCCACTGCTCAGCTCCATCAGCCTCTTGGCAGAAATAAACTGCAGTTGTTTCTGTACAGACAAGGAGCAATATTTTGGAAAATTAGTTCATTGCCAGCTGTTTGCTCAGCTCAGAGTTTTTATCAGCTAAATTCCTTCTCAGGCTCCCAGGGAGCATGGCTGATGGGAAGTACTTGCAATGACATAGAGAGCAGCCACCACAGCTGAAACAACCTACCTATTGGGAGATGCTGCTGAAGAAAGGAGCTTAAGGGTTTATTTGAACAGCTGAACTTCAGTATGTAAACTTCAGCTATTTTTTAAATGTAAACGGTAAAAATAATACAGTTTGCTTTAAAAAAATGTGCTGTGTTTGGCACTGTGTACTTGATATAATTCATTTTTAGTATCATTTAATTCAAGGAAAAGTCTTTCTCCATCTGTTTTGGCTACTCAGAGAAGGACAAAGAAACCAAAGTGCATGGATGACAGCGTAGGGACAGGGACTAGAGAACTGGAGGGAATACAGGTTCTCGTAAGGACTAGCTGCTGGGCCACATGTTGCCTGCCCCAAAACTCCTGCACATCCCTTTTTGCTACCACTCCACACTGCCGCCTATGTCCTGTAAGACCACGTGAAGTCCTGCTTCGTTTTGCCCTTCTGCAGGGCCAGGGACAGCAGTGGAGTGGATGGAGGTGGCTGCTCCGTGGAGAGTCCCATCCCTAAATCCAGCAGAGACAGGGTGTGTGTGCTGCCCTGTCCCTAAGGAGGAGGTCAGCCGTGAGGGAGGAAGGCTGCCTAACCTTCTTCCTTTTCCATTTTCTAGTAACAGAGACACCGACTGCAAGTCAAACCCACAGCGGTGTCCCTGGAGGGAAGTGAAACAGCACCTCCAGAAGAGCAGGGCGCAGGGCTTTGTCTGCACCCAGCTCCGTTCAGCGGGTTGTCCGTACGCCGCAGCGATCTGCTCACAAAACCCAAACCCCTCCGTATTATTTGTATGGGTGAGTGGCTTTGACAGCACCACTACCTTGTTCCAGAAGACTCCCCGTTGTCTCCAGCAAGCCGAGGTCTCTGAGGGCACGCGTGTAGCTCTTCCACCGTCTGAAGACCCTTGGGTCAGTGTGGCCTGGCTGAGCTATCAGCGCCCTGCAGACCCATCTGTCCTCACTGCTGTGCTGGGGCTTATCACTTTAGCTGTCAAAATGCTGCTGCTGCTGCTGCTGACAGAGAGACAAAAGCAGCTGTGTTACTCAGGGACTGGGTATTTTGCAGGGCTGCAGTTGCATGAGGTTTTCAGCCAGCAGCACCAGCATTTGAGTGGTCTGTCAGAAGAAACTAAGACAAACATGGATGTGGATAGCAGGTTTAAAAACACAAGACCTGGAGAAGCTACAGAGATCCCTGCACTGAAAGGGGCTCGAAAGCTCTGCCTAAACGTGTTGAGGGACTCAGTGCCATGTACTGCTGTTGGATGCTCAGCTGAACTCTTACATTAGAGCAGCATCAGTCCAGCACAGATTGTACCTCAACCTGGACAAGTGCAAACCCCATCTGTATGCAATGCTTGATTTTTGGATTATAATCAAGCACAAGAGGTGATTAAAACAATTGTGGGCACAAATGTTGGGCTAAGGTGTTAACAGTCAAATGAGACTGGGATTACAGTGATACAAAAGTGAGATAAAAGAGGATCCTGGGAGTCTCAGTAGTGCCTAAACATATTCAGGGTCATAAATCCTATCAATCGCAGAGACTTAAACCTCTTGGGCATTTTAGACTATCCCTAGAGGCACCTGCAGACACCCAAAGCCTTGGACCATTGCTGTAATAGCCACTGAATCCAGCAGCCAAGCCCAAGCCTGATAGGAGATGATTTGCCATTGCAAAAAGATGTTGTTCTATCCCAATAGTACAACACCCCTGGGCAGCCACGCTGCTGCTCTTCTACGCGAGGCTCCCGCTGCCTTCTCCCTCCATGCACCTCTAAATCTTTTCTGAAATACTTCAGTCTCGTCTCAGTCCTGGCTGTGAGACATCGTCCGTGTTTTCTTTGACGCTGTGGAGCACAACCCTTTGGTGAGAGGCCGCCAAGAGGTCCTTCCCAGGAACAACGGAAGGAGGCTGTTGACAAGAAATTCTTGGTCACCCTCCTGTGACTTTCCAGGGCCCTCTTCCTTTTCCTTCTGTTTTGCAGCGAGAGAGACTTGCCAGCTCTTCTCCTCTCAATGGGATTATCAGAGCTGGCTTCCCATGTTAAGTTTCCCAACGGTGAAAGTTTGTGATCGTTTCTTCGTATCGTGCCATCGTGAGACGCATTGCCATTCCCAGCCGATAACCTATCACTTGTGTTCTGTTCCAGAAAAACTATTATCTAAGGGAAACACAAAAGCATGGGAACACAGGCTGTTTGTACGTGGGGAAGGAGAAGCGTATGACATGTGAATTTGCCAGATGTTACCACTCTGAATCTTATTAAAATGTGCCCTGTACTGACCATGGCTGCTTTATCTGTACGTGGAAGGAGTTGGAAGATAATAGGCCTTTTTACTGACAGCGCTATAATGGCCTGACCGGGCAGCCTGGGAGCAATTCCTTGACACAGCATCACAATTTCTTGAAAATGTACAGGGTATTGACCTGGGTTTTGTGTAGTCCTGACCGCTGCTTCATTTGACAGTATCCTTCCGTCACGTCTATTCAGGCTGAGACTGTTTTCCAGAAAATTACACCAGCTCCCAATACGTACATTTGGTTTATAAAGGGGCCTCGCTTTTGTCCAGCTCAGATGATGCCTCAAGGCATGTTTTAATGCTCTTCTGACAGTGTCTTGTGTTTGTCTAGTTGGAAATATTCCAGGTGATTCAAAAATTACATACTGCTGCTTAAAAATCTATTCTGTGTGTATTTATTTCACATATTTTGGCTTTAGAGGAGGCTGTTTTAATTCCCCATCCCCCCTTTCCTCATAGAATCATTAAGTTGGAACAGACCTCTAAGATCATCAAGTCCAACCACTGACCTAATACCACCATGCCCACTAAACCATGTCCCGAAGTGCCATATCTACACGTTTTTTGAACACTTCCAGGGATGGTGACTCCACCACTTCCCTGGGCGGCTTGTTCCAATGTTTGACCACTCTTTCAGTAAAGAAATTTCCCCTAATGTCCAATCTAGACCTCTCCTGGTGCAACTTACGGCCATTTCCTCTTGTCCTATCACTTAGGAGGAGAGACTGACCCCCACCTCACTACAACCTCCTTTCAGGTAGCTGTAGAGAGCGATAAGATCTCCCCTCAGCCTCCTCTTCTCTGGACTAAACACCCCCAGTTCCCTCAAATGCTCCTTATAAAACCTGTTCTCCAGACCCTTCACCAGCTTCATTGCCCTTCTCTGGACATGTGCTTTGGAGCACACTGTGGGGATGGAGAGGTGGAGAAGGGCTTGAGCTCAGCCTGCCCACACTTTAAGCTGGCTTGGTCCGTGCTAGGTCAGATGCAGAAGGCTAAGAGCCATGTCAGCTCCTCCATGGCCACTCCTAAGGCTGTACTTTCTTGTATGCAGCACCTGGTCAACAGGTAGGAGAATTAATGTCTGTCCATCCTCCTCCATTTGCCATCCTTGGCTAGTGATGCTTTCCAACAATGGTTCGTGTCTACCACCACCCCAGGTTCTGGGTCAGATCTGCAAATCTTTTTTTAATGCAGCTGCAAGTTCAGCTCCCTCTTCTAGACAAGCCAACTCCTCTGCAGAGCATCCACCCTTCTGGTGCAGGCAGGGCTCGTGCAGCTGCCTGCAGGCAAGATGTGCCGGCTCCTGCTTGGAGTTGCCCTCTGCGTTGACTCAAGTGCCTCCAGGGTGGATATTGCAGCTGCCAGACCTCCAGCATCCAAGTCTTTTTTTTTTTTTTCCCAGGGCAAAATCTGAATCTCCCATGCCAAGACTTGAGCCCAAGCTTTTCTGAAGTCTGCAAAGCCAGAGAGCGCCCTTAAGTGGTGCCTGTTTGTTCCTCAGTGCCTTTTGTTCTTTACAGGAAACAATACGGGGAGGCTGTGCCAGAAATACAGGTATTGTAATTATTATTTTTATTATTATGGAGTATGCGCAGGAGCTTATTATTTTTAAGTCAGGTCAACTCTGTACCCTGCAGTGCCTCAATTTGCAAGTTCACACTTGAAAGGAGAGAGAATTGCATCCGTACTCATCGTCCGTCCTTGTCGGCAGGCGCGGGGCTGCACTGATGAGCTCTAATCACACACGTGAGTCCAAAACAGGGAGAGGCACAGACTAATCAACTTGGAGTTAAATGCAGTGCTTTAAAGTGATTTGTATCCATTCTCACCCCCACCTTCTCAGTCTAATTAACTTCTCTAATAGAATTAATCAGCACACTAAATATGAGACTCTCTAACGACTAAAAAAAACCAAACCACTATCTATTCCAAAATACAATTACACTGACAAACTCAATTACATGCCTCAGTCGCTTCTGAAATTACTCACTGATATTGGGCTGCGCACAGTTTAAGTTTCATTGTTGAAAGAAATCATAAACACTTTCTAAATCGTACACTGTTTACAGAAATACACAGAAGCACAGCTTTTATTACCCATGTGGCAAAATTAATTTGACACATTGAAAGCAAATGAATAGAGCTGGAGGACTCTATTCAGGCAGCATTCTTCCCACTGATACAATTTACACTGGGGGAACATCTAACACATTAACCTTATTAGACTCTGATGTAGGTAAACAGCATTTCAAAGGGAGGGATCCGAACCAAAATCCTTCCTGCATTTGAATGAGAAACACCAATTTCTGCACTTCTAACTGTTCATTTAGTACAAAAACTCCTTTCACTGAGTAGGCTTTTGCTCGGAAATCAGGAAAACTTTTGCAGCAGGGGCAGTCCACAATATGCAATTACAATCTTGGCTTTAGTCTTTCAAGTCTGTGGTGAACTCTTCAGCTGAAAATTAACTCAAATCAGATTTGATTATGCGAGTTTAGCTTAATTTGCAAGTCAAAAGAGGAAGAAAAATGTTGCTTGTTTTTTTAATAACCAAGTTTATCAAAGTTCATCTTGATCTGAAGATACAGGGAGAGGCTTCCTGAACTTTTTCTTTGTCTGGTCTTATGGAACACCTGCTTCTCAGTTTAATTTCTTTTCAAACTGTGATACCAGTCAAAGAGTAGTGTTTCTGACCTCAGGGATGGAGCTGCTCTTGCTTGCCATTGGCCACAAGTAGATAAGGATTCAAGCTCCAGGCTGGCAAAACGTGTGTTGAACTTGAAACACGTGTATCCTACTACAAGGAACAACCTCCCATGCTTTGCAAGAGCTTACATCCTTGCAGAACCAGTGCAAACTGATTTATATCTGTTGAGCCTAAAAATGACAGTGGCCCTTACCTAGTAGGGGTTTCTCATCTCAGTAGAGTAGGTTACTGAAGGAGCTAAGGATTGCTCTAAATTCCCTTGAAAAAAAAGAGAGTCCAGCATTTTGAGGAGTGCTCCAGGGAGGTGAGGAACATCCTGCTGGGTCTCAGTTTCTGCTGAACCTGAGGGAGACCTGGGACCTGTCGAAGGGAGGAGGGACCAGGAGTCCCAGTTTTAACCAGAACATTAGAGGTGTTAAACATTGGGCAGATGCATTCAGAGACCTAATACCTGCTCCACAGGCTCTTTTCTTCTGGCACCAGGATAATAGTGGGAAGTTGTGTTGATACCTGAATGTTTGAACAGACTGATCCCACGTGCTGTGCTCTGCTGATGTCCATCCCTCTGGACTCCTCCATCTACCCCACTCCCCCCACCTCCACTGCTCTAAAACAGAGGAGAAACATAAACATAGGAAAGGAAGAATGTTAAATACAAAATGGTGATTTGCTTCTGTTAGTAAGAAAAACTTTCTTCTTCCATTTGCCTTAGAAACTATTGATGTTTGTCATATGCTGGGACAGTAACCTTTTAGGGGTGGGACAACAGAACAGGAAGGGATCTCCAGAGGAACCAATCCCACATCTTCTGGGGAATGTTTGTCATATTTTGGCTTTTTGACATGCCCATTTATTTCACGGCATCCCAGTCACCCACATCCATGCTTTACTCCCCTTCCTGCTAGAGTTCCCTTCATGTGCAGCCTGCCAATTCACACCCATCTGCGACCTGTTACTCCCTTCCTCTGCTTCAGGTACTTAAAGGTAGCAAAGTGTTTTGATTCTAATCCATGTGTTTGCAACCCCATAGCCATTCCGGTTAGAAGTGCTATATAGCATGACCACACAGTTTCATAGCTGAAGATGTGGGGGGGGATAAAGACAAATCGATGGTATGAAACTGAGGCCTCGAGCAAAGGCCTTCTTTTGCTGGAACTCAAGAATAAGACTCACTTTGTGAACTAATAGATTTTATACTTTCATCAGAGGAATATCATACATCAAACTGAAACCTTTCAGGAGATTGGAGATGGGTAGCTATTCCAAATCCAGGCACATTCTTTATTAATTCTGCACATTTCTGCAGTCGCCAGTGATGCATTAGATGACACTTGCAAAGGATTACAGACCTGATACAATATTAGATAAAAATTACAAGTGAGAAGCTATTTTACTGCTATTTATTTTCATCAGCTAAGCATCGCTCTCCTAAATGCCATTCTAGTTTGGTCGATACTGGCTTTTCAAGCTGCTGAGAAGTTTTGTAATTCTTTTTTGTTCATAGCTTATGTATAGAAATCAATACTAGTTTGGAATTTGTTGAAACTGAAATGGTCACGTTAGGAGTAACATATGCCTGATTTCTCCTTGCATTCTATTCCCAGTCCCTCAGCAGAGTGAGAATTGGATTCCTTTCTCAGTCAATCTGTGATATCTAATAATTAAAACCAGTTATTTCCACATCCCCCCCACATTTTTTTATTAACCTCACACTGAAAGAGAACAGAACAAAGCAAGCAGGAACATGGGTACGAGTCTTCCTTACATCACTGGTGTCAAAGGGAATCCTTTCTTTGATTCAGGGAAAGCTCGAAGAAGCTCCCGCCCCAGCCAGCACATCTAAAATAGCCTGAATATTGGTCAGTGGGGAATGAAGCTAACTAAGTCTCTTCTGCTTCAGTGCTGCTCTTGAATTCTTCTGTATTCTTCTGTTCTTGAAATTTTGATGGCATATGTGGATTTTGTTTTTTATAAACATACCTGCAGTAACTGTAAAATAAGCCTTAAAAATTCTGACTTTTCAGGGGAAGAGAAGCAGGTGAAAGGGAATGTCTTACAGAGTGCTGGGGCTTGGCTATTGAAGATACAAATTAAAGTTTCTAGCCCACCTGCTTCAAAGGACAGGCTTGAACTGAAAGCCTATTGGAGCCCTAACAAAGAATGTAAGTCAGTGAGTACTTCATGATTTATGCAAAGTAGAAAATACCAGTGTAATCACATGATAAATTACCATGGCTTCATGGGTCAGTTTGTCCATTCCAAATGTGGAAAGGACAACTTCATATAATAGGCTACAAGCTAGGACACTTCCATAGTCTTCAATGACACTTGCTCATACATCTGCTCCAAACTAAGGGGAAAAAAAAAAGACTAACACATTTTCCGCATCCCCTTGACTGCAGTCATTGCGATACCTAGGGAGTGGGCTTCTCTTTGGATCAGACTCTGTGTTCACACCATCAGAAATTGAGATTTCCCTGGTTTTCAGGTAGATCCGTAATGGTTAACTGCAAAATTACCAGACTCGAAATCTACTTTTCTGGAAATCAGCTGGGAATTGGTTACCAGCTTCCAGACCTAACTGCAAAGAGTTCAGCTTTGAGTAACGTTTCCGCATCACAGCTCATTCACCTCAAATCTTATGTTGCAAGGAGCAAACCCCACTGAAACAGCCACGATTTACTGTCACTGCCATGTCAAACATCCCTTGAAACGTTTCTGGACTGAGACTACCATCTAGTGTCTTGATGACAAACCGCAGCTTCTTTAGGGGAGAAAAAAATATACAATGCACTTGTTTGTTCATTTCTATAATTACATTATAATAAATAATTCATCTCCTGAAATACATGTACAAATCGAAGAGAGACTGAAGGCTGCACAATGCCATCTTACTTTCCCACTTGAATTAGGATAGAAAAGTCATTTAGGCTTATGATCTTGGAAAAAAACCACTGAGCTAGTTTAATAATAGCTCTTGCAGGAAGCCTAAGGGATATGTTTGGTGTCCATATTTTTCTTCCAAAGGTGCAGTAAAATTGGTAACACATTAAGACTCTTATTAGCACACCTGGGATATTCAACAGAACTGGCACAAATCAAGCATGGAATCTCAGTGCCTCACAGGGAATCTTTTGCTGCCTTGGGAGCATCTTCAGCTCTCCTTGGAGAAGCTCATGAGACAGCTCTGCTGAACCCGCCATGCTTCAAGACACTTCACACTTCCTGGAATGGGGATGATGAGCATGCTTAGAACCTCTCCAGGATGCCAGAAGAGTTAGTTTTCCTCTAAAATGGGTCTCCCAAATCAAGAGCCTTCTTGGAAGCCCCAGCCCCACTGCTCAGCTGCCCTGGCTGCTTCAGCGAGGAGCAGGTGACTTCAGTAATTGAGTGACAGTCTTTGCCTGCTCTGCCCATCCTGCAAAATCAAGTCCAAGTGATCCACAAGCCCTACAAGGCTGCCTGAAGGGGAAGAGGACTCTCTTCTGGCCAGGTTGCTGCAGGGGAGGCTGGAGAACACAGAGGAAGCCGCTGAAATGCTGAATGCTTTAAAAAAAAAAAATCAATACCTTTACCAGGATTTTACTTTTATTGAATTACCATTCACTTTCTATTATACTTTCCCAAATAATTGCAAGACAAAAACCACAATGAGAAGTTCCCCTTTGACCTACAAAAACTCTTGTGCCTTTCCAAGAGAAGCTGTTTTAAAATCCTCCCATTCCCCCGCTTACAGTTTCAATGTGCTGTAACAGCATTTTCCACTAGAAAAAATACTGCATTAGGGACTGTTGAGGCAGCTCTGCTTTCCTGCAGATATTGAATGAGCTGTGACAGTCTGCACCATGCCAGGCTCATTATATACATCTTCCACTGAAAACCCAGTAGTTCAGAGAAAGCCTTTAACCTGCTGACAGCAAAGAAGAGCCATTACATTGCTTTTGATGCTGAAGCTGTAATGGTATCTTATTTCTTCAAATTATTGACACAATTTCATGATGTTTTAAGGGGTCTGGACATCCTCAGGCTGAAGTTATCAATGGTCTTGAACCCTTTTTAGAGCGCTTGCCTTTCATTTTCAGCATACTTAAAATACACTCTCGGGTGGTCTGTGAACAAACCTCAAATTTCTCTTGCACTTCAGACGTCCAAGCTGTAATCCTCGGCACACCTGATCATCCTTCTCAGACTGATAAAGCCATTTGAAAATGAAAACTAATCAGTAATATGGGCCAAAGCGAATTTTGTTACTGCAGGATGAGAGCTGAACTGTTCCTTCCCTAAAGGTGTAGGGTTAGAGCGAAGGGATAGGTTTCTGAATTGTAGAGCCCTCTGCTCCTTTGCAATGAGGGAGAGGATGGAGATCATTCCCAGTAGAAATCCCCTGCCTGCTCCCTATACTGGAGCCAGGACAGGCATATAGGCAGCAAATTGGGGCAAATCTCCAGATCTCACCACAGGCCTGAGGAAGCCAATTGCCAGCCGAGAGCACAGTGTCAGAGAGCCATAAAACTCTCTGGTCAGCCAAGGCTGAAGAGACATTTCACAGCAAAGAGGGACTGAAGCAGTGACCCCTCTCACTTTTGGTCTGGCCAGAATTAACGACAGGGAGTAATGGCTCAGGACAGACATGTAGGCAAGTCCTTCCTTCTAACATTACGCTGACACTGTTGGCATCTAAATCCCATGTCCCTTTTCTCTCTTAATGCTGGTTGTATGGCTACAGCCAAGAAATCCCTTTTTGAGGAAAGTAGTTTTATTGATTTAAGGGAAAACCTTATTTGACAGATCTGTCACCAACATTTTCCCTTGCCACAGATATCCAGCAATCAGAGGAACTCAAGAGGCCATTCACTGACTATTTCCACCAGCCTGGGGTTGATATCAGCAGCCTTTTTCCTGTCCTTTCTCTCTCCTTCCTTCCACCTGTTAGTGCCTTTGTTATAAAGACCCAAACAAGAGCCTCCTCCTGCAGTTCCCCGAAGCCACACAGCTGCTCAGGTTAGGCATGCTAGGAGATTAATTCAGAGCTTAAAACCAACAGGAGAGCTCAGGTTGATAAATGAAGAAAATTGATACAAAGGGGAAAGAGAGCACGCACTAGTACACCTGTGACAGTAGAACCCCCCTGTGAAACAAAGGCAGCAAGCGTGCATTTGCTATATTAAGTGGAAAATACTTCCCTGCACATGGTAGTAGGTGCTAGAGATGTTTTCAGGCTTGAACACCCCGGAATGACCAGTGTTCACGTTTCAGGGCAACTCCAAAGTCACTAGGACCCATATTGATGTTCATCTTTGTGTTTAGGCATCCATGAAAATAGGAAACAAAGTTGTCTTAGATGAGCAACCAAGCACAACCCGAAACTTAAATTGCAGGCCTAGTTGTTAGCAGCCTATTAGAACATGGGCAGCCTTTCAACCACCAAAAAAAAAAAAATTACTCAGAAAAGGCTTGAGATCAATTTACTGTGCAAGAAGAAAAATCAATGCTGTGAGCAGAGCAGCACCCAGCTCCTTCATCCTGAAGGCCAATCACTGTAAGAACCAGAGGTTTGCTGTATCTTGATCTTAGAGAGCAAAAATAAAGTGAAAGTTCATCTATTTATTTCCAGCCTATTTCATTGCTGTGCTCCAAAAGCCACATACTGCAGTACTAGCACCTCAACTCAAAAAACTTTTAGTCTGAAGCAGAAATTGCTGTGCCTTCCCTAGGTCACTGGGCTCAGCTTTATCTGTGATGGATCACTGATCCCTCCCTTCCTCAGCTGATCCCAATCATCCAGGAATCAAAGTCAATCACTGACTCAGCTGGGAGTGACAATCCCTTAAAAAGGCAGGTAGGAGAGGCTTTGTAGAGGAAGGATCTGTGGCTTCTGGCTTTCTGGAAGAGGGTAGGAGAGGAGAAAGAGGCTCTGAAGTCAGCTAGTGCCTGGGAAATAGATGCTGAGTTAGAAAAGCAATGTGACATAGGCTGAAGGAAAGGTTGGTGAGGACCCCATGAGAAAATGATGAAAGAATAGAGTGGGGAGGTGGGAGGGGGTTTTGGTTTATGCTCAAGTTTGTTATGTCTTACTTAAAAAAATACTATGGGATAGTGTTAAACTAGAATCCCCCTAAGTGAAGATGGGCTGGCTGTAGGGATTCTATCACACCTAATCTCTGCTAAATTAGCACCCAGTCTAGGCAAGAAGAGTACTGAAATCCATCTGTTCAGACTTCAACAGAGCGCTTCCTTGATATGGAGCCAGTTGGACAACCATTAGCAGAGATGAGAGGAAGAACTGTAATATGGTTTTGCAAGTTTGCCAAAAAAAGGTATTGGTGGTCCCTAACAGAGCTGCAGGAGCTATTTCAGCCTGAGAGAGCTCCAGAGGATGAAGGCTGGAGCAGAGCTAGGGCTGGACAGGCAGCCCTGGGCTGGGGTCAGGACAGTTCAGAGTCCCTGGTCTCACTGTTTATCTGCTGTATGAGCAGATAAACCCAAGGTGTTGGGAAAGGCAGGCAGGATGATGTTGCCATTTCTGCTCTGTGGGTGGTTGCTCACCACACTGCAAATATGGTTCAGAACAAGCCACCTGTGTTGATTGACTTGTGAGTTATTTCTTTTAAGCTGCCGGGTGGGATTCAAAAATGCTTTTCTGTGAATTTGCAGCTGGAGGGCTGGTGTTAGGGTTGAACCTCTGCATGAATCTCTGGGCTGTGATTTTCTGCATTCACTCTTTTGATGGTGAGTGCTCCCCAGCCTCTCGGGCTCTGCTTTCTGTATGCCTCATGTAGGAGGGACAGATAAGCAAAATCAAAACAGGCAATCTAAGCAGAATACCAGAGAAGGTGGCAGGGGGGGAAGCACCTTGGCCAAATAGCTGTAGCAAACCACATTAATGAGGACAGAAAGGATCTGCCATGCACTAATGTCAGGTTTCTAAAAGCTGCTGTAGGAAAACACTGAACTCTGCTCTAGTCCCCATCCATCCTCTTGCTCTTTCAAGTGGATCTCTGTTGAATAACAGGGCTTAGGCTTAGATGGGCAGCCCAAAAGTTCCTGCTGTGAATGTAGCAGGATAGGAAAATCATGCAGCAGCTGCTGCCTTAATCATGATGGGGAGGAACCAGACAGATGCCACGAGAGGAGGCATAGAGGCTTCAGCAGCTCTGGGCAGGATGAGACCAAAGTGGGAAGCAGCTCCAGGGATGGAGCAGGAGCAGCACAGGGAGGACACCTTTCTATCAGGGATGAGGGCTGAAAGCAAGCCAGGTAGTAGTGAAAGGTGTTAGGTGGCCCTGGAGAGAGTGGGACACTAAAGCCAGCCCTAGTATGGGGCATGGGAATGGAAGTTGTCCATGGGTTGGGATTTTTCTGCGTTTGCTCCTTCTGCACTCTAACAGGGTTATAGTTGTTATAGTGGATCTACAGAGATATATACAGCTCTTGATGGTTTCTTATGCTGTTGTGAATTTTTCTTTTGCTCTTTGGTTTCAGGTCCCCTTGTCTTCCTTATCTTTACAGTGATGCACAGCTTTCGGGTGGACTAGTTATAACTGGGTGGAGATGCCAGAAGTGTAATATTTACAACTGTGGAGCATCCCTCCAGCCTGTGCTCCTCAAAACTAACTCTGCTGTCAGTCAAGGGCAACTTAGTGAAAGTTTTGCAGCAGGTAGTGCCCAGGTCTTGATCACAGAATCATGGAATGGTTTGGGTTGGAAAGGACCTTGAAGATCATCTAGTTCCAACCCCACTGCCATGGGCAGGGACACCTTCTACTAGACCGGGTTGCTCCAAGCCCCATCCAGCCTGGCCTTGAGCACTGCCAGGGAGGGGGCAGCCACAGCTTCTCTGGGTGATCTGTGCCAGTGCTTCACCACCCTCACAGTAAGGAATTTCTTCCTAAAATCTAATCTAAATCTACCCTCTCTGTTTGAAACCATTATTTCTTGTCCTATCGCTACCCTCCCTGATGAAGAGTCCCTCCCCACCTTTCCTGCAGGCCCCCTTTAAGGACTGGCAGGCTGCTCTGAGGTCTTCCCCAGAGCCTTCTCTTCTGCAGACTAAACGACCCAAACTCTCTCAGCCTGTCCTCACAGAGGAGGTCCTCCAGCCCCCTGATGATCTTTGTGGACCTGCTTGGACAGGTCCATGTCTTTCTTGTGCTGTGGGCCCCAGCTTAAGAAATTGATCTTCGAGCTCACTGAGTGATGTTGAGAAAGTCCTTTGGTGACATTATTCAGAATTTCCAACACTTTGTCATGGTCTAGATGCTTAAATGGGAGCTGGATCAGGTCCTCAATGTATTTGAAATTGTATCTGGGCTGGAGGGATTGTGTTAACTTCTGTAGTGAAGACTTGGGATAGATAAGAAGAGCAATTACATGTTCCAAGAGTCAGAACTAGGTGTTTTGACATTATGTTTCTTCTGTCATTTTATTTAATAATCCATTGCCCCTCGGTTAATAGCTTTCTTCTTGATTAGCCTGTATAAATCGAAACTTCACAGCTTTATTCCTGACATGCCATGTATTCTGAGTTGAGGGTAATGAATCGTGCTGTGGGTTGATGTACTCTGCCTCCTGTTTAGAAAAAGTCCTGCATCAAGGAAACACCTTGGCTTTCAAATTGAGTTGTCAGTATACTGTCAAGATTTAAAGGAAGAAATGCTGAGGATGCTAATAATGTGCAGCCAGGGATTACATAGCCCTGAGCAGAATATGAAGCTGCAAATTCTCACTTAGTCCATACTGTTGGTCAGTCTTGGCTAATGCATGCAACAGCCTTGCTCTGCTCTGCATTTGATGCCTTTCTGCCCCAAATCCTCTGCCCATGCCACCTGGTTTGCAAGTGGTGCAGGCAGCAGCTCTTTTTATTGTGACTGACCCCGAAGAGGTGGCCGCAGTAGCCTGCAGGCTATGAGGGCTGCTGCAAACCTGCGTCGGGAGGTCACCTATGGCACCTCCCGGACTAGTGCTGTTTGAAAGGCTGAGATTTGTGATTTTTTTTTTTTTGTTGGAGCTGCTGTTTTTGCTAAAGCAGGACGATTGCCGTTCGGGCTTCAAACTTGAGCAGCAAGGAGAGAAGCGCTAGTTCCACTGCTGGCCTTGATCATTACTTTTCCTGCCAAGCTGAGCTGCTCAACCGAAGAAAAGCACTACATTCCTTGGCCACTAGATGCAGCTCATGCTGCATTGCAGTCTGCTTTGGCATCATTCTGTTTCTTTGCTGGGCCTCGCTGTTAAAAATTATTTCCCTTGAGTTTCTGGGTGTGCGTGTGTTTGGGCAGGTTGAATCTTCATCTTATAACCTTCCTGTTTCACTGCCAAGACTCTCTTCCCCAAATTTCTTCCCTGCTGCATAAACTGTGTCCATTTTGAATGCCAAATCGTTACTCCTCCTGCCACCATAAGAAATATATTCAGCTGCGATGTTTTGATGGCCCTCTCAGGGCTAACAGGGAGGGAAGAAGTCAGGTGAGTGGATGGGGAACACTGATTTTTCAGCCTCAAGCTGAGTACAAAATTTTACACTGAGCTCTCCACCCCCTGCAACTTCATTTTCCCAAGTAGTTTTTATGCTGCAGGTGTTGCATGTCAATGCTGCCTCTTAGTTGACAGACAACCAGGGGAAGGAGCCTCCAGCTCTCACCTCCAACAGGAGGGAAACCTTAGTGTAGGGCCCAGGAGCACATGATGGGGACAGGGACAGAGTAAGAGCTTTGTTCTGGTTTTGAGTCCCGCCTAACACAGCAGGATGAGAGCAAGTGTCCTCAGAGAAACAGGGAGTCTGCAGCCAGCAGCTGCAGCAGTCAGAGCCATGATTAAAGGCTGTTTGAAGTTGTCTGAGAAAAGCTCCAGGAGAGCAGAAATCAGGCTGCCATTGCAAAAATCACAGTCGCTGAAAGCTGGGGCTGGAAGTTGGAATGGCAAAGGCTGGGGAACCAAAGGAGCAAAGCTGTGGTGGTCCTTTCCCTTCCCCTCCAACAGCTTCAGAACTCACCTGGCTGCGGGAGGCCCTGGGAGACACGTGTGGCATGGGGGTGGTAGTGCTGGCGCAAGGCTGGCCAAGGCTGTGAAATGCCAGCGTTGCCTTGGCCGATTTCTATGGGAACATGGAGGCTGTGGTGAGGGAGGGGGGTCATTCCCCCCTCAACTGCCCTAGCACTGCCTCTGAGCAGATTTTCCAGAATCACATAAAATATTCCCTATTATCCTCTGCTTTAACGTGTTTTGCTTCTTGAGGATGTTCTTTGCTTCTCAGTCTGGATGCTCATTCCTTCCACTTCGCCTTCTGCTCGACCCGCAGGTGCAGGAGGAGAAACAACAGCCCAAAGAACTCTGTGCACTTTCCTTTTACATGTTTGAGCCCAGCTCATTTTGCTTGCTGGGTTTTTAGCTGAACACTACCTGCACAGAAGGAACCCCGTCACCCCCAGGTGACAGATGGGTGCCAGCCCTGGCTACCGTTGAGGCTGTGACTGTCCTGGGATGCAGAAGATGCTACCCTGGCTGCCACTATGGGATCAATTCCAGCTTCATAAATACTATTTTATTACACAATGAGGTTGTTCACAATGATGATATTTTTGTAGCTGTGACATATAAGTAGCCAGGATGCTAGAAATTACCAGCAGCGGGTGTGGGCACTTGCAGAGAACAGTTGGGGAGGAAGACCTACAGGCCTTGTGATTTTATTTTTCTTTGAAGGCAGAGAGATGTTCCTATTAAGCAATTACCTCCTGGGGGAAGCAGCAAGGTAGCTGTGCTATTACTCCTGGGTTGGGTTGTTTTTTTTTTTAGGAAATCTAAAATAATTTCTTCATAATGCGCCAGATGAGATGGCTCAGACCTGCTGTGAAAGAAGCAGAAAGTAATGCTCACAATTTGTAATAATTCTTTGAGCTTCTGCTTTTGCACTGAAAAATGGGCTTCCTCCCATTAAAATGCTTTTAAATGACAAACTCACAGATGTTTTTTCCAGCTTGCTTGAACACAGTAGACTCAAATCAATCTGTATGATGGCTGCGGGCTGGTCAGCATCTTCTTCCCTTGCTAGGGGCATGGGGGTGGTGCGGGCAGCTCCTTGGAGCTCTCCAAGGCCAGCATTGCCATCCATCAAGCTCTCCTTTCCATCACAGATGGGGCTGAACCAAGGGAAAAGCCTCCCAAGACTGAGCTTTGGAAAGTAGAGGTCAAATGTGTCCTCCAGCACTACCTCTGCAGAGAGACTTCCCCATCCAGACCTGCAGGAAAGGAGGGTGAGCAGCAAATGCTGCTGGCTTTTGGGGAGCTGGGCTCCAGGGCTGGGGACAGCAAACAACTGGAAAAAAGGCTGCAGCCACACTGGTCATCCTGAGTGCGCTGGATCAGACCTCATCTGTTGCAGCTGGGGAAGCGGAGCCTGGCTTTTGGGAATCCAGCGGTGCTGGTTTGTACAGGTGCCACTGGTCCCTCCTGGCTGGGCCCTGGCACCCAGGCTGTCGGCACAGGGCCGTCTTGCCTCTTCTTCCTAACAAGGGTTTGATTGGTTTCATTTCCCATCGAGGAAAAATAAAGCAGAAAAATAGAAGCAGATGTTTTTAGACAATGTCTAGGGCTCCTGGAGCTTCAAAGAGCTTTTTTGATTGCATAGGCTTTAAAAAACATATAAAAGAGAGCCTTTCACTGTATTTTCACTAGGGCAAAACCCTCTTTGAAATTTGTATGAGGAGAGATTGTCAGACTGAGCCAAATGGGGAAAGCCTCATTGTTCACAAACCACATTTAAAATCCTTTTCACTTTTTTTTTTTCATGTGCTGCCTTGGAGGCATGTTTAGTTCCTGCCTGCACTAGTCATTACAGGCAAAGCAAGGAGGGCTGGCAGAGGGCTTGCTCCCCTCCGAGGGCCACGGGTCAGGCAGTGCTGAGCTCTGCCCAGTGCTGGTCAGGAGCTGCACAGCTTCCCCTCTGCTCAATCAGGCAGAGAAATTGCAGGTCTACCAGGTATAGCATCTTGGTGCTTCCATCTGCACTTCTTTAACCATCTCCTTCGGACCCACAGGAAATGATGGTGACTGGGGGAAGTCCACGTTCCTCTGGATGTGTGTGCAGTTTTCATCCTAAATGCAATTGCTGGTACAGCTGCATTTTGGGAGTGTTGTTTTGTGTCTGTAAGAGCTGGAGAAGTATTGTAACTGCAGGGAGGACATGAAGACATGTATTCGTTTGCATGCTGAAGAAGTCTAGGAAATCTTTCAGGTTTGTGTTTGAAAAATCCTGTTTTCTGACGATTTTGCAAACTTTCCTCCTACCCATATGGGGATTTGAAATGCCTTTGAATGACAGAGTGCAGGCATAGGGCTGCCAAGTAAAAGCCCCATCACCATGCACAAGCAGAGATGCACGACTGTTGGGAAATCCTTTCATCTTCAGATCGCTCCTCTGTCCCTTCTGCACGGATCCCACCTGCAGCTCCACACATCCTACACTTTGCAGGGGCCTTCCCAGAAGTTGCTTTTTAATGCCTGGTTTTCTCTTCCCACACCTGATGAGGAAACTTTTCTACTTTGATTGCCTTAAGCTTGCAAAGAATTCTCTAGGAAATGGAGTATTTTTTGTCAAGTTACTTTCTGAGTGGATTTTATTCTTGAATAACAGAAATTTTATCAGAACTGAGCATCTTTATTTCTTTGGACCATGCTTTCTGCCTTCTCAGAAGGCTCCTGGGAAGGATGCTGCTGAAACAGGTAACATGGATGAGCTGTGAACCTAGGCTAGTGCGTGGTGTGGTAGATGCCACTACTGTGCCTCAGTTTGCCATCTCTAAAACAGGGATAATGTCAGCCTGCCTGTTTCCTTACCCAGACTTGTGGCCCTGTAATAAGCCCTACCCCAACAGACATATCAGTAGAGGAAAACACAAGTGACTTTAAATTACTGTCTCCTGCTTACCCTTCTTTCTCATCATTTCTCACTACACTTCATCTCCCAACTCTGGTGTGAGGAGAAGCCTTTCCTGGGGAACAGATCACGTCCCTGGGCAGCCCCCAGGCAGCTGGGTCTCACTAGGCAGCTGCTGCTCCGGAGAGCTGTGTAGGATGAGGAAGGCAAAGCTGCTCAGCTCAGGCCGTGCTCCCTTTGAAGCACACTCAGGATAACCCATCCCCAGAGTGACACTGCTCTATTCGGGAGAGATTTTCCTCCCTCCTCTGGGGAGGCTGATAAGCACAGTGATGGTATCTGAAAGCAGGGCTTTTGTTCCAGCTCTTTATCGATGAGTTAATGAGTAAATGAGCTAATGAGTAAAGCACTGTAAGCCCTGCTGAAAGCCCTGTGTCCCTAATAAGCCAGCCGGAGCATTGGGGTTGAAAAGTTCAGGTCCAGGATGACTTTTCTTTCCATAACCACCCCAGCAGCATGCAACACCAGCAACCCAGGTCCCAAAAGCTGCTTTTCCACCCACTCCAGCTCCCCCAGGTGGTTCCTGCTCCTTGGGGAAGGGGTTGCATTTGGCCCAGGGGCCCCCGGGAAGGTTTGCACACCATGGGCCTGGCAGGTGGCAGGGGTGTGCTTGGTCACACACCCTTCTCTCAGCATCACTATTTTTTGTGCTCTGTGTGTACATCCCATGCAGAGGACATGGGAGCTGGCCAGGCAGGCAGGCTGGCTTTTAACCTGGGGTAAGGTCCTGAGTTTGCCTTGGCCCATGGGAGCCTGTCCTGGGGATCTTCACACACATGTTGGGTTCAGGGAGCTATTCTTGTGTCTCCCTGAGCTCATAGCCAAGAAAATGGACAAAGATCTGCCCTGCAGCAAGTCTGGGGCTCCCAAAAGCACCCCTGTTTATAAAAGTCACAGGTTTCTGCAGCTAGGTAAAGGCAGATATCGTAGAAATGCTCCCATATGCCTCACAGGGCTTTCCCTACCCGTTTGCAGAGTCACCTGACACAGCTCTCCCACAGCACCAGGGGTCCAGCGAGACTGTAAGCCGTCAACAGCAGACTGCAGCAAAAATGATAGTTTGGAGGTTTTTCACTCTCAGCACAATTTCTCACAAGTGTAGTTTTTAATTTGATTCCTTCTTGGCTTGTTTCCTCCTGTGGTGTATACACATCTTGCAAGCAATGAGGAGTTTGGATGTCACTTCTCATTTCCCCTCAGCCTTCCCAATCCAAGCCCTGGTTATCCTTTTTCCTCTCAATGTGGAGAATCAGAACAGCATGTTTGGGACCAGCTGTGAAGCTCTCAGCCAAAACCTGAGCGGGAAATGTCTTGGGATGAACACTGGGTACTATGTGCTGCCTGTTACCTCATTGCCAGTATATGCACCAGCAGATACCTTTGGGTGCCCGGGAAAAAAAAAAAAAGTCAGCTGTTCTAGCTGCTTTTTGCCCTTTTTTTGCACTCCTGGGAAGAGTCACCAGCCAGCAAACTTGTCCCTCCCTTTCTGCAAGGGAGAGGGAGCAGCATGCATGACTTGCAGAAGAGGAAGGCTTGCTCATCCCCATGTTGTAGATAGGTCCCTGTCTTCATCTGTGGGCTAGCACTCTGTTCCTTCAGTGCAGTGGATTGCTGTGCTTTGTATCTGGCTGGTCTGAAACCATGGCACAGTGGTTTACTGCTGCTCTCCCTAAGTGCGTTCTCCCTCACCCTTCCTTCTGCCCCGTCTCCTTTCCCTCCTGGCAGCTGCCTGCACGCTACATATTTTACAGCTGGAAGAAGCTGGTAGGAAGCACTCGTACCTGTGCAAAACCAGCCCTGGCTACAGGGGTTGTTTTGCTGAGGGCAGGGGAGGACCAGAGGCGAACCATCACTAAAGACTGCACATGAGCTCTATGGTGCCAGTCTAGCTTGAACGAGTTTACACTGCTGAGCATGGGGATTATTCCTATTCCTGCATGAAACATTGCGAAGAAAGCTGTATCTGTGTCAGATGTGAAGTCAAAACTTCTAGAAACCTCTTAGGATGTGACCACAGTCCTCTCCTGGTATCCCCTGTGCAGATCTCCCTTGCTGGGATCAGCCTGCTGGCTCCCGTGCTGTGCTCTTGCTGCAGATCCTTCTGGGATGCCCGAGCGAGCTGGGCCAGTCGTTCTCAGCTACATGATTTTATATTTTGGGCTTATAGCAAGTTACGTAGCCTTGGCTGCCAGGCATGTCCTTCCAGTCCCATGTCTGTCCTGGCTGTGTTTTGGCAGGTCCAGGGAGGCTCCGCAGGCGGAATGGGAAGCGCTGAGCAGCCGGGCTGAGCACCATGGCCGGGTGCCTGTGCCATGCACATGCCTGGCTTTGCCTGCTGCCAGGAGCAAGTAATGCCCAGAAAAACGTTCTCCATAAGAGCTCTCCACCACAATCTTAAAAACACGAGGGGTGTGCAAGGAGATATATTTACAGTGACTAAGCGCTGGTACAGGGAGTGCACAAGGTGGTTAAAAAGTACTCCTCTCTGCCTTGCTTAATAATCTGGGAAAAACCTGGCATATTCTCAGGGACTGCAGAGAGTTTAATATCTGGCTGATGATGCTAATTTAATTACACGCCAGCAGGTGGTGCCCAAGTAGAAAAAGGAAACGATTAAATACAGTATTCTCACCCAACATACAGATGCAAGTTGTGTTTCAGTCCCTGGCTCGAGTCATGCTCCAGCCCTTCAGACCACATTTAACGACTCAATATTGGTGTTTTCTTCTTTTCTGCTTCATCCCATCTCCTCCAGGCAGCTCCCAAATCCTCACGGGTGCTGAGAGGGCTGGGAAATACCAGTCGATACCAAGAAAAGCAGTTTTACATGCACACCCAGTCCAAAGGGGCTGCTTGGTCCCACCTCAGTTGAAACTGGAGGAGACAAGTCAGTCCAAATGACTGTCTTGTGGTTGGTAGGCTGCAGTTTTTCCCAGCTGCGATCATTGCTTCTAGAGATTTACAACGAAAATGTGGAAAATAATGAGTTTGGGCCCTGTTGAATGTTTTATGCAGGAGAGAGAAGTGGCTTCTCTTGGCCTCCTTTTAAAAATACAAGGAAAGGGATTTTGTGTCATCTGCTTTCTCCTGCAGATGAAAAGACATGAACCTACTCAGCTGGTTCCCACTAACAACACATACTAAGCAGATGCAAAAATACCAGTTTTATGTATTCTGTAGCTCTGGCAAGTTGCTGATCTGAGTGGTTTTTGCAGGTGCTGAAACACAGAGCACAGGCACTGCCTCTGCAGGGCTTGCAGGCTCTTTAAAGGAATGTACAAACCCCTGCAATTCCTTAACTTCAGCGAACAGTGAGAGCGATTTCTCTCTGGATTAGGACAGGAAACCTATAAAGGGCACTTTCATGATCCTGTTTCCCTGCACTGAAAATAGAGAGTGAAGTTCTGCCACCGTGCTGTGGTTGCGCTGGCTCGTGTGATACGAAGATGGTTGCGCTCAGCGCTGCCTGGGCGATGGGAAAAGCAGGACAATATCCAGGCAGCACCAAGCACCTCCCAGCTGCAGATCGACCATGTTAAAATGTAAGCTGGATGCTCAGCAGGAGGCAGTTGCAGCCTTGTTCCTCCTGAAAACGAAGGCCAAGGTAACTAGGTAATGCCTAGGAGTGACTTTTTCCTCTGATCAATGAGGGTAAAGGGCCTGAGCCCCCTGGGAACAATTTCTGCTGCAGGAGATTTTCTGCTGGTTGGAAAGCAGAGTATCTCCTCTCCCTCCTCTTGTTGAAATTCCCGACACGAGCAGACAAGCCTGATTAGAGTCAGTATATACTGGTCCTTTAGGAGCAGAGCAGACAGGGAAGACTGTCAGGGAAGAGATTGCTTCCACCGGTAATTTATGCAGTTATTCTCCTTTTTTTCCCCCTGTGGGGAACATAAAACACTTCTGCTGGAGAGAAGATGAGCCACTTCAACCATCTGCAGAGATCACTGAACGCAGATTGCTTGGAGGCCTTAGAGCAGGTTTGGCCCTTTGCTGGAGGTGGCACTACCTGTGTATTAGCCACGTTTGTCTCATTGGAGTGGGCATCTCAGTAATTTTGTCATCTAGAGAGCTGAATAAAATAAAAGCCAGAACATCACAGGGGGCACCCCATATCCTGGGGAGGAGGCGAACAGACAAGGGTATTAAATGATGAGCTTTTTTGTTTTACTCCTTGGTAAGCTGGTTTTCTGATCCTGGCTGAAAATACACTGTGCTTTCATGGATCAAACCTGTTTCCTGTCAGCGCTGCAGATGGTTATGCTGCTTCTCCTGCTGTATTAATGCTGACAGTCATGTATCACTGAGAGGCTTGCAGAAAAAATCCCACATGTTGTGTGTTTGCACTGGGGAACCAGTGCAGCAGCAGCAGAGAAAGCACATGAAGGGCTTGTAGGCAATGGTTTGTGCTGCTTTACTTCCACACATATAAATACAGATACCAAGAACATAGTTTCAGAGCTCAGTGGTGAACCTCAGCTTACCCCATGATGTGCTCTGGATCTCACTGAAACCCCACGTGCTCCCACGGCTCGGATACTGGTCAAGCCCAAATGTAGTCCTGGGCATCCTCTCAAATGCAAAGTGGGCAGTGGCTAGGGGCTGCAGAAAGGCAGAGTGGTTGAGTGGCCCCAGAAAGTCCCAAATTCCCCCAAGTCACAGGAATATCAAGTATGTCTCTGGCATAGGTTGATCCTGTGTTTCATGCCAGTCTCCTACAACCCGTTGCAGCATCGCCCTCCCCAGCTGGTAGGTAAGACTTTCCCAGTCTTACGCAGTTATTACATCAGGTCTCGTGCTGTCCCTGCCACTGCTCAGCTGTTAGCCCAGGACGTGGCACATGTGCTCCTGCATCAGATGGCCGTGCGCCAACGGTGCCCGGCAGGGAAGATGCCATGTGCTCATCTTCAGATCCCTTCTCAGACACCATTGCTTGCAGTGGTAATACACAGGCAATCCCTCCAAGGAGATAATTTAATCGTGTCTCAGAAGGTACCCTTTCCACTCCATTATTTTCTATAGAAACAGAGGCCAAGTGTTACCGCACAAGTCAAGACAACGGCACAGTGTGTTCGGCTTATCTGGAAGATAACATTTTATCAACATGCCAAGAGCTACAACTAATGAAGCACAGAACAGAGGAAGCCAAGTGTAATAACTGGTACTTACGATCTTTCCAAACACTGATAGCAGTACCTTGCAGGGAAGAGCACACAAAGAACTAATGAGTAAATATGCAGGAACCAGGCAAAGCCAGCAGCATCCCTAGACATTTGGTCTGTTCTTAACAGACCCTGCAAATTGCTGTTGTGCAGTCAGTAAGAGCTCACATGGCATCTCAGTCACCTGTTTTATTTTTTTATGTAAAATTTAAGGTTTTCTGAACAACCAAAGACTGTCTTAAAGGTCCCCAATCCCAAAGAGAGCTGCTGGTGGGGCCATGAGCAGATTTCTGCTGTTAGCCTGAGTCCTTTTCTTCCCAACCTTTCCTTGCCCTGCCAAAGGGTGCCAGCAGGTCCCTCTGTGGAAATATTAAGGACAGCGCAAACGGCCAAAGCATTCACAGGGAGCCAGATCAGTCGCTGATACAAGGGCATTAACATGTCCCAGAACACCCCACTTGCTTTTGAGAGCAGACATATGGCAAAAGCCTTGGGAAACTTCTGCTCACTTCAGTCTCTTCTCCCAGGGCTGCTCAGGAGGGGCGGAGGCTTCCCGAGGGAAAGAAGGGAGCTCCAGCAGGGAGCAGGGGTTACCTGTGGGGCTTTGGAAGTACCGGCAAGCAGAAAGCCTCAGCCCAAGAGCGGTGTGTCCTTGATAGGCAAGAGAGAAACATCTGTTTCTGTAGGAGACTCTGCTCTTGCCAAGAGCAGGAGGCTCAAGCAAGAGGGAAGAAAGTGTTATGTGGGCAGAGAACTAAAATCTCTTTTATAACGCATGCCTGATAGAGAATAGGCTTAAGGTTTAAATAGAAAATGGCAGAGCCAAGTCAGGGAAGAACCCACCAATAAATTCTGGGTGGGCATTTGACTCCTTAAAGCTCCTGTGGTTTTTGTTGGTGATGTTATCTAAGAAGAAGAGGACCCTGATCATGCAGCTACGGCTCCTTTCTTTTTTTTTTTTTCCTGTTTTTTTTGAAAATAGAAAAGACATTCTTTTTATTTATTACCATTGACTAAATGCTCTACTTCATTACTGGCTGCCATTTCTCACAAAGAAATAAAGCTGAACATTAGCCATAATTTAGCAAACTGCTGCAGATTGCAGTGCTGAGGACAATTAAGCCACACACAGCAGTCAATCCCTTCACCACCCCCTCCTGCAGCAGGGCTAGGCCTGGTGTTAGACGGCGAATCTCTTCCCAGCCTCGTAGGGACAGGAATCAATGCAACCCACGCTCCCCATAGCTGCTCGGTGGAGAGGTTTAGCTCCAACTTTAAAGCAAATGTGGCTGTGAAAGGAGAGCTGTATGTCTTTTCGAGACACATTTTACCTTGTCAGTGACTATAGCATTAACCTTGGCAGCTTCCCAAGCCCTCTCGCCTTTCCAATTTAAATAAAACCAGAACAACAGCGACGCTGGAACGAAAGGCTGCTGCTGTCAGTCTCTCTGGATCGCACTCTTCTGTCAAGGGTCAGGTAACCATGCTGGTCAAATCACAACCCTCCTCCAGCCCAAGGCTTCGGGTCACATTTTTGAAAAAATCCAAGCGAATTTTTGCACAGTCCATCACACCTGGACTCAAGAGTTTTTGTAAGAAATATCTTTTGTATTAATGTAACACATTTTCAGGGACTTCTTGCCCCCAGGAATTCTCGTTGAGGCCAAGAATTTATTAAGGAGTTAAAAAAAAAAAAAAAAAGGAGACATTTATACCCATAGGAAGGATATCCAGGAGAATAGTCAGCATACACAAGACTGCAGACTTCCAGAAAGGATATAAACTCAGTCAAACATTAATAAACAATAAGCTGCTTTCAGTCTTTGCTGAAAATCTTTCCTACCATACTTGCTGATAGTTGGTAAAAGCTTTCATTCAGGGAATCGGGACAGAAGGTTATTGCTCCTAAAAAGAAAGAAAGAACATCAGTTTCTAGCAGAAATTCAGATAATGTCAGAAACATTTGCAGACAAAATTTACCCTGCTGAAAGTAATATAATTTTTGCCTTAGAGGTCGCGAAAGTCACAGAATCAGAGGGTGGCTAAAGCTGGAAAGCAGCTCCGGAGATCATCTGTCCCTTCTCTTCCGTTAAGCTCCCAGCATCCCAAACACCCTCATTTTTCATCAAGGGGGGATATTCTTAATGTGGCTATGATTGGAAGAGGCTTCCAGCAAACCATTTCTCAGGTGCTGCAGCCCTTGTTCCTCCCACAGACTCATCAGTGTTCCCACATTTCATCACCCTGGGTCCTCTGATCTCTGACCTACCTGTCCGACGTAAGCAGAAAAAAAGGAAAAGAAAAAGTGCGAGGGCTGGTAAGCGGAGAGGAATTTGGAGAGTACCTCTAATTAAGTTATTGGTGAACAAAGCCAAACACCTTTAGAAAATGAAAAGATCATCTGTGAAGCTGGCACTGACTCCAGCTTCTAAAACTAGTCCAGAGAGGAAAGACTGATAGACAAAACACTAGCCAAGGAAAAGCCGTTAATTGCCACGGCAGGCAGCTGCTTTCTCTGCACTGCAAGCATTAACTGTGGTTAGAGACAGGAAGAGTTGGATTAAGGGTACAGAGGTGATGTGAACCACCATCCTTGAACTGAGATCCCAGGAGAACCAAAAGACCTCGAGGTGAATTAACAGCAACAAAAGGGCTTTCAGCCTGCTGGGCCACCTACTGCTTTGATGAGGCTTAGGAAAAACAAGGACCCTGACAATTAAGATTAAAGATGCAGCCATTGAAGTTGAGCTATTTCACACAGCATTCAGCCAAGTACCTTCTTGGACTGTAATTCCCAAAACGTGGCCTTGAGATAGGCTCACACTTCTCTTCTAGGATTTGGCAATGCAGCTGCTTCCAGTATGAGCAACGTGGGTAAGGACCACCAGATCAGTGACTTGCGTGTCAAACCTAACCCTCACAAGGGACATGGAGGGACTGCTGTCATCTTCTACTAATTTATTATTATTTTGCCCAGCCTGGAAACAGGGAGAAGAGCTGGCTATTCACTGCTCTGACCCTGCGTGGACCCATTTGCCACCAGCATCAGCATTAATTCGTTTCGAGAAGCGGCAGTAGACTTATATCTAGCTGTTAATTAGGGTTAAGGCGTGTTTGTCCTGTGTTTTCCACAGATACCACTGAAGTTTCAGGCTACTCGAATGAACCTGAGATAGAGCTTGTTGCCGGCCTGCTCTTCACAAGCAAACCATGCTGAAGGCACCAACATCAGCAACACCTGGTGGGTGGAGTAGAGTCATAGCCTCTACTTGTAGCTCCTGGCCAGAGCAACCAAAAATGATCTGCTTCTTTCCTCGGGCAGGATATGTCAGCACTGAGTGAATGCTGAGCTACCGGCTGGTCCACACCTTAGTCATGTCACAGGAGGGCTCAGCAGTACCTGTTCTCCAGGATGAAGAGTGAGATTGCAAGCCAGCTCAGTGAATACTTCCATTTACAGTAACCAAAGGATGAAACCTATATAATATCCTTCCTACAGGTCATTAACTGAAGATAAATGCTATGCAATTATGACTATATCTGATATTTATTATAATGGCACCAATCGTAATGAGTTAAGACAGTGTTTAGGTGAGTTATTTCCATAGGCAATTTAGTGTAAGTTAAATTTTCCTTTACCAAATCTGTTTTAGAGCCCATAACTTTATCTTCAATGCATGATGTATCACTTAATGACAGCTTTTGGCCCTGCATTAGTGAACTCCAGTTGATATGAGATTTCTTCCAGGTAATTTTCCTAGTAAAGGAAATACAGCATTTATGCACAATTTCATGACAGGTCTTGAAAGAGGGGCTGAGACTGAAAGTATATGTATATATCTATCTGTGAAGGAGGTGAAGGTGAATATTTGCAGAGCCTTTAGAGGCATTCCTCCAGCAAGGCCTCTGCTTGCACGTGGTCAAGGACCAGTGGATTAAAGACCATGGCTGTACAATTGGGCTGAAGAAAATTCTCTGTCAATGTCATAGAATCATTAGGTTGGAAAAGACCTCTAAGATCATCAAATCCAACCGTCAGCCCAACACCACCATGCTCACTAAACTGTGTCCCAAAGTGCCACATCATGTCAGTGGTAGTGGTACTCATATGCTCTTTTCTAAAATGTAAACATCATGGAGTGAAAACATGAGGATGATCTTATGTCTAACAGAGTTTAGGAGAGGCTGAGAGAAGGACAGGGCTGTATGGCCTTCAGAAAGCAGAATCAGTTCAAGGTTAGTAACCTTATTCACAGCCATCTTCAGTGTAATTAAACTACAATCAAAAGAGACATCAAGAAGTGATATAATGCTTAAAGTATATCGTTGAAAAAAGTGACCTCTCTTGCTGTCTACCGAACTTCGGTGAGAGAGGCCACAAACACCGGCTAGGAGCGAGCTATGGTATGGAATTGAAGATTTAAACATAAAACCGAGAGTCTTCAAAGAATAATGAAGAGGACATTTGGGATGCACAAGTGCACAATAGGTGCAGGGCTTCAAAAGTTCTTGGAGGGCCTTTCTTGGACCGCACAGCGAAGAAAAGGCACTTTTTCTCTCTTCTGCACACCAATATTTAAGAATACTGATTTGGTTGAACATTTTCTAATGCATTTCAATTTCTTTCCTATCAAGAAAGAAATGTAGTTTAAAAGGACTGCTCAGCTGCAAATGCCTTCTTACAAAGAGGTTTAAAATCTAATATTTTTGGAGGAAAAAAATTAAGCTTTTTAGCCTCTGAAGATACTTTCTGAATCAGAGTGATGGACCTCCAAATGAAGCTAGTTGAGCTAAGATTTGTACTTCCTGCTGAGCAGCAAATACCAGCAAGGTAGTGCATTTTGTTAGGCCCTGATGACAAGAACGATCTATTAGGAAAGCCAGGAAGGTCAAATGTGACATAATGAAACCTCCCAGCATGTCATCTTTTTGCAGCCCTAATGCTTCTTTCTGCTTCTGTGCCGAGGATCAGACACACGGTGGTGTGCCCGACGGGGACAGTGCGCGTGTAATGTCTTTGGAGACGGTGTTCGCCAATCTCAACGCTGCAGGGAACAGCAAGTCCCCTTCCCATAGTGGCTAATGAATAATAGATATGATGAAAAACGTGTTTCAAAAAATTGATCACGGCCCTGCTCTGCACTTCGGGGTGGCCAGCCCAGAGGTCGTGTTCCGCTGTTTTACTTGTTTGTTTGACTGCTATCAAGGTGTCCTCTGACGCTCTCTGCCTTGGGATGCTGCAGCTGAATTCCCGCCTCTTTCCCTATACTTGGGCTTTTCAAGACATCTCGAACCTTTTTCAGAAAGGTATTACAGCGTCTTGCCGTTAATTTGTGTAAGTTCATACAAAGCTCCTGATACCATAATGCCTGTATGGAGTCATACTGGCCTCACACAGAAAGTTTATTTCATTAAAAAACCTACATGGACAATGCCACAAAGATCTTCTACATCACTTGAGTTCCTGCTTTGGCTCTTCTGCAGAACTACCATCTCAGTAGAGCCCTGCCCATGGCTGAGTTATAGGCTCAGCAACAAGGGAGCATATCGTGATGTAGCTACACTTTCAGTATAAAGTCAGATTTAGTTTATCACTGCACTGATGAACCTGCATTAGCTATGTTGTTCATTGGAGATGTGTATCCAAAACAGATTATATTTCAATACAAAAGACTGGTCACTGTGGCAGTGGTCTGTGCTGCTTCTTTACAAAATAGTTCACGAGCGATTTCTTTACAAAAATCTTCCTCCCTTCTTACCTGAAATCTTCTCTCAGAAATGAGCAAGGAGGTTTCTACACTGTGGCCCACTACTGTGGTCAGAGTCTTGCTAGGAGTCCTGATCAGCTTTGGGTGTAAAAATTAGGGTGACTGGAACACAAATGAACAGTTTTTAACAGTGTAAAACAGAGTTTGCTGCCAGCCAGAGCTCAGCATATTTAATTAAGTTGTGTGAGCTTGAAGGAGGCTAATCTGTGCTGCTGAGGCTAATTTTTGCTGGTTTATTAGATAATACAGTAAAAGACAGACTGAGACTCCTTTTTTCCTGTTTTCTTTTCCTTGTCACCAGCAGTAGGTGGGGGAAGATAAAATCCCTTCACATGAAATCATCTTAATGAAGGACCAGAGTCAGTACAATTAACCGGAGGCACAGCTGTACACCTCGCTGTGCATGCCCAGGTCCCACTCCCCATTTTCCCAGTGAGAATATTTCCAGAATGACTGCTTGGGCTAAAGTTCGTAATTAAAGCTGTAAATCTTGGCTCACTGCTAAATTTGCCTGCACGCAGAGAGAGAGTAGGAGGGAAAAGAAGGAGAGTCTATCTCCCTCCCGGGAAGCCTTGTTTACTAGTATTTTGTAGGTTTTCTTATGCTGGTGGTGCTTATCAGGCTTGCAAAAGGACACATACTGAGAGAGTTCCTATATGGAGATTTTTTTGGGGACCTGACAACCATCAGCAGTGCCAGCTAGTGTCCCTTTTGCAGCAGAGCCCTGCAATGCAGAAGTATCAGTGGAGCCAGGCGTCTTCACACGGGGTTCTCACGTCGGCAGCGAGATTTAGGGGTTGCGCAGGGATGTCCTGTTGCCATGAAGCATGGATGAAAGCTTCAAAGCAAAACGCTTCGCTGTGCAAGTAACCATCCCCACTGCCGCTCTTACAGCAGCATCCTCGGAAGAGTGGGATAGCAACGGGTCTTCTAGAAAGACCTGATCCGTTAGGAGGTCGGGGGATACTCATGAATGATGGTGGTTTGATTCCAACAAGTAATCTGCTGCCTGTAGTCAATAGCTGCAGTCACATGGGTTTTCAGCGCAAAACTGGTGAGCAAATCCCTGCTTTCTTAATTCTGCAGCGTGTGGTGGGACTAGATGGAGCACACGGATGGCCCCACACATCGCTGGCAGCAGGCAGAGCTCTCATGCAGCCCTGCAAATCCTCCACTGGAAGTATCTTAACATGCCCCAGTTATCGACAAAATGAAGTATGGTGAATACTAGCAGCTAATGTTTACCACACTGGAGTGTGTAATACACTTTCTGACAGACCACCTGAATTTGGGATTTTTTCCCGGAGGAAATGGCATATCTAATTTACCAGAAACTATGATCTTTTCTCACATACTTCTAATGGGGTGCTTGTATGCAAATCCCTTCTTATCGTTTGTCCATAATCTGTCTAAATGTGGCAGAATAAGGTTTTATTAATGATGTTTGCATGCCCATTGCACGGGGCTGAGTCACCGATCGCAGTACACAAAGCAAGACAAAGGTGTAGAGCGTGTCTATTAATAAGCATGATAAATCCATACCTTGGTGAGCAAAAGTTGCACATCTCTGACGAAGAGACAGCCTTTTGTTGAAATAGTGATTTATTGCTATTAAAATTGTGTGATTAGGCAAGCTTGGAAAGCAGACCCAGAAAATCTCACGGCTGCCTACTCACATGATGAGTTTCACCAAGCATGGAAATGCAGGAACATTTTATCAAGTCAGATCTTCAGAGGAAAACATTTAATTCCAAGGTCAGTTCATGATGATGCAGTTGTAGATTTTCAGTCACAAAATTGCTACATGATTTATAATGAAGTTTATATTTCAAATGCTAAAAGATTCACCCACACCCCCCGAATAAAAGAAAGTCAGAAGAAATGCTGTGATAAAGCCAAATTATATGGCGTCAGTCAGCCATCTGTTGTGCACTGTGGTTTCTAATGATCAAGGTGAAAACTTTGGTAGGCTGTAAAAATAGAGAATTACAACATCCACTCTCCCTGCAGTAAACACTTTAAGCGTAGTCAACATGAGATAATTGTGCTGGGACAACCACCAAGCTTGGCTGTATCGTGAGCAAACCTGAACACCTGATAGCCAAGGTGAGACATTCAGCCAGGAGACATAATTATTTGTGGATGCAGCAAGTAAGGCTCTGTAGTGAAGATCTGATGAGTTTTGGAAAGGAAGGAAGAACTCCCTACATGAGTGTGAAAACTGTCCTCCTCTGAATGTCCCCGCAGAGCCCTGGAGCGTGCCATGTGCTTTCTGCTAATCTTTATGTACCTTAGTAAATGAACTTTCATTTGGAACAGGTCCTTTATGTGACCACCCACCCTTCGCTGGCTCATTTTATTTATCTCAGATATCTCAATAACAGAATAATATGAGCCCATCAAACTCCTCACCTAATTAAAACTCAGTTGAACCCCTTTGGGTGGCTACCTTCATGCTCCTATTTTAAAAAAAGCTTCAAAGGCAATGCTTTCTTTACTTTTCCTCCTAAGCGATATTTTCCTTGTCACCTGTGCCAACTCAGAAGAAGATGAGGTCTTTTTTCCAAAGAGCCCCATTTCAAAACAGTTGCTCTCGCTGCGTCTTCTCACCAGGGCTGAGCTCATCATTACAGTTCCTTCTTTTGAGGTGATCCCTGAGACATTATTTAGCCTTGGAAGAGTGAGGCCACCCAGGCTTCAGCGGAAGGAACCGGGGCTTGTTGGTTCATAACGAGCAACCCAGGCTTTCGTCTTATCCATCATACCTGTGGAGGAACAGGGAGATATAAACTGTGCAGTAATTACCCATACACATGGCCAGACAAGGAGCAGAGGAGAGCTTTTGTGCAAAGATGCAGCTATTTTTCATTCACCTCTTCCGTGGATGATCTTTCATCTTTTTTTACACAAGACCTCTTTCTCTATGTGTATCTGAGAAACATGAACAGGAATTTGTATGCTGGTTACACAAAGATCATCAAGGTGCACTGGATGAATGATATATTGGCCCTTAGGAAAAGATAGTGATGGATCTGTTGCAAGTCTTGTGGCCAAGGTCAGCAGGTACAGGCTGGGTCAGATTTCATGAACATAACTGTCTAAATCCTGCCAGGCAGCTGCCAGCCAGAATCCCGCAAGAGGATGCTCCTTGTGCCAGCTTCTTTGCTTGAAAGCAGATTGTGAGGCATAAATCTCAACCCAGAACTCTGTGATAGATTCAGCCCGTTTCAAGGGGTTTGGCTCCAGCCGCTGGGAAAGGTTGAAGTCACAGGGTGCTGGGATTGCCATCTGTACCATCACCCGAAAAATAACAAGAGTGTTGCTAGTGGAGCCCATGGTATTGCAAAGGCTGGCAGCCCACGGCTCCACAGCATCCATAACCTTGTGGTGGGAGCCTCATCTGCGGCTGCTGAAGGTAGAAATCAGGATTGAGGGGACTGTACTGTCTGTCTGTCTATCCCCTGCCCCTCCCCAGTGCCTGCTAACCCACTGGCCAGCATCAGGCAAGCTGAAAAGCAGT
This sequence comes from Leptosomus discolor, assembly GCF_034619465.1. Lineage (NCBI taxonomy): Eukaryota > Metazoa > Chordata > Aves > Leptosomiformes > Leptosomidae > Leptosomus > Leptosomus discolor. The sequence continues at coordinate 7,442,598 of NC_141399.1, forward strand.
GAGAAGACCTCAGAGGTGTTAAAGAATTTAGGTCTTGGGCAGAGCAGAGTGACCCAGATTACTGCTATAGGAGTGACCACAGCAGGAGGCCAGCAATTATCTGCTTAATTTGGCTTGGGCACAAGCAAACAAGTACGGGCTGCTGTCCAGTCAGGGAGCACGTCACAGCTGGCACGGCCACCCCAGCCCAGCCTGCTGGAGGTTAAAAGATGGGGGGAGCTGTGGGCTACCACGATGCAGGGGTGCTGGACAAAGACTGCATCAGACCCACTGCTCATGGGCTTGGCCGAGGTCCGTGCCAACGTGCAGCATGACCCAGCGTGCAACAGGATAATCCCGAAACACTGCCCAGAGGAACAGCTGCGGAAGGATGCTGTGCTGGAAGAAAGAGAGAGGCAATCGCTGTTTGATCAGTGCAGTGCCCCAGGCTTTCGTCCCTGTAGTGTGCTTTGGTTTCATTGTCGTTTCTCCGGATACCCTCCTACGCAGGCGAAGCTGGACTGAGGGCAGGGCAGCCACGCTGTCTGGCTCTCCGCTCTGATCACTTCTGTCATGCTCCTCGGCGTGCCCTGTGCTTACCCCTTCACAGCTTGCAAGACATACAGCACTAAGAAGTCAAGTCTTACTCTGGGATGTGGTGAGATGGACGGGGGCCTCTCCCTTTCTATCAGCGTGGAGGAGCATCCTCTGAGTGCAGCATCCCGGGAACTCGGCACCGCAGAGCCAGGCACTGTTTGGAGAGCCTGCAAGATGTTAGATTAAAGGCAGATACCCCAGGAACAAAGAGGTGAATGATTATATTACTGCTTCAAAAGGAGCTGATTTTGCAACGAATTGACTGTTTTTCAGGTGATAGCCGATTTTTTTTTTTTTTTTTAATGTACCCATGAAAGTGCTACATTGCAAAGGACCTGAAAATATATCCAGGGTTCTTGTGCTGGCAGAGAAAAAGGCTGCCCAAGGTGGGGTTTGCTGGTGAACAACGTATCACTGCAGAGAAATGCGGGATGGCACTGCGCTGCCGCAGCCAGGGATGGCCCTGCGGTGCAGCGCAAGAAGGGCTTTGGGCTCGAAGCGGTGCTCAGACCCATCTGTGTGCCCTGAGCTTCCTCCCAGTCTGCGGTGGGGTTGTATTTAGTGCCAGACCACCAGCTCCATGGCCAGCAAGCAGCTTGTGGCCAGAGGGCGCAGTGGACACTTGCAGGGAAGCGGACCTGATTTAGCTGTTTTCTAGTGAGTAACATTGATTTGGAGACTGAAAATCCCTCCTGAAATCCAGCTCTTAGCCGGTGCGTGGGCCAGGGAGCCGCTTTGCTGCACAGTGGTGAAGCCCAGAGCAAAGCAGTCTCTGAGCGGCTCCATGCAGCCTCGCAGAGCGGTCCTCCCTGCAGAGTAACTGTACAGACAGTCTCCCAACCAAAAGCCTTAACGGTGGAGCTGGTTTTTTAATGGTCCCCTGCATAGCCGTTAGTCCTTAAAGAGGATTTACATTACAGCCAGCTGCTATGAAGGTATTTTATTGGTACAGTAAATACAGAGAGAGAAATTGTGTCTTTTAGTCTTCTGGTTGCTTGGCTTTCCTGCCCCATAATTCAAAACCCTTTGTGTCAGAGGCTAAAATCTATCCCAGTGAATGCTCTGAGGTGCCCCCTTGTTTCCCCAACTTGGCCAGACCAAAGCCACCCGTTAGGTGCTTCCCTCCCACCTGCTTCCCGGGTCTCCTGCTTCTGGGAGGGTGTCTGATGGACGGGGACGGGGGGCTCATGAGAGCAGGAGGGCTGCAATGGAAGCTGTGAAACACATGAAAGCGGTGAAGTCTGGCACGGTGATCTGTTAGACAGGAGCCAGAGGGAGCACGAGAAATGCTGCAGTAACAGGCGGAGGCGATCGTTTCCCGAGAGCCTCTAGAGAGGGCAAGTGGAGCAGCAGGGCTTAAAGCCGTGTCTTCTTGCTTCATTTTGCTTTGTGGGTGGGTGAAGCCTCGGGCTTTCCACTGCACTTACCCACGGGAGACGAGAAGATGCCTCGTTGCATGAGGATGTACCCAGGCACAAGGTACCACAGAAAATGTGCATCACATGCAGTCCCAGGAGTGCTGCCTGCTAGTACGAAGTGACCGTGAGGGCACTAACGGCAGTGCAGCAGCATGTGGGCTTTTCTCCCTGCCCAGCCTCTGTGACCCTCGTTTAGCACCTCAGGCAGAAAGCTGGGCCCAGCGTTTATATCAACGGGTGATGGGAAGCAGAGGGAAGGTCTGTAGTTATTCCCCTTCCCCCAGAGACCGTGGGACTGGGATAACTGCACAGGGCTGGTGCCGAGGCTGCAGCTCTGCAGCTCAGAGTGGCACCGGAGGACTTTGCGAGTGACCCACAGACACTGCGCAAATGAGGGGAGGCTGGGAGCAGAAGCAGAGCTGCAGAAAAATATCTGCCATGTCTGCCCACTGAGGTGTGAGCCATTAGAATTACACAGGATGTTATTTTCCCTCTTTCAAGTCATGCCTGAAATCTGGTCTCATAAATGAGCTTGTTTTTATTAGAGGGAACTTGCCTTTACTAGGTTATAAATCTGAATGTGAATGCTAATTTTATTGCCCTGCATCTAGAGGATGGCAGAAACACAAATGTTACAATCCAGATAGCATGGCCAAAAAGCACAGACCCTGTGTCCGAGTGTGTTCCTGAGGAATTTCAAGCAGGACACGAGCACTGCCTCCTCCCTCCCTCCCCAGTCAGCTGCTCTAGAGCTGATGGAGGTGAGCAGGACCTGCCTGGCAGAGCTCGCAGCAGAAGTTGGACTTAAACGGTGATGAAGAATTGGTAGGTTTGGGCACTGTGATCCTAGTTTAGGTATTTTTTGGAAATTCCTATGACACTTGCTTAGGGTCCAGGTTATGGCAATAGGGCATTGTCTCTCATATTCCTCTCTGCTGTAGCAGAAACAGCTGTGGCTCCTGGGTCTGGGCACAGAGTGCCACGTATGAACCTGCACCGAGCACCGTCCCGCTGTGGGGAACAAGCCTGGCGAGGCTCCGGAGGAGGCTGGTGGCATTAGCTGCCTCACAGCTCCCTGACAAGTTGTTTCCTCATGCACAAATTAAGTTGCTCGTCTCCTAAATTATTTATTTGGAACATTTTCTTCGGTGCAGAGGTCTGGTGGAGAGGCTCTGGCTATATAAGCAAAGAAGGAAATGACGTGATGTCAGGGCACTGTAAATAGCACAGACTTGCACAGAATCAGAGCTCTTGGAGGTGCCTTGCCTACCTTGCTGAAACAAGTCATTCCAAATGTAGTGGGTTACTCTGTCCCTGATGCTCAAATTATGGCTGAGTCTACACTAGAAACTCTTCCTGGGAAAGCAATAAGAGTTAAGAGTTTAAATTTTTTGGCCAACACTTCTTTGCTGGCAAAAGAAATTTTATGCTGGCATAGCTGCATTCACATGACTTTTGCTGGCGTAGAAATGTCATGAAAAAATGGTATCCCTAAGGAGTGTTGCTGTGCTGGCAAAACTTTTATCTATAACTCAGTCCTGGAGATAATTTGTGACTGTAACTAGAGTCAGTGTATTTTTGCTGGTGTAGCTTATGTCATTTCTTTGAATAAACTAAGCCATCATTTTAGAGTTACCTTGGCAAAACTTCTCAGTGCAGACAGGACCTATGTGTTGATTAAGAACAGATACACGGGCGCACAACACAAGCATTAGAAAGGGTTTTTTTGTGATGAGCGCTAAGGACACTGATTAACTCTCTGCTGACAAGTGTTGAAGCTGTGAGGTGCGCTGACCCTGTTCCCGGGCAGGTACCTCAGCAGATGCCGCAGATCAAAGGAAGGAGCAGAGCTGTTCAGTGGCTTTCATTACTGACCATGGCACGCAGCAGAGCACCGCGTTGCCCCATATGAGAAGTGGCTCAGCCATTCAACAGGGTACAGATTTGGAGTTGTTCTGTCTCTTGGTAATTATTTCCAAGATTGGTTTAAAGAAATAGCTTATTGAAGTGACATTAACTTCGGCAAAATAAAAAAAAAAATGATGTAATCTCTGCAAAAGACAGAAATGGCTTTGAGCAAAGGCACAGTGTTGTCAAACCCCAAAAGCAGCCTGAGGAGTATGGATGTAAGGTTGGGGCTGGCTGCAGGTTTGTGATGGCCTGATCCTACCTGCTCTGGTTAGGGGAAATATTCCTACGGGTTTCGATGAGATGAATGTGTCCGAGATGTTATCACCAAGACAGCTTGTTGCTTCGGCATTGTATGTGCTTGTGCTGCTCTCTTGCTCAGCGTCTCTCGCACGCAGATCTCTGGCAGCTCGTACGTAGGATGCCTGGCTGGCACGTGTGCACTCGCTATAGTCCCACGATCCCAGAGAGCTCTGGAGGCACAGCGCCGTCACGTGGGAAAGCTTGGATGGGCAAACTAGATGAAAATCTGTTCATCTGATGATTCAAGTGAATTCAGCTAGAAATCCAGAAGATGTGGTGCTGCATGAGGTTGTAGTTAGCTGGAGTATGTGTCACTCAGCTACTCTAAAGGTTTGAGGTACTTTCTGCCATTATAATAGGAGACACTTGATGCATGCTTCAAAGCTGTTTTCTCACCACTTGAATTTGCAATGAGGAAGGTCATCTTTTCCCTGCTAATATACCCCTTACAGTTTGGAGATGTGCATTGATCCAAGGGACGTTGGTCAGTCCAGCTGCAAGACCTCAGCTGGTCTTATAGGGCACTTCTTTTTTTGCTTTGAAGGCCTGTGCAAAGGTGATGACCTCAACCAGGAGAGAATGATCTGAATGTCCCAGAAACCCATCTACCGCTACGATTATGTAACTTACTCCAGAAACCCAGGAGAAATTATTTACGGTTCCGCTTAGAGCCTATTTGTAGCTTCTCGTCCAGAGGCATGCCTAAGCCGCCTCCTTCACCATCTGCAATTCAAATGTCTCAGAATGCAAAAGTGTGTGGAGCAGGATCTTCCTCCCAAGACAGTCCTGAAAGCCATCTTAAATTATGGTCCTTGTGTGAAAAATGAGTCACTAAGAAACACAACATACTCTTCCTTCCTTGAGTAGTTTTAAGCCAAGTTTTCATAGTATTTTTTTTTAGCTTAATCTGGAGATTTGATATGTACTTATTAAAGTGATTTCCCTTTAAAATGCTCTTTGTGCTCATCCCCAGACTTTAAATATGGCTGAGGGGAGAGGGTTGGAGCAGATAAGTATGATCTGAATACCTCACAAGTTAATGAACTGTTAATGACTTGGTATCTTTATATAGCATTTGCTTCTCAAGCCTGCAGTCAAAACCAGGGCTCCGCCATCAAATGCAAACATCACACCGGTCCCTGAGAGCTGCACGGCTGAGCGACTGCTTCCATCCCCGGGTGCCTTCCCCTTGCCTGGAGAGAAGGAGCAGCCGTTCCAGCAGCTCCTGACTTGGTTGTTGAACTGCTCTGCAGCTTTTCCTGCTCACCCCTCCCAAGGAGGTACCAGGTACGCGTAGGATGGGACGCCTTGCCCTCTACAGGTGCCCAGTTCAGCCCAGTGCTGCTGACTTCTGCCAAGGCTTGTAAGGGGAAGGGCCAAAAACCAAGGGCTGAAGCCCACCAGAGAAGCTGGATCTGCCAGGCTGAGTTAGGGCAGGGGACAAGTGAAGTAATTCCTCCAGCCTTGCAGGCAGGGAGGCTTGTGGTGCAGAAGTCCCATCTCCTGCTGGCCTGTTCCATGTGCTAGCCACTGGGCCACATCATCCGTGCATCCAAAACGTCTGCTCGGGGGTGGATGCTTCTCCAAGTTCAGCCGTTTGTTCTCAGCCCTTGTTGGCATAGAAACGCCCTTTCCAATTAACCTGCTGCAAAATAGACGCGTACAGAAATATTCTGCAAACAAATGATCTCTTTTCTTTCTGTCTTTCTTTCTTTCTTTCAGTTTTTTCTTTTTGGCCTGTGCAAATGAGGAGTCAGGAGAAGTGTGAATCTGGATCTTTTTAATTTTGGAGCATTTCAGGCTCTCTGCAGACTGTTACCAGGTTGTGTAGCTGCTCTCTACCGACAGTAACAGGCAGACAAAATACTAAGCAATCAAATTTCCCCTCTCATTCAGCCCTGTCCTCCACATGTTTTAGAGAAGAGAATGAGAGCCTAATAACTATGTAAATTGCTCAAAGCAGGAAACAATCAAGTGAGGATTAGTAAACCCAGGGCTTTTGAAAGGTTGGGACAGATCCCTTACAAAGGAACCTGAACTGCTGCCAAATGCCCCATCCTATTGGAAAGAGTGAGTCCTGCATACCTGTCACTGCCCATCAGTGTCAGACTCTTGATGGGCTCACACCGCCTTTGCCAAAGCTGGAGGAGAAGGTGTCCTGGGCCAGTCTGGTCCCTTGCTTAAACTGCTGAGTTCAGAACTCAGGAGGGCAATCCCCAGACTATCCACCTCCTCTTCTCCTCCTGCCTGTATGCAACCCCTTGGCAAGGCCCATCCCCGAGGACTAATCATGACATTCCCCTGGAAAGAACGGGAGAATGTTCCTCCTCCACATATGAGTGGAAAGGAAAACCTCTCAGCTCCTGAGGCTTGGTCTGAAACCCATCCAGGGAAGGGCTTCCACTGATGAACAAAGCTGGTTTACTGGAGGGAAGGGAGCAGATGAACACTTTATCCTTCACCCTAGCACCATGCAGCCTTGTTCATTCCTGTGTCGTATTAATCACACAGTTCCTCTTTCAGATAAAGGCTGTTCCTACTCCCAGGATGAATCTGGACACAAGCAAGTCTTCAAGATTCACAAAAAGTTGAACCAGCAGAGCTAAAGTCTAAACCAAGTTTTTCTAGGTCATTCCTAAGATAACACAATCTTAACCATGTAGTATCCAGCTGTGTCTTTGGCTTAAGAAAGGAAATAATAAGATGAGATTTGCCAGGAGACACAGAAAACAAGTACACTCGTCTTTTTGCTCCTGAGAAGGTTCAGGGAGGCTTGTGGTGTGCCTAAAAGGTGGAACAGAGGAAAAGGTCAATGTAGAACGTGTCTGTGGCATGAAGGATGAATATGTGTGCAATGAATTTCATTTCAATACATTGTTTTCTAGCTGGTGTTGGGTATAAAAAATAATGCATCAAATGTGGCTAGTTACTGACTCTGAGAAAACAAAGCACACTGCCCAAATAACTAGTAGAAAATAGGATGTGTGGTAGCTTGTGTGGCATGAGGGGCTTGAAATACCATCTAGGTGATGCCAAGATGCAATACATGGAGTGAGTGACAGGCATTTTTAACCTGAGTACCTGCAGAGTGCTGACTGTCTGTGGTGCCCACAGAGAGGTGTGAAATTATAGCCCATCACAGAGGTACAATGACATTCCAGCGTGCTGCTATTTTCATCACAGTCTTTGTCAAAAAGATGGGTACAGGTGCTGTGCACTGTTCTTGGTATTAAGATAAGAAAGGGAACTTTTTTTTTCCTCTTAGCATTAGTTATCAGTGAGCCATCAGTCAGACAGCAGTGCTGATAGATCTTCATTTTCACTGTATGCTTGCACTTACTTTTGTGACAAAGATTACTAGACTAGAAAATAGCGTGCCATTAATCCATTCCACTGGCAATATTAGGACTAAAATGGAACGGGGGAAATGGCACAAGATGTGCCTCTCCAATGAACAAAGATAGCAGCATGAGGGAATGAAACGACTCAAAATGAAGCAAAGTTTGTCTGGGAGGTAAAATCCATCGCTTGGAGTCTTGGCTCTGTGGTTCTTGTACCATGTCCAGTATGATGGGGCACCAATCCAGGCTGTTCCCAAGGTGCAACTACACTGTAAATGCTGAAAATAGATCCAAGCTAATACATCTAAGCAGGTATGCCTGTGACTCAGTGGGGCTGGAGGATCTACCACGGCTGTAAAATGCATCATGGCAGGATTTGAAGAATCACAGAGTCACAGAATGTTAGGGGTTGGAAGGGACCTCGAAAGATCATCTAGTCCAACCCCCCTGCCAAAGCAGGACCACCTAGAGTAGGTCACACAGGAACACGTCCAGGCGAGTTTTGAATGTCTCCAGAGAAGGACACTCCACACCCTCTCTGGGCAGCCTGTTCCAGGGCTCGGTTACCCTTACAGTGAAAAAGTTTTTCCTCATGTTAATGTGGAACCTCCCATACTCCAGCTCGCAGCCATTGCCCCTTATCCTGTCATTGGACATCACCGAGAAGAGCCCGGCTCCATCCTCCTGACATTCACCTTTTACGTATTTATAAACATTGATGAGGTCACCCCTCGGTCTCCTCCAAGCTCAAGAGACCCAGCTCCCTCAGCCTTTCATCATAAGGGAGATGTTCCACCCCCTTCATCACCTTTGTGGCTCTGTGCTGGACTCTTTCCAGCAGTTCCCTGTCCTTCTTGAGCTGAGGGGCCCAGAACTGGACACATTATTCCAGATGCTGTCTCACCAAGGCAGAGGAGAGGGGGAGGAGAACATCCCTCAATCTACTGACCACACCCCTTCTAAGACACCCCAGGATGCCATTGGCCTTCTTGGCCACGAGGGCACATTGCTGCTCATGGTCATCCTGCTGCCCACGAGGACCTCCAGGTCCCTTTCCCCTGTGCTACTCTCTAACAGCTCAGTCCCCAACCCCAACTGGTCCATGGGGTTGTTCTTTCCCAGATGCAAGACTCGACACTTGCCCTTGTTGTAGTTCACTAAATTTCTCCCCGCCCAGCTCTCCAGCCTGTCCAGGTCTCTCTGAATGGCAGCACAGGCTTCTGGCGTGTCAGCCACTCCTCCCAGTTGTGTGTCATCAGCAAGCTTGCTGATAGTGCACTCTGTTCCCTTATCCAGGTCATTGATGAATATATTGAATAGTACTGGTCCCAGTACCAACCCCTGAGGGACTCCACTAGATACAGACCTCCAACTAGACTCTGTCCCATTGACCAGAACTCTCTGACTTCTTTCCTTCAACCAATTCACAATTCATCTCACTACTTGATCATCTACACCACACTTCCTCAGTTTAGCTGTGAGGATGCTGTGGGAGATGGTGTCAAAAGAATGTGTGACTACAGATTGTGTCCTTTCTTCCCCCTTTCGACCAGGGACCTTCTATGCCATTTTTAGCAAGGTTATCTGTGTTTCTTCACTTCCATCTTTTCCAGAGTATTGTAAGACAAGAAAGTGCAGCATAAAAGTGCAGCATAAAAGTGCAGCGTCTTCACAACACAAGAAGCATTTCAGCAGCTCTAGTTAGGTGCTACACCAACCTGATGTGTTTAAGACATGTGGATGAAGTAGACAAAAGCTGTGTTACAGTGTCCTTGGCAAACATCACGTCCATCTGCCTTCATGCCTCCTCCAGAAAGGTCAGCTGTGTGTTCAGCAGGCTGACTAGGACTGGCTGTCAGCAGGGGCTGGGATAAGGCTTGGGCAGAGCAGGACACGTCAACTATCGTCAGAACACCCTCTCCCTGTGAAGTCTGCAGCAAAGAGTCTCGGAGCTATAAAATGTCATTTGCCTGTTACCAGCCTGTCACATTACCTTCCTGATGGCACCCAGTTCTTCTCATCTTTCTGATCTCACAGGTCACTTCTCCTAAATCATTCCTCTAAATACTTTAAATATTGATTCTAATAAATAGGGGGACTGTGAAGTTTTGAAGAAGAGGGGGTTTTAAGTCTCAGGGCTTATATCAAAAGGTGTGTATGTGTTCCAGAAGATCCTAGGTCCCTCTCCTGAGGTCCAGGAAGACTTAAGGTATGGACTCTAATACCCTGAATGGTAAAAGACTTACTTCACTTTGAACATCTTTCTGCCCATTCAGTCATTCACACTGCAGTATCTGTGTCTCTCTCCTGCTGCTTTTATAAACAGTAATGAGGGAATAATGTTGCTGTCAATTAATAGATCATTACACTATATTTGTAGAGAAAAAACAACCTTTGTAATAGACAATGAGTAATGCCACTGCATTGTGATACACAATGTCTGAGCTAGAGATAAGCGTGGCTGAGAAATTAATGTGTGGGCAGCCCTAAACTGCAGCACCAGATCCAAATTCAGCCCAGATGTTCTTCTGTAACTGGGTCAGGATCTTTAGCCCTGGAGATCAGAAGGCCTCAGGCTCTGAGGACAGTGGCTGGTGATCCTGCTCCCCTGCTGCTTTCTGCCTTGTGCTGCCTCCTCAGCTGGTGCAAGTCCACTGAATGCAGTGAGGAAAATTGAGCAAGACTTTCCTTTGATTTGCTTGAATTGTAAACACTGGGTGATTTATGGCTTGTATTGCCATCTGCCACTGCAGGGAGAGGTAATTCCCAGACACCCTTTAACTGTAGCGTTGACCACCCTGTCTCTACCCAACACCAGCCCTAGCCTTGCCCTGTTGGCGTGCAAAGTATTGCCAGGTGGGGTCTGCTCCCAGCATGCCTGCCTGGAGAGAAGGAGATGCACTGGTGTGCTGAACGCAGGCCTTTTCTCAGTCCCTGGAAGCTGCCTCAGGAGCTGGAGTGACATCCAGAACTGTAAAATGGTCAACAGGCTCTCTAACCCAAAAACTTTGTGCAAAAGCTGAGTTGACTGGCTCAAGTCTGGACACCGGTCATGCTCATCTTCCCCTTCCTGCTCCATTTCCCTGCACTGCACTGCAGGAGAACCAAGGGTGCTCAAATGAGGAAGGGATTTTTTGGCAAAGGCTGCGCAGCCAAAGTATTGATGCTTTTTTCTACGCAAGATAGGCAGGCCAGCCTAGAAACAGTAGGGGCAGCGCAAGATATGTGCGTTTTCCTGTTTCTAGCCTCCTTAATACGAAAACCCGTCCCACTAAACGAGCCACCAGACACCTTTCTTGTTTGCAGAACCTTCCTCCAAAAGTGTATCTCTATATACTTATGGGCATGACTGTTTCTTTCTCTCCCTGCATCTACCTTATTGCATTTTGGCTCTTCACCCACTAGAGTCCAATTCTGAAATCAGTAAATTTCTTTCTATCAGCAGATTTCAAATCAACCCCCAGGATTGTGCGGTCTCAGAGAAACGAGTTGCAGCTCCATTCTTAATTTTAATGGATGTAAACTCTAGCAAATTTCTAAACTTTGCTTTTTTAAAAAACTAGATGGTAAGAAGGGTTCTTAATGGAGACATACCTGCATACCTTGCTTACACAAAATCACTCATTATGATCCACTAGTGTGTTACCAGAGTGAGGACTGAAGACCTTGATTTTGTGTCACTGCTCATTTCCAGGCTGACCTGTAAGCTTCTCTAGAGATGATTTTGTAAACATACATGACAGATTGCTGAGAATGTGTATTCATTGCTGAAATCAGTACATTGGGCAAGTAATCCCAAGCACAGAGCAGGGTAAGGCTAGCTGGTTATGCTGTTGAAAGCCTTGTGGGATTTCTCCAAGCTCAATGCATTATATGTCATGTAATTGGTATGCTGGTAGTGGATCTGTTATAAAGAAATGGGCTTAAACATGTTCAGGCACACTTTCTGTATGTAAATCTTTGCCAGTAATTATCACTTGTAACTGAGGAGTTTTACTAATGATCAAATGAAATAAATGATCCTGTTTATTTCTTTCACTCTGTTCGTTATAATGTTTTGGTCTCGAAATCCAATTACAGATAGTTTGGCTCTGTGCTAAGTTTTGCTTCCAATCTCTTTTGTAGGTTCATTCTCAGAACTGTATTTCAGTAATCTGTTGACAACACTGCAGTTTCTTCTGGACCACTAATTTATAGGCAAAGAAACAAATGGCTCTTGCAGACGGTATGAGCAGAAGAGTAAGCAAATCAAAAAAGCAGATGGTAAGTAAAGCCACTTAGCGTGATTCAGGTTCTTAAAGAGAATAAGTTCACTCCGTTGAGCAATTCCAGTGTGTTATGAGAAGCATCTATCCTGAGCAAAAGGTGGGCAACGCAGAGTAATGACACCTGATTGAAATTCAGAGGGAAACAGCGATGCAGGCTTTTACAGCAAAAGCTGAGAATCACTGGAGACTGAGCACAAATTATTTTGATGACTAACAACTCAGCTGAAACCAGCAGGGCGCGTTTGGGTTCTTTCTTTCATGAATCAAAAGTCCACGTTCAAGGCTACTTTCTCCCTCTTAAGTGAGGAGCAGTAGGTGGGAAGCGAAGATCCCCCATGAAATCTTGCATCCAAGCTCTCCTGTGCAGGGACTCAGTTTCTTCAGCCGCAGGCTTGCAGTTAGGGCGAGTGCAGGGATGAAACAGCAAAGCACTGGGCCAGTAAAACCAAAGAGCAGAGGTCGTGCCTGTTACTTCTCCAGAGCATCCGAGTCACCTGTTTATTCCAGCCTCTGCTGTCCAAGTACTCCTGCAATTACCCCTACTCATTGTGAATACCTCCACAATTAAGTAGCCAGGGAGTGAGATGGCACAAATGAGCTACCAAAATATTCCCTGCAAACAACCCTACTATCTTTCCTCCCCTCCTGTGCTAAAGAAAGGCTGGAGAGAGACAACGGTGAAATACAGGTGTCAGTAGGAACAAAAGAAGTTACCTGTGGAGAAAGAAGAAGAGAAGTGATGGAGAAATGCAGGTAGTGGAAAATGCTAGAGGGCAGAAGAAGCAGAGGAGGGCATGAGGAGAGACTGCTTCTGGGATTTAACTAGGAAAAAATATCTCCTTAATAAGGCAGAGGGCACACAGCTTCCAGCCTCAGCACGTCCCAGACATCAACCTTTGCGATCAGCACATTTCTGTGTATTACAGCATCTTCTTCAAGTCACTGGAGATGTTCTATTATCATTTCCCTCTCTGAACTGGATATGGCTGAACTCTGAAATAAGGTAGCCTGGGCTTCTGAGGGTGGTGAAAAATGCCAGCAGGTAAAGGCGGGCAGAAATTTCTCACTGTCTCTCGTTTAGGATGTGCACAGTCAAGGATAGGGAGTCTCTACTGGAGCCTTCTCCTCTTTCCAGCTGCATTCCGGCCTGTGGCACTGCCTCCACCATCCACCCCAGGCCAGGCATGGCCCCATTGATTTTAGGAAGTCCTGTGAAGGCAACCTGTCCTTGCAATGCCTGCTAAAGAAGAATTTTTATCCAGCCAGAAAAAAGGTGGGACAGCTACAGCTCTTTCACTCTTCTAATGAAAAAGCATCTGACAGTGATTTCCTCCCTGCTGCTCCATGCTGTGCTGCCATTAAGGTCACCCCAAAAATAAAGGCTGTCAGTAAGGAAGGCACTTAGTGTAATATTTGGACTGGGAATCCCTTCACTTTAAACAAGGTTGATGCCAGTTTTTACTGCCCTGGATCAGGCAGCCCCTGCCTGTCCCTGCCTTGCTTGCTCTTTCAGTTGTGGCAACAGTCGCTTTCTCTTCAGGTGGCATTTCATCCCCCATACCCACCGACGGTCAGCTCTGTGCCTTGATCTGTCACCTGCTCACGGTGAGTATGTTCAGCACCCAGAGCACGGCAGTCCTTGCAGCAGTGATACAGCTATCTCACTTCCCGAGCAGCCCTGGTGCCCAAGGCAGGGGTTGCGTTAGTGGCGGGTTTGGTGGCGGTGGCTTGCATGGCCTTGCTTCGATAGGACATCGCTCAACAGCGGTTCTGGCAGACAGCATCGCTGCCCCTGGCGCTGGGTTGTTCAGGACATCCCCTTTTCCTGCTTGACTTCTCTGTAGCTCAGACCTCTCAGAGGTTACTTTTTTCCCTGCTCCTTTTTTCTCAAGTCCTCCCAAGGTGGAGGATGATTTAAACACTATTTTTTTTCTAAAGGTTCATGGTAACACAACGTAAAAATGGCATTGAAGGCTCTGATCTCTTGGCAGAATTTGCTTACGGCTTCTGCAGAGAAAAAATACTGCTGTGCTGATCTTCAGGATCACTTCTTTCACCACAATGGTTGTTACTCCATGCTGACCACCCTGAATGCAAAGCGTTGTTCTTCACTGTTGTGAGCAAAACCTGGAGTCCTTGGAGGTCTGAGGTAAAGCTGTAGGATATGGTGCAATATTAAAGCTATTTTAGTGTTACTACTTAACCAGCTACATTTCCTTGAGCATTTTAGTGGCAAATTCATCAAGTTTAGAGAATCCTGAGGGATCCAAATGGTTTGGTTTGGTTTGGCTGTGCAAACAGTGATGGAGAAAATGCTTAAAAGCCTGGTTAGCTCCCACTGAAGCAAATTCCATTGAGGCTGGACCACAATCTGGTCCATCCATCCCAAAGCCTCTTCTATAAATGTGAGTCTGTCCACTGTGGTGGCCTTGTGCATGCATGTCTGTTAATAAAAGATTAGGCATTCAACTTATCCATACAGGCTACTTAAAGCACGTTTTACCATTTCGGGGATGGCCACCAAGGCGTGTTTTGCAACCATGGTAGTAGTTCCTTCCAGCCCAAAGTGTGTGCCATACCTGGCCATGGCTACGCTCAGCGCGAGCCACATGATCCTGTGAAAGAGGAGAGCACTGCTTTCAAATATCTTGAAAGTATTGAATTATTGCAGGATTTAATGTTCAGTAGATGAAATTACCCTTTCAAGTGACCTCAAATGTAATAAAGAACCAAGACTAGTCAGTGCAATGGTTTTATTGCAGAAAATCACAAAATGATGTACTGTAGCAGCATAAACTCGTCATAAATTACCTTGAGTAATGAACCATGAAAAATAACAAAGGCACGTAAACTGTGTATTTCTGGGGGAGGATGTCTGTGGTGGGTAAAATACATGCATAGATCCCGTAAGAAAATTGTAGGTGTGATTTAGTTGGATTTGTTATTTCCTACTGACACTCAATCATACTGTGTTGACCGTAGTGATGTCTATGGCAAAACTTCTGTACGTGTCAGTGAGTGTAAAATGTCGTTGTTATAATTTAGTGGAAATGGCCTGTCTGTGTCAAAAGGAATGATCAGGTATCAGAACCACCTGCATTGTTTTGGTTCATGCTTTCTTTTTGGGGTTTGGATCTGGTTCAGTCATTTAGATCCCTCTTCGTTGTCTTAAGTCCTGCTATTTCTCTGGAAAATATATAGGGCTGGGGCCACAGCTGATATAGATATGTGCAGTTCCATCACTTCAGTGGAGCTACACTGATTTATATCATGGCTAGGAGACTCTTTGTGAGATTCATCAGTGTAACTGCTTCATATTAACTGGCACGAGGGAGGATAAAATGCACGGTGACTTTAACTTCTCTACGAATCACTGTTTTCGGGCAGTGGGACTTCTCACTGGAAGATGCATTCCGCATTAGGACTACATTTAGCCTTTTTTGGGGACTCTTGTTGGGCAGGTCAGACTATCCCTCGAACGAGAAGATTTAATCCCTTTTCAAAAGGGCAGGCAATGGTATGACTACCATATGCTGCAGCTGCGGGGGGGTTTCTTGGGTTGATGTACATACGTACACCCATAGCCTGACCCAACTGCATGAGTGTTTGAATGACTACACTGCAAAGTCGAATGGGCTGTGATAGAGGGAAGAAGGGAAGAAAAATAACATCCTATTTGTACCTTAAATAGAGCTACACGTGGGGAGAAAGTTCACTGCTGAGCAGGAAGGGCAAAGAGCCGGAAAAAAGAGATGCTCTCATCAGCCAGTGTGTTGCAGTTATGCAGGAGGGTTCAGGAGGGCAGCATGAGGACCACTCTGCAGCCTGTACTCCTGGGTCTTCCTCCTCATCTCCAGCTGTGTCATACATGCGCTGAACTCAAAGCGACCCCCGTATAATTAAGGGAAATTCTCCGCATACACAGGAGCAGCTGTGCAATGGTGTCTGGTTTGGAAAGGCCTGCAGGTCACCTACTCTCCATGCCACCGCTCACCACAGGCCAGAGGCGCTTCCTGCCAGTGCTTTGAAGTTGGAGTTGTGTGAGAGCCCAGCTGCAACGTGCTACCAGCAGCGCCGGCGCAGGCGAAGCCCTCCTCAGGGTCCTGGGTGCTGGCAAGCGTACACACATAAAATGCACTGGGAGGCTGCAGAGGAGATACTTACTTTCCCGTGCCATGGTTGTAAAATTGACATGGTGTAAATTTGGTGTAAGCCCTGGGCGGCATGGAAATTCAGAAGTGCTGGGGGTGCACAGTTGAAGTCCCCGTACGACTCCTGCTCTTACCGTTGACCTACCGGGGAAGTGCCGGTGAGTATTTTTGTAGAGCCAACAGGACATAGAGCCATCTTCCAGCCCTTTCAGATGGTGTGTAATAAAACTGAGAGGGCTGACTCCTGAATTAGTTAACTGAAATGAGAATGAATTGGAATGCAAAAATATTGTCACTGATACATTATTTTCGTTTGTAAAAGATAACGAAGTGAGTCTGAACTAACGTATCAGATTTGAATTATCTCACAGCTGGGTGAATTTGATCCAGTCTATTGAGGAGATTAAGTTCAGCGTTAAGTCCAGCATTTTAATCGTTATTAAATATTTGTACAGCAATTAGAAGCCATAGTTGATAGCGAATTGCTAGCATGCTAGTGCTCTGTGTTTGCAGGAAAATCCCTAGCTGGAAGAGATGTAATCGAACTAGACAAGATGGACAACGGATGCGTTGTCTGGGGCAGATGGGAATGGAGGTATAGAGGGAGGGAGTCACTTGCCCAGGGTGACAGAGGAGGTTTGTGGCAGAGCTGGGGACTGAAATCAGATCTTAAGGACAGCAAGGTTGTTCAACTGAGTGAAGCTTAGCCTAAAATAAGAGTCTCGGGTTTTTACTACAAATTTAGTCAATCATTCAAACAATTTTCAAGGGGTGTGGTAAATTAGCAGTTAATTAAGCTCTGGAACAGCTTATGAAGGGATGCGGTAAATCCTGTGCTCATTGTAGTCTTGGAGGTAAGGTTGGATTTCTTTCTCTTAGAAAACAATCAGATGGAACAGGGCTGTTGCTAACAGTAACTTGAACTAAATGCATATAAACTGCCATTTTTCCAATTGTAAATCACTGAAAAAGGGAAGAAAGCTGAAACTTTCTAAGACTTCATCTCTTGAGAACCAGGCAAAAGAATGTAATATTATTTCCTGGGTTTATTCACTGTGAAACAATCATTGTAAATGACCATAAACAGACAGCAAAGTTTCAGGCTTACTTTATCTTTGAACTTCACCCCACGACTCTGAGGATGAAGTGTGGGAGCAGAGAGGTTGGGACATGGACCAGGTACACCACTGCTGCCTGCCTGCCAGGGAGCCATGAAAGGTATTTTTATTCATCTCTCTAATCCCCACGGCACATGATGAATTACCGGCATTAATCTATCTGGCCATAGCAGCCTCAGAGCTCACAAGTCATATGTTCATGCCACTGCCTTTTGTAAACGTATATTTAAAATATGCATTGATTGGGTATGCACCGTTATTATTCATCAAAATGTTCTCATCTCCTAACACTTAATAACAATAATAAAGATTAATGCTAAGCTCCAACATGGAAAAAGGCTGCATGGCTATGTATTTATTTTGCAAGTTTGATTAAGGCTGTTTGTTACAATAAAAATTAATGTTATTGTCTTCCCAAGCGCAGCATAGCCAATATGAAATAACTGGATTTCATACTGCAGCTATTTGAAATGGCAATGGGCTGGAATCAGTCAAAAGGAGATGATACCCTGGATGTGTTTGTGTTTATATCTTTTTGAGTTCATGGATGATAAGAAAATGCAGTTACTGAAGTTTTCTTGCAGTGAGGGTAAACAGGTGGTCTGAACCACGTTGTTTCATCTCTCACTCTGTGAGTGCCACTATGAGGGAGCTTAGATTAATAATTTACCCTCTTAGGACTTTGTTTACCCTTCAGGAACTTGTTAGATTGAACCCACAATTAAAGAAAGGCTTTTAAACTATAAGTGAAAGGGGAAAAAATTGTTTATGGATATATTGTAATTAGTCCTTGACATTATTTGAAGCTGAGTTTATGATGGGCTGGAAACTACCAGGCAGTTCAGTCAATGCATTTCTCTTTCCTCCAGCAGCACCATGGTTGCAAGTGATGTCGGCCAACCTGAGCCTCTATGTGAGGGGAGGACACAGGGGTTCTTACTGTGACCAGTGGAACCAGCCCTCCTCACTGAACCCAACCAAAATCACATGCTGGGCTTGATCAATGCACTAGAGGAGACGGAAAAAGCTTATGTCTCTGGAGAGCTGCTGTCCTCCTTTCCCAGCCAAAACTTCTTAACCACCCGTCGCTGATCCCAGCTACTGGGTCTTCTAACAACTGACCAAAACCTGAGCATGACTGTGAGTGGCCATAGCCCTTGCCCCGGTCTCCTGCCACTGTGCCAAACTGCTGGGTGGTTTTGGACAGCTCAGGCACCCTCTCCCCCATGCTCACCCCTGGTAGGACTGACACTATCCGGTGCCTGGCCAGAGCCAGCCCATGAGGGCTGTCACACTGGTGCTCCCAGCATCTCATCCTCCGTGGAATTTCGAAGGCAGTGGTCTCTGCTTCTGGAGCTTCACAATTGAGAGAAATGAGTAAAAACCCTCACGTTTTCCATATGTCTTTGGAACTGAAGGCTCTGGCCTTTACCATTGCAAAAAGCAGATGGCATATCCTGTTACTGCAAATAGGTTTCAAAGTAAGATATATTTGATTTGCTTTATTTAAATCAATAACTCTCAAATGTACTTTGGATTTGCCGTCTTGATACGCTCACTTGAAATTGGTGTGAGTATATTAGGTTGCAAAGAAGCAAGGACGGTCACAATAAAGGACACCAGACACAACCCGCCACTTTTCCCTTTTTTTTTTACTGTGCAATGCAGCATCTATGTCCCTCAGTCCTTTAGCTTCCACCAGTGCTACTAGCCCTACTCGTTCCCAGCATATTCAGGTCTTGAATGCAAATTTGCAGCTATCTTACAGAGTAAGACAATCAGTTTGAAAATGTTTGTTCGGGTGGAACTGTTTTCTAAATGCAGTGTTCCTCTGGGCAAAACTATCCGCTGGCTCCTGAATATCCACGATCAGAAACATGTCAGCAGGTCTGGCTTTACCCAGCAGAGGGCAAAGCCACCCGCTAGCAGCCCGGGCTGGCCAGGAGCCCCTTCCTGCCTGCACACCTCTGGGTGCCTTAAAAACAGAATGAAACAGCCCCAGACCCCAAGGGTGGGGCATGGAAAATGCAGTTTGGAAAACTGGCCCCTTTTGTGGATGGGTCCCTGCACATGGGGCGGGCCAGCCCTCTCAGTAACTGGGATGGGTGTTTTCATCATCTGTCATTTATCAGCCTTTCTTCTGTGTGTTGCATCTCATGAGGTGTGAGATTAAGGACCCTTTCTGCTGTGAGAGCAGGAAACGGAGATGGCTTTTGCTGGAAAGAGTATGCCCCTCAAGTAGAGAAGGTAAAGGGGGGAAAGCATGGGGAAAAGCATGGCCAAAGGTCCACCCAAGAGGGAGCAGTGTGTTTCAGCCCCTCCGCCATGTTCTGCCACCTTACAATATCCTTCATTTTATGGCTCTTTATTGCTTACCTTCCCACCCCAATCGCCATCTCTATATTTCTGTACATGAATAGATGATGATCGCTGTGTCTGCCCACTGAAAGGGGAGTTTTCAAGGTGAAAACTTTTAGGGTCAGGCTGACCCACTGCCACCATGGACATCAACAGGAGCAAATGATGTCCCGCTCACCATAAAAGTGTGGAAATTGGGCTACAATCCACCTACCTCAGTATGCCAGCTCCAGCTATGACCAAGAGCATTAGAGGATGCTCAAGCAAACTGTGCTAGGAGTGTGCTAAGTAATTAGCCCACCAAAGGTCTTGTCCTAATCCTAAATTGTCAGGGATTGCCTTGCTCTGCACAGCAGAAGATTCTGATCCTTTCCAAAGCTCTTCGTATAAACTGTTGCTAAAAGTTATTCCTTCCTCAAATCTGCTGAGTTCCTGGCTCAAAAACAAGATCATTTCTATCTGTGTTTTATAAAGTTATGATCAAATTCTAATCAAAACACTAACCCCAAGGTATTTCCAGATGCCTTGCCAATAACTAACAGAGACAGTAAATACGATTTGATACCTTAGAGCTCCTCCAAGTCTGATTCTCATCGAGATGAAAGCCTTCAGGCAACTGAGAATTTGGCTCCTACACTGCTGACAAAAATCTAATCAGAAATAGGGGTGGGATCCCGAGCAGTTCCCAAGAGATCCTTGCCTGGCTATGAAACGAACATTTAGAGTTTCAGTTCTGGCAGTTGTCTTTGGGAAAAATAAAACCTGACATTTTAATGCAGACCCTTCATACAAAAAGAGTTTTAGAAAGCAGGGAGATCTGCAAAGCCACACACAAAAAAGAGGAGAAGGAGGGAAAATTAGACGGAGGAAACATCTGCTAAAGTTTTCCTGTTATTTCAGGAATGTTTGTATAACTCAAGCATTCTGTAACTCTTTTCATATCACAGACAACAGCTTTGCTAAAAAATTGTCTTGTGTCCCACTCCCCATCACATAACCTCTCTCCCTGCTTGCGTTTGCTTACACAGAAAAGCGACATCAGGAAGGTACTCAGTGCATCCGAGTTTTGTTTTCGTGGGGCTGAGCAGCTGGAGATGAGAAGGACATTGCAGCTTGCTCATCTCCAGCATGCTGCTGGCAGCAGCTTTGCCAGCCATAACTGGAGACCCTCTGAATCTCTTCATCTCCTCTTGCAGCTGTTAAAGCACACTGAATTATGTGCTGCTCCGTAACCTAAGACTAAAGCCCTTTATGTCCATTAGAGAGAAAACATCCCCAGAACTGAGGCAGCCTTGTGTTTCTTGTTATAAAGTTAATGCAAAAGGCTGGTCTTGTTAAACTTTTAGTAGCAGTTGGTTTTAGATCTGTGCATAGAAAGTGCTTAATACTGGTCTGATTATTGAATTTGCTCAAACCTTGCTGAAGTTGTAATAGATGGAGTGCATTACACTTAGGATAAAAGATAAAAACTCACTTGGATTGTCCTGGTGCCATCATAAATGAATCATCACTTAGCTATTAGGACCCATGTTTGATCATGCAATTTAGAGCACACTGAAAAGAAGCACTGGCTCATTCATGTCACTATATCAGAGCACAGCACATTTTCCTGCTTGTTCACAGAGAAATATCCAGGAGATTGGACGGAGTTGGATGCACTTTGGTTGCAAAGCTGAAAGAGTGTTTCTGCTGGATGTATCTACCTACCTCCAGGTAGACTGAAAGTCTCTCTTCCATCCAAGCAGAGGGAAAAAAGTAAGAAAAGCTTCAGTCATACACTTCGGTGGTCACCGAGGGATAGGCTGTCCCTCTGGGTGATCTGGTATCTGTCGTCATCTCAGGTTCAGACCTCTCCCCTGGTGCTGGCTGTGCTGTCACCTGCAGTGTGGACACCCACCCACTGCAATATGGACAAAAAAGACCAAATTATTTCAGTTTCTTGAGCAGCTTTCTGAAACAACTCCCCTAGCTGGGTTTTACACAGTAACATGGGGTCTTGGTCCTGTTACTAGTCCTCTAAGGGTTTTCCCCTCCTCCATGCCTGTACAAGAGACATAACAAAATCCATCCTGTAAGGAAACAATTTTTTTTTTTCCTCGCTTAATCAGAAACATATGATATTAACCTTTGGGGAAAAGTACATCAAGTTTTACATTTGCTCCTACAGTAACATTAGGAATCGATTTTAGGACAGACTACAGCAGTACTACTTAGTACTTTAGCAGTACTGTAAAAATAGGTATCAAGTTACTAGAATGGGAATCATTGCCTAGATACCATAATAGCAGGCAATATGGGAAAAGCTTAAATAGACAGTGATTATGTATGTGAGTGAGAGCATGTAATTTAGTGTGGGAATGGCTGGGCTTAACACCTGTATTTAGTCCTGAAGTATGTTCAGCAAACTAATTTCCAGAAGCCTAAATTATTAAATTGTGTGGTGTTTTTCTTCTCATTAGACAGACTTGACTCCTTGTTTCCATTACCAATACGTGCCAAGTCAGGCACTTCTCTCTCTCTGGCCCAAGGACTGTGTAACAATGTCACATAGAAAGCTGTCCCCAAAAGCTGCCTTTCCCTGTGCTCCCGCCCTGTTTCCAAGCGGGAGCAATGAGGTGGAGGGGGCTCATGGCCGAAGGGTCCCATCCAGAGCTGCTCTTGGGATCACGGGCAGTATAGAGGCTGTGGGCATCAGACTATCTGCATGAGGAAGAAACTGGGTCTCTCTTCTGTAGATGCCAAAATATCCTGCTTATATAGAGAGAAATAAAAAGAACTAATGCAAACTTACACCTCCCTTAACTCCCACATATTTCAAACACCAGAAAACACTGTCTGCTAGTAGTTGTAAGCCTCTTTCTAGCACAGATACTGCCCAAACCCTCCTTCTTTTCATTTTTTCCCCGCTGTGACATTACCTGTGTGCTTTCTCACATGCAGACAAGCAATACCTGTCAAATCTCCTCTGCTGACACAGTTGCCTTCCTGCCTCATGTGTTGTGTTTGGGCACTGGTTCCTGTTCCAGCTACCTAAGGAGCGAAATGCTCTTATATTTATCCTGAATTAGGGTAGCATGCCGTGCCACCAATTTCAAGGAAGCTGCCCACAAACCTCAGTGTAATGTGTAGCATAGACCCTTCCACTGTGAATGTCATAAAAATCACTGCAATGTGGGATGAGACAGTTATGTTGTGCAGCATAAGTGATGTAAAATAGCATAACAACTACTCTTCTTTTCCTTTAGGTGCATGTGTACGGATGCATCAGTGCACATGACTATTTCTCTTCAGAAAGCAAGTTCTGAGAACATGAATGGAGTAAAAGTAGTAATCCACTGGCCAGGCTAAAGACTTTGGGTAAACAACAGGGACCCATCGGAGGCAAAAAGAGTTTGCAAAGTTTTCTCCCCAGTATATGTCTCTGGCAGCACTCCTCTGAAAATGAAAGTGTGTGCTAGATATGAAAGCCTATTAGCGAGCACAGAATATACCAAATCTTTCATCTAGGAAATATTTTGCCATATTTATTTTTCCCACAATCAAGCAATCTTTAAGAAGTTGGGTTCTGCTTTCTGTCAGGAGCAGATTAATAACCTCCATTTCTTCTTCCCTGCTTCAGAAAGAAGGTTTGTGTCAGTAACAGATCAGAGAATGCAGAGGTTTCCGATCAATTTGCAGCTGATGTTTGTTTGCATTGTTTCAGAGTTCAGTCATTTTATTAGATATCCTTCAGATACCACATGAAATATCCACCAGAGCCCACGGGAGAGCTTGCAGCTTGCCTCTGCAGGGGCTTTGTTCTCCTCGAGAAAGCAAAAACCCTTTAGCAAAGAGCTGAGAGACTATGCAGTGCCTGCCCACACGTCCTCCTCCAGCTCTTCGCCGCTGATCCTAGCGAGCAGCGTGGTTATTGATTTCTTTGAAAGATGCATGTGGAGTTTTAGCCGGAAAACAGGTTGGATCTTTAGTTTAGTGTGCTTAGGGTTATTTACTGCATTGGCCTGAATCTGAGATGAAGGATTTCAAATGAAATTTTGATCTGAAAAGTAATGGCCCTGCTTATATTCATGGATCATGCCCCAGGAACTGATTTACGGGAGAGCTGCAGCAGCCCCTGCAGAGGTGGGAGTTCAGACAGGCCAGAAGTATGGGGGCAGGAGGAGCTCTGGGATGCGATCCTGGTGGAGACCCACCACGGCACTGCCCTGCGGGACAGGGTGTGCAATGAGCCCCCCCCGAGCCTCCTCAGCAGCACCGTGGGAGCTGGGAGCTGGGGTGCTCATTTGGTGAAGAGGTTTGCTGTTACCAAAGCTGACGGGTCACTTAAGTCACGCTCAGTCACCGGATGGTGTGAATTGCATTGCACGCTTCGCCAGGAGAAAGCCACTCGGACAAGCAGGGGGGTTAACAGATCGAGAGAGAATTTGGTGTTACATCAGTTGTGACAGCTGTGAATTCTGCTAATTGCTATCGATTCTCAGGAAGTTTTATTGGACCAGGTTGTCAGTTCAAGTTTAGCCATAAAAATGTGTATTTCAACTAAGATAATAATCAATGGTACCCTTTAAATGTTACAAACACTTTTCTGAATGGGCAGGTTGAACACCGTGTTATTGAAGCTGCTAATCTAGCACATTATTCAGCGGGTGTAAATCATTGCTCTCACGAACACTAACTTCTCAGTTTTTTAGCTAAAGGTAGTATTTTTTCTGGAGGCATATTTGGACAGTTTTTACCGGTCATTAATAATGCAGAAACAGAACAGCAATTAAAGCAAGAAAGAAATGTACGCTCTGGTTTGTAGGACTGCTGAGTAACCGCAGTCCTGGTTAGAGATAACAGATGTTGTGGGTGTTCTGCACTTTGAAAATATCCTTCCCATGGTCCTCAGGAAAATGAATGGGCCTAATTTAAATGAAGAGATTCTTCTGTTTTCTGAAATATCATATGGATGTGTTTTGACTCACTAGTAAGTTAATCCATTGATCCTTAAGCTCTTGGATCAACAAAATACATGCTCAGGAGTGTTTGGGGTGTTTCACAGCTATTAAATTTAGTACAGTGGTTGGGTCGCTTTTGTTTTTTAATTACTCTCTTTGCTTTGGCTGTAAACAATGAAAACATAAATGTGCACGGGACAAGCTCAGGGATGTGGGCGAGACAAACAAATGCCCTTGGCCGCTTGCCGCCGTGAGGACAGCCACCTTGCATCTCTGCATATGCCAGTCTGTCTCATTGCTCAGCCCATCGCAGGCATAGCTGAGTGTGGCTCCTCCTTCTGAACTTCAGGATTTTCCCATTTCCCCTCTCCCATAGTGTGCCCTTGCTGTGTGCCTGCCTGCATTTGCCATTTTAAGCAGCTCTGTGTTGGCCAGGCTGGTTTTTCACAGCAGTTGTGTGATAAGGAGTTAAGTTTTGCAGGGGTTAAGCTGTGTTAACGAAGCTACCTGCTTTCTCATCCCATGTAGGATTACACAGACAAACATGATGGGTCAAGTCCTCTGGTCTAACCTGGCTGCTCTTAGCCCAGCTCTGAGAGCAGAGTGGTTAAACTGGTTTTAGATCACCCTCTCAGCACTTCTCCTTTTGGCTCAGCCTCAGTCTGGGGAGAGATAAGGGGGGCTTGGAGACTGCTGGGGCTGCAGCAATCACTGCTCCCTAGGCAAGACGGAGCTGGTGGAGCTGTAAGAGCTCTGGGTGAGAGCCTCGGCCCAGCTAGAGGAGCCCAAGGTGCATATTTCTCCCTTCAGGTTTTGTTCCCTGGCCTCCCATCCAGGTTGGAGACATTTTAGTCCCCATTTGTAAGCCTTCAGTCCAGTTCAGGAGAGCCTGAAGAGCTCCGACCCATTTTGGATGAGATGCAGCTCCTAGGTTTGACATGCCATGGTCTGAGTTCTGGTTTGGTCTGGTCTGGAGTGAAATGTTGGGCATTTGAAAGGCATTATGCTCCCTCCAAAAAAACAGAGCCTTCCTTGGGAGCTGCCTTCACTTTCTGGGTCTCAGCCAAACTCCAGACATTGCAGGTGTTTTGTCTTCTGTAAGGATTTTGACTTCTAAAGGCTGCCCAAGGGTAATAAACTGCTTTCTGCCAGCATGGGCATCAGCTTTACTTTGAAAATGCCTGTTCTATTCTTCCCTGTTAGACCACAGAAGATGTGATAATCTGCTTTACACTGAGTAAAGAAAGCACCGTACAGGCTGTGTGGTCAGTCCCCTTGCTCCCAACCCAAATGCCCTGAAAAAAGTCTGTTTACACCTGTGTCTCCTGGAGACCGGCATCCCACAGAGCCAGACCCAACCGAGGCTCCTAAATTAGAGGGAATTTTACATGCTCTCACTTTTTTTCCTTTTATCACAAACAGTAAGGAATTTGGGTGGTCTTAGATCAAGATACGTAGTTTACATTATTTTTTCTGTTGTAAGTGTTTACTATATCTTGGCTAGGATGATAAAGTGGTATTTTTTGCTTGATGTTTTCAAAGATTAGGATCAAAAGTACTTAATGCAGAAGGATCGCTCTCTCATCTTCAAACAGGAGCAACAGTGTTTCAGGCTTTAATGCAGCTTATTTGGAGATCATGGCTGAAAACTGGATTGCAAATGTCTGTTGCATGCCAAAGTAAAAGCTGCAAATCTTTGTACTAAGAAAAAAAAATGACCTAAAATTAGGCATTTCCGTAGGGAAGGAGTCCTGTGGTCTCACTTGTTGTCCTTGCACTGTCTGGGAAAGTTTGATGCTCTTGTTCTTGCATTGTATTTGGTAGAATAAAAGTGGCCTCATTAGCTCCATATGATAAATTACAGATCTAAAAATATCCGCCACATTTAGGTGACATAATGAAACCAGTTTTCAATTAGGAGCAGAAGAGAGGAACTTGATAAGTAACAATTGGATAAGACATCTGCTGAGCCTGTTCTGTGCTGTTTCTGCTAAACATTAAGCACGATTAAATGCCTGGGTAAAATGCCATTTTAACCAGCCCCATACCTAGGTGTGCACCAGGATCTTGTGCATGGTCACAGAGCTGCAGAAACCTCAGGGTAACGTAGTGAATTTTTGCTGTCAGCTCAATTTTGCAGCCTTTCTGTTTCAGAACAAGGACTGCAAAATCCAAGCTGCCTCTGGATGTCAGTTGGGGCTGCTTGCAGGTATTTCTGGTCACGCATCATATTCTGTGGAGCTGAAACACTTCTAGACACTTTTCGATTGAATGTGCCTCCCCCGCCAGTGACCTTTAGAGATGTACAGATTCACTGTCGTCTTGTCATCCTCTGCATGTGATTTACATCCATTGGGGTGTGCTGAAAGAGGGGAGCCAGGAACACGCAGCTGTGAAGCGTTGGATGTCCCGTGCTAAGGATGCCGTTAGAAACTCATGGAGGCAGGCTGGGTGGCCACGGGGAGGGCAGAAAGCCCCAGTCTGCGTGGTTAGCTGGGACGTGCCCATGGACAGCCATGGTCCCAGCTAGCAGTATGGGTAAGGACTAAATAACTCCTGGATTTTTGAAAAGCTGCTGAGTCAAACTTCCCACCCAGCAGCTTGATACACATTTCCAAAGCAATCTCTTGCACTGAAGAGGGCTAAGGAGCTGTAGACACTTAAAGAATGAAAGCTTATATTAGGTGTGACAGGTACAGAAGCTTGAAACTGAAGAAGCTGCTGCTGGAAGCCCTAAGGTCAAACAAAGCGAGAGACATCTCGCATCTCATTCAGGATCCGTGTTCCACAAAAACTGATTGTTACTTAGAGTCTCGCTGGATGCTTCAGCCGGTTCCTACCACCAGCAGAGGTTCGTCATTGCAGCCCCAAATATTAACACAGGATTGGCTTTGGGTGGGATTGTCCATGGTGCTTTTCTAGCATTAATTCCTATTAAGGTGTTCATCAGATGTCACACTAGATACCCTGTTTAACACTTCTGGCCCCGCAGTCATAAATCCTTAGCGCTATTGGCCGTATGTGGGGCTTTTTGTCTGTGTGCCTCTTGCAAGTAAATGTTTTTTGGTATCACTATCAATGTGTATCATTTGCTTCAACCCCATGCTCCCGCGCTCAGTGTAGGGGATAAATCAGCAACATTAATTAATGATTCTTTGAGTATGCTAATGCTTCCAAGTCTTTGAATGCCTTCGTTTAAACAGATAGTGCATAAGTAGCGTCACAGCCAAGGATATGAAATGCTTTTTTAAATCTGCCTAAGCAATGGTTGTGGTGTGCATTGTTTATGTGGGTGATGGCAGGCTGCCGCCTTTAAATTCTTACTCAGTCTCCAGCCGTTTACTGCAGGCCAGAAGCTGTAATGACTAGGAGAGACATTTGCTCCATTTCAGAGAGAGCTATTAAAAGAAAATTATTCTCCAAGTAATTCTTATCTCATGATGGCATTGCTGAATTACTGCATATTATGGGAAAGGAAATTGCAAATGTGTTGGCTATTCTTCCCATTAGAACTATTGTTTTATTGCAATCGTCACACATGCATGCACACTTTTTTAAAAAAATATTTTTAAAAATGAAACTGTCCTGCCTTTGGTACTAAACATAAGCTAAAGATAGCAAAATTAAGGAGCAGGCTGCTCAGAGAGGTTTGCAAAGGTGAGCAGGAACGGCGATTCCTTCCTTTGGCTGTGTAGGTGCACGTCCCAGACACAAGCAAGAGGGAGACACTGTAGAATAACACCTGCATACTTCTGGGACTACCCAGAGGGGTAATTCTGCCTAGGAGAGACAACTCCTACAGCCCTGTACACTGACCCCTCTCCTTGTCCCACCTCACATGGTCACCAGGGTGCAAATCCATAACTAGCTCATAGCTGCCTGGTGTGGGAGTCCGCAGGTCAAGCAGCTACAAGCTAATCACGGTGAGAGCTCGCTGTCTCCAGTTAAGGATCCTGGCTGCAAAGGGATATCAGTGCTCATGGGTTTATACTGTCTCACAAGCAAAAAAAGCCTTTTTGGTGCCTTCTCATCCTTGGGTCAGTTTGCATTCCTACTCCAACCTGGTTCTTGTCTCCCACCACCCAACGTGCTGATCGGCAGGGCCAGATAACACGTCGCTCACCTTCCCTTGCCCAAGCAGCCTCGGTGGATGAGGCAGCCCTGTCTACAGACACACAACGCAACTGAGCTGCGTAAGAAGAAACTGTTTTCACTTACCTCTGGTTTTAGACCAAAATACTAAATCTAAATGTGCTTCAATTTCTGTCGCAAATGCCCAAGGCAATGGTGTGGAAAGAATATGTAGCTTAAAAAAATAAATCAGAAGAAATACTTTTCTTGACCTCTTGGGTATTACAGAACATTAGTCCACTAACACCTTCCTGTGGAAGTTGTGCAGGCAGGGGTTTTGCAATCATTCCCAAAGTGTATGCCAGGTGTTTGAGGATATCAGATGAGAAGCGGCTGTGGGTTTGGCTGAACACAGCCATGCCGTCGTTCCAGGTGTGCGCAGCAGCACGGCGTACACTCGCCCAGAGGCCGCTGACCTGGGAGTCTGCAGCAGCCATGACATTGAAACCTTTTCCTGTTCACAAAGGGCTTCATCGTCTCTTCTCTTACCTTTAATTTCCTTCTCCAAAAGCTTCTGCATCATAACAGGACACAAATGTGAACTCAGGAAACCGCGTGGTATGCCCCAGTTGACCAATTAATCACTAGTCCACGTGCCTGTGGTGATGGGCCCTGATAAACAGCAGTGCCACCAACCCTTCCCCTTCCGACTGCTTATCTCTTCCAAAATCCCCTCTCCATAAGCTCAGCTCCTCTTCTCCCTGGCACGGCTCCCCGAAGCATTGCAGCAGCCAGCCCAAGGACACAGCCTTGAGTTTCTCTCCAGAGGGCCCTCCGCTAAGACGATGGGCCATTCTCATACTATAACGTGCATTTTTGTGCCTAAGCAAACAAACCCCCTATAGATCTATACGTGCAGCTGCTTGTTGTTGGCTGGGGTGGGAAACCCTCCAGCCTCAGGAAGCAGAAACCAG
Organism: Leptosomus discolor; assembly: GCF_034619465.1. Classification (NCBI taxonomy): domain Eukaryota; kingdom Metazoa; phylum Chordata; class Aves; order Leptosomiformes; family Leptosomidae; genus Leptosomus; species Leptosomus discolor. The sequence goes on from NC_141399.1 coordinate 7,472,024, forward strand.
CTGAAGTGAAGTGTGTGCCAACTGCTCGGTTCGTGTCTCAGTTTGCCTCCCGGGATGAGGACAAGGACCCACGTCCGTATGAAACCTTTTTGCTAACCTGGCTCCTCCTGTAAATGGTGGAGGAACAGGAAACCACTTTCCTCCTCTTTAAAGTTTTGGTGTAATTTGAGAGTCAAGCTCTATGCAGATCGGAACACGTTAGTAATGTCTGGAAAGTAATTATGGCATATATTATTATTTTAATATTTACTAAGTGCTGACAGTGTAATACTTTTATTAAAACTTTAGGGAGGGTGAAATACATACCACAAGGCATGGTGAGATGAAGACAGTCTTCTGAAATCACTCATTTGTATTTCAATTTTACAGTCACTTTCCTGTGACCTACTTTTAATCATATATTGGCCGCTTTGTGTCTTAAATTATGTAAGGTGGCTAATGATTTTAATTTAAAGTCCTTTATGGAAGAATGCAAATAATACTTCTGCCTAGTGAAGGCATGCTCTGAACTTCTTATTGAAAAGCCATTTATCATTGTATTGAGATGCAGTGAAAGAGGTTTAACTTTGCTGAAAGCTGGAATTCTTTCTTTTCACTTGTTGTGATCATGTAAGAGCAATATGCCAAGGGTTATCAGGAGGAGATCTCTATGTTTAAAAAGGATTCAATAAGACTAAATTACTTTTGGCCTGTTTTTTTTTTTTTTTTTTTTTCTCTGCCATGAGGGGAATCCGCTAAAGTAATTTTGCAAAATCAAAGAGCAGCATTTTCAATATTCTTCGTGTCTGGTAGGTTGGATAATCTAATCCAATCCAGATTTTCTACTGATTTTTTCAGTCAAAGCAAATTTATCATAACCAACAAAGTTAGGTTTAGACTTTTTAATCTAGCTTGCATACTCCTTGGAGAATGTCTTTTGTCACTATTCTCACCTAAAGCAATGGATTTCTTTATGGAAAAGCATTGGGGATATAGTAGTTTAACTCATTAATTGTCTGTCAAATTGATTATAAGCGTTAGTGAACTTGATTTAGATGCTCCATGAAGATCTGGGTCACAATGTAGGTGAACCACTGAGGTTAGGGTCCTGGAACAAATGTTTGTGAAGTGTCCAGACTAGTCTTCACCGTAACATTGGCTCTTGACTATTTTAATTTAAAACAGGTCCATAGACTTGAGAGAAAAATCTATAGCAAAATAGCTATATGAATATATTAACTTCAAGAGAGCTGAGGGACACGAAAAACACCGAGAAGCCCACAGCCTAAAAGAAATTAATAGCTAATAGTTGGAGTTCCCCTGACATCTGGATTTCACTACAGCGAAGCGTTGTGGAAACATGACTGGATTGCAATTGCAGGCTCGTATCCCATGGATTTAGCTAAAACTCTTAGGTTTTATACTTTGCTTTAATTCCTAGGTTATTAATTGCCAATACAGATAAGATGTCTTAATGTGCATGAGCTCTCCGTCCATTGCATTCCATTAGGAAGATATCATTACATTTCAGCCACACATCATTAAACATTTCAAAATATATCCAGAAAGGCAGTTGTATATACGAGACACGTTATTACAGGTAATACATTTTGCTAAGCCACACAACCCTGCAGATAAAGAGGCAGCGTGTGCCCTCGCCGCTGGCGCAGGCATGTTCAGGGGTGCACGCAGCATCCATCGCTGCGCACCTACTAACACACACCGGAGCAGTTAAACACAGTTAAACACTTTTCCAACTCCTTTTTCTTTGCCTCTCCACCCCTACCCTTCAGACACCGAGGCTGCGTGCCCGAAAGCCAAAATCCTCAGTCAATACGAGGATAGATGCATCACCACCAGACCCTTCGTGTAGTTATTTGTGTGAGAGTGAAGTCCAAACGTGGCGAGGTACAACACACTACCAACCCCTCCGCTGCAAGGCCCTGGGGAATTGAGCCCTTAATCCACGCTGGGTTGTCTGGGCAGTGCTCACATTGATAGATTTCTGCTTTCCACTAAATTTATTAGCTTTACAGTGCTGTTTCAGTGGTTGTCTGGGTTTGAGCAAGTCCTGTTTCTACTACCAGCCATTCTTCTTATCCTCAGAGAACCTCTCTCAAAGTTCAGCGCAGTGAAGTTGCCCACAAGGTAGTCTTATTATAGTCAATACAAATATAATAAAAGGCAGCAGGAGAGCAGACAGTCTCCTTACGCTGAACGAGAGCTCAGGAGAGATGTGATTTCTTAGAATGTGGTACAGCAAATACACCACTGCCCTCAGATATAAAAATCACCAGGCAGTCAGTACCATACTGAAGATTTTTTTTTTTTCGTGGCACTTGTGCATCTGAGCTTTCTCAGAGACCTTTTCTGCAGCTCTATGTCAGATTATACTTAACATCATCACCATGTTAAAGGTGAGAAGTCTCCACTAAAAGACTTCTAGCCGGGCACACATGCTGGCGTATTAATTTTGCAGACAGTATAGTACCACTGCATTAAGTAACTGAGCAGGCTTGAATACATAAGGTCCTCCATAAGCCAGAAGATGCTCTCAGGTGCTTGCATGGTGCAGAACCCTCGGGGGCCAAGGCTCGGTGGCGCAGAACTGGCCTGGGTAATTAGAACAACGGCAGCCTGGGGCAGTGAATCTGTAACGGGCGCCCACCTGGAGAGCATGTTCATACAGTCACAGCACACAGAAGGGACAGAGCACTGGGTTATTGGTAATAACTGAGCAAATTGCCTTCTTTTTTATGTTATTCTTTGAGGGGAGGTGAAAGGAAGTTTAGATTTGGCTCATTTCTCCCAGTCTCCTATCCTGTAATGGTGAAGTAAACGATCTCTGCTATTGTGGGCTTTATTAGATGGCTTATCACACACTTAAATGTAATCCTTCGGACAGAAGATGTCTACAGATCCTGTTCTTTAAACATGCTTTAAATCCCGGTGATTTACTCTTTCTCACTCATCCGTGCACCTATTTTTTATGTTTATCCACTTTAAATTGCATTAACACCAACACTGCTCCCGTTTGCTGTGCCCAGTCTGGCTGCATTAGTCCGTCTGTCCCAGACTCCCGATCAGAGCTGTGCATCGCACTGGCTGTCTGCAGCGTATTTAATGGAGGTTTTTCTTGAGACAGTTACTGTGGCTGGATTAAAGAACTGACATAACTATCACTGCTTATTTTGTCCAGATAGATTTACTGTAAATCTTTTCTAAAAGTCGTATTTAGAAGCAGCTTGGTGGCGTGTATTTGCACATGTCTAGAACTGCAGCCAGTACTAAAACACAGGGTACTCAAACGTGATGCTCTGGGTATAACCAGTGCTGGCACCGCTCTGGGAGGAATTTTCTCCCCTTTCCAACATGTGCAGTATTACACAACCGTCCTCAACGCTGTGGGATATTCACCTGCATCTGATGGACTGGACCTTGACCATGTCTGCGGCAGAAGACAGGATTTTGATGGGGGAATCATTTGAATGAGGCTATCAGATCCTGCTCCCTCTGCCTTTAAAAGCTCTTTCAGTGGCTGTGTTACTTCCTTTCTGTTTGCAAGTACAAAAGAGCAGCAACAAGAAACCCTCAAACCCCATGGAAAAGGAACAGCATCAACGTGTGACAACACATTCACAGCCCAGCCCGTATCTATGCAAAGTGGGGTGTTCCCACAGCACACAGCCTGGCCAGGATTAGAGAAAATCCCAGGATTTTTTTGAATCCTAAAGCTGTTTACTTGTATTTGATAAATAAACAGTTGCTTTTGTACACCAGTGAATGGTGTTAATGATAGCAATAACACCCCAAGGTGCTAGCAAACAAATTGAATATTACAAACAGTGGGTAATGAGGGATTTGGGGAGGGGGATCACAGCTTAATTAACTCTGTCACTATGTGGCAGCTGAGATTCAGGAGCCCAAGACAGAGCAGACATTGAAAGAAATGCATGTCCCGAGGGGCCGCAGGCTGCTAATGGTGATGGTACATTTTATGTGTCTGAGCATCCCCAGGCAACATCACCCAAGAGGGACTACAGGGGGGGAACAAGGGGACCCCTGGGAGCAGTGGCAGCTTGGAAGGTGAGCGGTGATCCTTGGAGAGATCCCGGAGAATTCAGAGGGAAAAGGAGCGTCCCAGAGAATTCTTGATGCGGCAGGGGTAGAGGCGGGTTACGTTTCACTCCTGGTTTGATCACACGGGAAGAGTTACATTGGGATCAGCATCCATATGGGCAAACACTATGTAGCGTGTGCAGCTCCTGAGAAACCAAGCCCTGGCCACCAGCTGCAAGGAGCAAAACGGGAGACATCGGTCTGGCAGGAGTTTGGGCTACACACTGTCCCCTGAATGTAGTCTGCTGCCGACAGCATCCCATAAAGGCAGCGCAAATACACAGTTTTCAATGGATCTTTATAGTTAAGACCCAATATAGAAAAAAACTCTATTCCTCCATGAAGTCAGATAACTCCAAACAGAAGGAAGATTCCCCTCTTGAATCCCTCTCTCCTGGAGCAGCTGCTTCATTTAGGTAATTCAGACACCTCTCTGTGGGGTGCTAATGGATGGAGACGCTTTGCAGAGGGTCTGAGTCCCAGCGCACGCTGAGATATGTGCTGGCTCCCCTGCAGGCACCAACTTCGGGCGACTGCCTGGGGAGAGAGGTTCAGGGAGCCCAGAAACCTCCCTACTCTTCATTTGTTCCTGATTTCTCTGCGTGCTGCTGCAGTGGAAAAAGCCATCAAGGCTCTCAGAGGGAGGGGGGATCGATGCCACGCAGATCAAACCAGCAGTTGGAAAACTTTGGGTGAAAGTGTAATACTGTGAGTGCTTCCAGCTCGGTTTCATTCAAGTCCTAATACTGAGATTTTAGTACGATGCCAATTTTAGCTTGAATTGTCTGACAGCTCCTCTTTGTGAACAGGAGCAATATTGACAGAATGGTACTTCTTGAAAGAAAAGTGATTTTTTTTTTTTCTCCCCAGAGAAAATAGACTCCATGTGTAATGGGATGATGCTGTTTCTTTTTCTTCTGAACTAAGGCTTCTTAAAAAGCCTGATATCTGGCTTTCATTACACTCGTGGCTTTGAGTTTTCCGGAAAAATAGGTATTAGTTAGAGGATCTGAGTGCACACTATTTTAGCGGGCTTCCCCTTGGAGTCACTGCTCAGGTGCCTTGTCCAGGAGGCTGGAGGAAACATATGCCCTGGCCAGGTCCTGGCTACATCCTGGGGGCCCCAGGAAAGGAAGAATGAAATTGTTGCATTTTTAACATGTCTCTCATTAACTATCCTCTTGAGCTGAAGGGGACCATGGTGTACTAAGTGGTGGCAGTGCCATAAAGCAGGGGGATGAAACAGCCCTTCACATGTGCAATAGCAGGACCAAAGGGACCATTCCCCCTTCATGGGCTTTCAAAATCTGCTTCTTGTATACAAGTTTGCTGTCCCCTGGACAGAGAAAATTGTTTGTGCTGGGAGAAAACAAACTGATAACCCTACATTTCTCTGCCAGGCTCCTTTTTCTTCATCATAATTATTTTTTTCATGTCTTGCCATTCATGTCATGAGACTGAGAAGCAGCAAGGAAGGAGCTGCTCTCAATGAGTCCTGAAATCACATTATGACGGTGAATCACAAAGGCAGCGTGGCTGTGGTGTCACCTCTGCAGCCTGCAGCTTGGAAAGGGTGGGTGGGCAAGTGGACACAGTGGCTGCTCAAGAGACCTGATTTCCATCTGCCTCATCTGCCTGCTGCAGGGAACTGTTTGCTTAACAAGAGACAAATCGATGGGAACATTCGACAGCCCCTTATGTAATGCTCTGAACTACTCTTTCTAAGCACAAGGAGATCCAGAGATAGAAAAGTCGGTATCATAATGAAAAACGTAATTAAAGTTTTGGTCAGATTGAATCCATTACATCTCTCACAAGTACCTGGTATTGATTTCAGTCTCAACCTGAGGGATATGTAGTCTGATACCTCTGAAATCCCACGAGCTGGGGCCTAAGCCTGGCGTACATGCCATTTGTATGGCTTAAACCCAAGAATATGCTTCCAACCAACTTTAACTCCACAGGATTTGTATTTTATTGACTCTGAGCAAACGCAAGTGGGTGGAAGCTGTATCTGCCACAAGGAAGATGGCTTTTGAGACACAATCTGTAAATAGAAGGGAAAGGGCTATTTTGGCTATATTTTTGAATCGGCAGAAAACTGCAGCAGATTGCATTATTCAGTGGGTAATGCAACGTTAATGCGGCCTTGTAGCCAGCGGGGAGAGAACTTAAGGTTTAATCATTTTGTAATGCACTTACATTGCCCATTTTAGATTTGTCAGCTGTCATAAATGAACTGCAGTCCTGTCCTGGGACTATATATAGGATTACTATTTATATATTTTTCATCTGCAGCTTATGCTGTTTAAACGAATAAAAGAAAGGAAAGAGCCAGGATGGAGCGAGGGGGGGATGCGCCCTCGGCTCTGCTCCATTCAGAGAATTCCTCAGTGCCTCCATGCAGGAAAACTCTGCCTTCGCCTAAGCCTTGGCTTAGGTGGTTGACATTTTCAATAAAACAACACCCATTTCAGCAAGCCGTTTAATGTCGTGGAGAGCAAGGCAAGGAACCACTGCACTTAAAAATAAAGCCACATAGGAATGGCAGTTGGTGAACTTCTGCTTTGTGTCTTACGTGTTTGTCTTTCAAAAGCACCAAACTCCAGGAAATCCTCTCCCATGGCATCAATCCTCACCCGTTTTATTGAAAAAAACGTAATATCCTTTTGCATTCTAAATTCTGACTAAAAGCCACCCACGTTAAGGCTTTTTGTGTACATATTTCAGCAGTTCTCAAACAAAGATGATTCCTCCTTCGACTGCTGAGTCCTGCTGCTTTCTCTGCTGCGTCTCCTCACAGCATCATTGGAAATCTCGCGGCGCGTTGCAGGCTGCCCGTGTGCTGATTAATGCCCTTGCCAAAAGGAAAAAAAAGGGTGTGCAAACAGATTTGCTGCTCCTATCAGCTCAAAGAAGCGTTTGAGTGTGTTTGCTTTTTTTTGGGGCAGCCAATTGAAAAAATCCAAGGGAAACCTGAGAAAGCAGAATGTCCTGCTGATCATAAATTCCAAGTATTCCCATTGTCTCATCTTTTAATCAACTTCTTACTCTGGAAGTGATTTCTATAGGGAGTTTTGCCTTGACTGTTCTCTGCACTGCTACATCCTACAGGCCAAAGGATTTCTTTTCTCCAACAATAATAATTGATGGCTTTTAAGAAGCAAGAATACCCCTGTTTTCATCTGTAGCATTTACCTACAAAGAGCACGATAATTTATACAGAAAATGCAGCCTATCCTTCCTGCAGGACAGCCTGATTTATCGACTGTGCATCTGTTTCATATAAAGTGCCCTGAGTAGAACAAAAACTTCCATTCTAGCAAAACCAGGACAGTCTCTTTAGTTTTCAATAAATCATATTCTACCTGTGGGATACCTTGTTAACGACTATACGCTAAATCCAGAGGGAGTTTTCCTTTTTCTTTTTCTTTTCTTTTTTTTTTTCTTTTCATTTTATATTTTTAACTATCCATCACAAATACTCTGAGTTTCTGGGGCCAGTTGAACACTCTCATCACCCAGGCAAAACTCCTTTTCATTTCAGAGGGAGTCTGGCATTAGTAAGCTGCCTACATCAAATATCTCATTAGTAGCACACACCTCAGTAACGATCCATCTTGGAGGGACCAGGCTTCATAAACCAGCCTGGGAAAACCATAAACCAAAATCTTCCTTCATTCTGCTTGTAGTTAGTGTCTTTGCCTTTACTTACCAACTTTTCTTTTTTTTTTTTCTATTCAGGATGCAATAAAATTTCCGTCAAGGAGCCTAAATTCTATACCCAGGGAAATTGCCTGGGTCCTCACTATGGGAAGAAGCCTCTTTAGAGCAGGACAGGACAGTGGCCTAAGCAGGAGAGTGAAGGAGGTGAAGGGACCAACAGAGTTACGGAGAAGGGGAATAAGGTTTCAGCAGAAAGTGTGCTCTGTTCCTCCTTCAAGCCTGCTCCTTCCTTGCGGGGATCCCAGCCCCATGCCTCCCCTCCCCAGCCCTCCTCCCCGAGGACAGCCAGCACAGGGGTGCTGCAGGGCATTGCTCCTCGCTCCTGCTGCAAACCCCACTCTTTGCATCTTCAGCACCAACGTTCCCCAAACCACCTGAGCTTTTAGGAGATGGAAGGGTGGGAAGAAATCTGTGTTCCCAGTGCAGCTCCACTGAAAACGCGTGAGCTACAGCCAAACCAGACCCAAGGGGCCCATGCCTGTCAAAGGCACTGATGCAAAGCTGAAATCATCATTTCAAGACTTGCATTGATGTAACTGGGAGTGGAAATTGGTGTTTTTTTTTTTTTACTGAGGGCATAATTCATGCAGGAGGATGTTTATAGCAGCCAAAGGATTTAGGCTAGTGTTACGATACTATCAGTGAAGTACAAAGGTGTCTAGGGAAAAGGGAGTAAATTCCTATAAAATACCAGTACAGTGAGCCATGGCACAGCTGGATCTTGTTTCCTACCCTGTGGGCTGGATCCCTGGTAAATCTGCATCCCGCTTCTCCCCCAACCCTTGCCTAGCGAGCTCTGGTGAGCCACGCTGGAGGTTCCCTAGCAGAGCCATGAGGTCTTTGCATATGGCTGCAGTGCCAGGTCCATCTGAGGTCTATTGTCCCCCCCAACATCCCAGCGACTGAGTGGCCCTCCCTGAAGAGGACTCTGGGGAGCTGGAGCACAATGGCTTTGAGATACACGCTGCCTCTCCTCTTGTGTTTTTCCTGGACAATGGGGGTCTTGATTTCTGGCAAGGCCTCTTGGTCCCACTGTAATATGAATTGCAGTGTAAAAATATCGCAGATGGGATGAGCTAAGTCAGTCCTTGACCTTGTTTCTTTGCTGCAAAAAGCCAGGTGGTGCTTCTGCCAGTTTCTCTATTTCCAGTCAGGAATAAAACAGTTCCCTGTCATTAAATGGCCAGTCCTTTGTCCCTGGGCATAGAGCAAAATAAAGTCACCTTTCCAACAGTTTGCCAACAGTTGAGACATGTTGCTATTTCAGTGTTATCTGCAATGTCATTTCCTTCGCCCAGGTGATATGTCACTGGGCTGCTGGGACCAGAACTTGGGGATGAACCAGGCAGCCTGCATGTGAGACTGCTCTAAAAAGCACCTCTACTCTGCGGGGGACCTGAAGAAGCCCTTGGGATTGAGGACACCTTGGTTCGCTTGCTCCTTTCCTCCTAGACTCAGTGTCCACGTTTAGCCCATATCCAGGGCTTAAACTATAACAAGTTGCTCTATCACCTGACAACCCCTCTCCAGTCAGGAAGGGGGAATCAGGAAAAGGAGAGGAGAACCATGGGTTGAAGTGAAAACAGATTTCATGGAATAGCACCAACACCAATAAGGGTATACAAATACTGCAAAAGAATTTGCAGCAATCACAACCAACAGGAGATCAGCCCTCAGGAGCAGGGAGAGGCCAGAGGAGGAACCCCACAGGAGCTCTCACTCCTCGGCAAACCTTCCCCCTTTATAATGACCACGACATCATAGTCTGGGCTACACCTGTAGTTAGCTCAGGTCAGCTGCCCTGGCTGACTTGAAACTGCTCATGGCCTGCCTGGAATAGCTGGGCTGTGATTCTACCCCAGCCAAACCAAGACACCCAGGAATACCCCAGGCTCTACCTCGTCCTGCCACAAGCAACCCAGGACACCTAGCAGCAGCACAGGATATCCAAGGTGCCATTTTAGGTTTCTTCCTCCAAGGAATGCTTTCCAAAACACTTTGGTCTGTGGTGGAGGTTGTGTCTATCCCATGTTTTATCAGGAGAGTTTCTGCTTCAGCCTTTTTTCAGCTGTTTTGTCTGCCTTAGTGATGCCTTTGACAGCCTAGCCAGGACTGAATTTGGCCCCTGATAGACACTTCTCCATTAATCAGAGATTTGCCCCAGTGGCAGGGTTGTTCTGAGGTCTAATTTACAGTTTCTAATTAAATTGCTTTGAGATCCTGGGGTGGAAGGCCTTCTAAGAGCAATCATGTATTAAAAAGTTTGGATTTTTTGCTCCAGCAATCTTTTGTATTAAGCTAATTTTAGCATCCAGAAGTAAAGGATGAGTGGCCCTTTCTCAGGCTTTGGGGATGTTGGTTGAAGCTTTTTCTCCTCCACCTTAATCAAAGAAGCAACCAAAAATTGCTAATCACCTTTATGAAGGCACTTATGTCAGGGTGAAATATGTGGCAATCCTATACAGTCAGGAAGCAATTAATATTTGCTCAAAAAGAATAAAAGTGCTGGACTGAGGAGATGTGGGAGACCCAAACTGCAACCCTTGTGTCCCTCTTCCTCTGTTTTTTTTTTTCTCCCAACACCCAAATAATTAATAGGTGGTATTTGACAGTGTCTCACATCCTGCTCCTGAGCCAACCACTTTGAACAGGCTGTTGCTGGGAACTGCACTGCTGCACACCATCGCCATTCAGACAAACTTTATAACCTCATTTCTTCAGACTCAATCGACCAAATCAAACATTTCCCATGGAAGATTTGATTAAATGTCACTCAGACACGGCAGAGAAGCTTTCAAAATTATCAAAATTGACCAATTCACTCTTCTTGCTTTCGTATGCCAAAGTTACCTTAAATCTTAATAAACCCTAACCAATGCCTACTTTATACTTGTGCATGAAAGCTACCCTTTAAGGCCCTCCTTTGGGAGACTTTAAAGGGAGCTTTGGGGTCAGACCAGGTCCTTACTCACATGGTGTTTCCTCCAGGGCCAACTGCACATTAGTTCTTTTAGTCTTCAGGGAGTGGGGAATCTTATTGCCTTTGTGCCCTGCTGGTGTTACAGCCTTTTGTCACGGGAAACTAAGCCGCCCCACTGTGATTTTGAGAGCCAACTGAAATCTTATCTCCCCAGTCTTGCCTTTGGAGAAATGCTTGGGTTTTGACTGATATCTTATTTAAGATAACTAAGACAATTAAAAGAAAAGCAGTGGATTGAGGAGATGTGGACTGTGACTCTCCTGTCCTGCTTAATTTGGTCATATTCTGTTTCCAGTGCCTGGATAATTAATAAATGCTGTTTGATGCATTGTCTCATTTAAGGTAACTAAGAAAACTTGACCTCCCTCAAGGCTCTTCCCTTTAAAGCTCAGTAATATGCAATGGATAAAGAGCTGGGAGGGTCACGGGTGTTTAACTGGAAGATTCTTTTGCCCCCAAAATAATGCTGACTTGTTGAAAATGTCATTTTCACCTTGGAAAGACATGTTTCAATAAAGCTTTTTTAACACTTCGAAATATTTTCAGTGTTTAAAATGAAATTGTTTTTGAAATATTCAGTCTGAACCATGTTATTCATATTCAAAGGTAAAATAATTATAAAACAGAATTATAATAAGGCCAGAGAGGATTCAACACTTTTCAAACTAACCTAGGCAGATTCAGGAAGGATCTTGTCTGAATTTTCTTTCCCTTTTCAGTTTGCATTTCTTTTGTCCTGAGTTAAAACAAAGAAATATTTCCAAATTTCCACATGCAAAAACATTTCCTTGCCCAGCTCTAATTGCTCGATTGAGTTATTTGCAGACAGATCACAACTCCCTTAAATTAATCAGTTCAATGAATGTTTTTTTTTTTTTCCCCACAATCCCTGACCCATAGCGCATTCATAGACCCAATGCTTGTGCTGATTTAATTAGCCATTTAACTCATGTGGCCTGTGAGTGTTTCCTCTTTGCACGGCCCCTCACTTAAGCTCAGGATTTGCATACAGCTTCTAATTCTCACTTAAAATTCACCCCTTCCAAAACCATTTTTTGCCTCTGATCTCCCATGCTGGGATCCATGTGGGAAGCCAATGCACTACGAGCATGAACCCAGCTGGAATGAATTTGTTTAAAAAGCTGAGAGGACTTTCACTGAGATTTTTTGGCATTGCTCACCCAATTCTAATTGCTTTATAAATTTCATGGAGTTAATGCTGGCCACTGGGTGCTGGGCTGGTTGTGGATAAGGGATGTAAAGGAAGCCCAGGGTCCCAGAAGCTCTTCTCTTGCCACAGGGATGGTGCCAAGGAGGAAAATGAGAAGCAGGAAGGAGACCTCATGTAAGTGAGGCTTTAGATTCCTGTGCAGTAAGTTGGCAGCCTAGTGATGTTCCCAGAAATTCCTGTATCTCCAAGGAGTCTGTGGAGTTTGGTAGGTGCTGTAGTGGTCCTGCAGAGCTTTTCCAGTCCCATAAGCCATAAAGGTGGTAAGAAACTACTTTTTTTTTTTTGCCTGCTCTTTTGTTCACGTGAGCTGGTTACTTAGAGACTACTGGCAAATCAGGGCTGCTAAGATATCTCAGTTGTACCTAAAGCTGTTGTGTTTTGGTTTGTTTGTTGTTTTTTTTTTTTTCACTTAAACCTGTGTATGTTGTTGCTGTATTAACAGTGGAAAGTTAAGTTTTTGATTCTGTATAAGAGGAACTCTTTCACTCTCTGAAGAGTTCGTAAATAAGTTCAGATTTAGGGTGAATCTGTAGCTGTCCTGTTCCTTTGCCAGTAGAAGGAATCTGTAAGTATATTAAATCTTTCTCTTGCTGGTTACTGCAGGGATTTTTACTGCAAGGTAAATCTGCATTTTACAAGCAGGAATATTATCTAGATAGATGTTTCTGACATGCATCAAGGGCTATATCTGATAATGTTCCCCTCAATTGAAGGTGACAATGAACATAGGAAAGAACTTGGTCTGCTGCTGTGCACATCCCAGAACGTTAATTTCTTTGGTCAAATCAAGATCCTGAAGAACAAAATACTAAAATTGCCTAAGATGAGGCTTAACACCCAGTCAGTCAAATTTCCTTTGTGCCTCCTTACCTGCTCACCCGGCAATGTGCTGTAATCTGCTTTTGTATGTGGATGAGGTTACAACGCGCAGAAGAGTGGGGACTGGTGTAATTCACAGAAAGAAAAAAACCTATTTGCAAAATGCCTTGGAAAGTTTCCCACAGAGGAGCAATATATTCATAGTCATACAAAGTTTAGCTCTTAACGAAAAGCTCCAGGTACTGGCTGGGCCCAGAGCCTTGGCCGGTGCAAAGGGGGGTTGCTCTGCTCTTGCACTGCCTGGGGCCACGTGCCGGCTCTGCCTTCAGTTTGTCCCATCCTCTGGTCTTGGTTACTGTAAATAAAGCCCCAGCTGCCAATTGACAAAACTCACTTTGGAGGGCTCTGGCTTTATTTCTAGCTATTAACCAACAGGGCTGTCATTTGAGAAACTGTGTTATGGATCTGCTCAGATGGGTTGCGTCGGGCTGTGCAGTCGATGGCCACACCAGGGCAGTCACAGGGAGTAAACAGCCCGGCTATAACTCTGTGTGTCACGAAGAGCAATAAAACCCTATCAAGAAGGAATCGCAAGCACCTAATGAGAATCAGATGCAGCGTAATATAGGCCACAGGCATGCTTTTATCCAGATGCACAGGGAATTATGTACATAAACAGAGTGTAATTTGGTTTTACATCTTATTTTTCATCCTCAACTTCAGAGGGAAATGAGTTAGTTACTGGCAGTGGCGCGTAGGAAAGCTGCTGTTATGTACTCAGCGATTGCTCGCACACGGCTTGGTGTGATGGAGCTTCCCGTGGGGACTGGGCACTTATCTCTTCTCAAGGTGGGCTGCAGCAAACATCCCCTGAGCAAAGCGCCCAGCTCTGGCTGGGAGGGAGAAGGGGGACCCTGCATCTGAGTAGCCTCTGGGGCAGGGGAGGTGAGCTGGGATCCCTCGGTGCTGGGGCAGGCAGTGGCGGCGCGTGGCTGTGGGTGCTACAGCCCTCGCTGTCCCGTGGGGCTGTCCCTCGGCACAGAAGGTCCTGCTGTTGGAGCTGTGTCATGGACCGGGTGGCAGAGGTGAAGGCTGCCTTTGAAGGTGATGCTAGTCTCTTCCTTGGGTGTTGGAGAAAATGGCTCAGCTCCTCTGAAGCTCTGACTTTGGACTTGGTCTTAAGGCTGGAAGAGGAGGATTTCACCTGCCGTGCTTCTTGCTCCTGGTGTGCTGGTTTCCAAGCTTGAGGGTCAGAAGGCTGTAGGATGTTAGTAGGAAATCTGCTTCCCACATGAAAAGGAAAACTTCTTTCAGCCTCACCTGCCTTGCACTACTTGCAATTGCACATATGACTGCATTTGTTTTGATAAATGCAGAAAACCCTGGGCTTACTTAATATATTCACATTTTAAACGCAAAGCGAAAGGAGGCTGTCTGCCAGCCAAGCAGGACTGGACTGGATGATCTGGGTGTTAAGCTTTGCTTGGCCTTGGTGAGGTCTATAAATCTGAGCAAACAACTCCATTCCTTCTCCTTTAAATTGGAAATAACTCATGGAAAGCCTTTACTTTTTAAATGAAACGTGCCTTGAGCTGCACTTCTGAATGCAAGGTGCTATAAATGGGAACTCACATTGATGGGGTGGACTTATGTTTCCTCTTCTGAGGCCACTTGGAGGTTGGCTGATTTGTTCTCAGGATTGAGATTCCCAGTGTTTAAGAGGGAACAGTCAGAGCCCTGCATTGCAGAAGCAAAGACACTTCACTTGGGGGCCTAGCAGCAAGGGGACTTGTTTTCCCCATGGGTCCAAACCTGCTTGACCACCACATAGCTGGCTTCACAAAACCCATCCCTGGTGCACACCACAGAGCGGAGAAGAATTGCTTCAAGCCGACCAAGAGCTGTGCATCTTCTCATTAGCACTAGCCCCAGCTCGCCTGGAAGGCTTTCCACAGCACAGCGCTGGTATCTGCGATGAGGCAGAGTAGTCGGTATTATTACTTAGCTGCTTGGAGAAAAGAATATGTTTGGGGCAGATCTGCAGCAGTTTCTCACGGGAGGAGTGATGTCTTTGAAGATTTGGCCCTCTGATTACCTGTATCACTGTCAAGGTTTGCCCATGTATTTTGGTTAGAAAGCTTTTCCTTTGAACACAGCTGAGCAAGGATGCAGCTTTCCAGCGTGCTATGTATGCCACAGGGTACCCTGACCCTGCCACCCTGTTACCCAAAGGGGTCTGGGCGAGCTCAGCATCCAACAGCATCCAGCTCCAGTACAGCCAGACCTGCAATGCTGCAAGAGCCGTATAATTGAGAGAGATTTGTGTTAATTACCTACTTACCTGTGAAAACCTTAAGGTTCAGGATTAAGGGCAAGGAAATTATACTCAGGGGATGTTTTAATGAACAGAAAAACCTATACTTCGTCTCACGAGTCACTTTCACACATTAAAAATTCCTGGGCTTATAATTAGAAATTTAATGTTTTGTTGAACTGCAGTTCAGAAACTATGGGAAAAATGGTTTATTTCCCACCCCTCCACTCTCTTAATCAATGCTCTCAGGTTTTTCCAGTGGTTGATAACATAGCACTTATGCCCACCCTGTCTTACAGGGAAAGTTTAAATCTACAGGGCACTTCTGATTTTTTATATATTTTTTTTTTTCATTCAGGCAGCTAATGAACCAGAACTAATGCAAATGTTTGTCTGTTTAGGAGCAGAGAAGAGGGCAAAGGAAAGGTAGGCAGTGCAGGGGCCACGGGTCTCCCAGGGACTGTCACCTTCCCAGCTCGTGTGAGCCGGTCTACCAGGCAGGGTGGTGTGAGGGGAGCTGCCCAGGGCAGGAACAGTCTCCTCCAGAGGCCATGGCACCATGCAAAACGCCTAATAAATGATACAATTTAGGGGCAATTAGGTAATTACACCTCTCTGCTGCACCCCTGAGCTCAGCTCATGCTCCAAGCTCTTGGGCTGAGGCATGTGTCTCATTGCTCTCTGCAAAACTGATTTTTTGAAAGGGTCTTTTTCACTATATGTGAACATCTGAGGGCAGGAGAGCTGCTGGGCATCTTTTTCTCCTCCTGAGGGCACCCACTTACTCTGCCACTCCTACTATCAACGGCTGTAGCCCAAGCCACGTAAGCATGGTGTTTTAATGCACAGCACTCACCATTTCGGGGGTAAACGCACATGTGATGGTGAAGACAACACCATCGAAGGAAGCTGCACAGCGAGGAAAGAGGTCAGAAATAGCAACCAAGAGGCCGTGTATAGCTTCAGACTGCCTCCTCATTAATCTCGGAGTGAAGTCACTTAAGTAACCGTGACCTTCATGCCCCATCCATTTGCGTGAGGCTGTTTAATTGCTGCTGTTCTGTGGACGAGCCCCACAGCGTGCATGGGATAAGTGGTTCTCCAGCGAGCCAGGCTCAAAGGGAGAAAGGCTGCTGGGGCTTAGACTTGGTGCTTCGGAATTTGGATGACTACTTAGGGGGTGAAAAGGTGCTTTTCTGAGAGCTTATCCAAGTTGGGTGGCTTGCAAAAGGCAGGAGGGCGCATCCTCGGGGCTGGCTGTGCATGCTCTCTTGCTTGAGGGCAGTGGGTGTAAGGGAGAGGTGCCCAGTGAGGAGGCAGCAGCACAATGAGCCTGACAGATGCTTGGCTGCAGGAGGAAGCTTGCAACCACAGAAGTGGGTTTCTCAAATCTGGAAGCCGGGTTTTTAAGCCCAGAAGCAGACTCGTCAGTGGAAACATTTGGGGAACAGCTGGTATCAGCTATCACTGCTTCTCCTTGTCCATGGGGATGGATTGCATTGCTGTAAATTACTGCATTGGCAGTGGTCCCTGTTCACACCCCATGCCTCGGTAAAATCGTAGGCTGAGAAGGGAAGATGTGGAGCATCAGTCCTGGCTTTATGCCACCTGGGAGTTGCCTGTGTGAAGGCAGTCCTTGGGTACCGTTGGGATGAACTCTCTAGGAGCATTTTACTGCCTGAGAAGCTGGTTGTGAGGGACAAGTGAATTTGGATCTAGCCCACATGATCTGCACATAGCAGAAATCTGGATACACCCAGAAGGAAAGAAGGGAAATCAGGACAACAGAAGTTGATGGGCTGAAAACTTAATTAACATGTTGAAAAATTTGACCTGAACTCAGGCTCTTTCTCTTTTCCTTTGTCACTATTGGTTTGCTTTGGCTTTTGATTTTTAATATTACTGCTTAGGATAAATTTTGCTCCCAAATTAGGAATAAATTATATCAGCTAAATGTCAGGCTAATGTGTTAATTCTGTTGCAACGCAGTGGAAAAATCGTATAACAGAATCCCCCCCCCCCCCCCCCCCCAAGTACATTCCTCTGATTCACTCTGTGGCTCAGCTAATGGTTTTGCAGCCCTGTAGATTTCAAGTAACCAAATAACAACCCAAAAGTTTTCTCTTTATTGCATCCATCTGCTGCACTAGGATGGGGAGAGCAGCTCCTTGCGATATACTTAGAATAACACATCTGCTGCTGTACGTTGCAGTACAGGGTCCTGGCCCCTTCCCTTGCTTTCTGTGACAAACAAGCAACAGAATGACAAATAAAGCCGTGGTTGCCTTTGTCAGTTCCAGCTCCTTGTGCTGCAGGCGAGTTGAAATACCCACACAATCATGGCACCATCCCATATTTATTTTAAAATATTAAACTATTTATAATGGAGAGGTCATCAGCATGCTGCATTCGTTAGCAAGGGCTCCAGGGAAGAGAAGGCAGCGAGCAAAAAACACAAACAGACTCTATACAAAAGGAGGAGTGAAGAAGCATCCTTTTGAAATGTCAGTGCTGAGCAGCAACTAAATCTGGGAAGACTTAAAATACAGGGAATTTCAATAGTCTGGGTACAACAGCCAGCCCTGGCTGCCAGGGAACCCATGGTGGAATTCCCATGGATGTAAGGATAGAGGATCAGGTCTGTGCTGCACAGTAAAATGTAAATGGATTTTCTTTATGAAAGGAAAGATGAAAGTGCTGCTTGTGTAGAGAAACGACAGCGTCGGAGGCAGGCACGCGGCAGGTCGGGGAGGGAGGCAGGCAGGGTTGGGTTCATGCAAGGGTTGCATGCTGCAGGGTGCTGAGCAGCTCTCTGAACCGTGGGGTGGCTGCCAAGCTGCACACAGGTGAGTGCGAGGAGAAGGCTGGAAAATGTCGCTTGAGGGGAAGAGGCCACTCTACGTGATGGGGTGTAAGTCCAGCACCGGGTCAGGTTGCTCAGAAATGGCCATTCGACCTTGCAAAGCGCTTCTGGGCATCGCAGGGCAAGTGGGCGTGGAAGTCAAATGATAAAATGGGGAGTAGGGGATGTGCGTTCACTTGGAAAGAACAGGAATTTGCCCAATAACTACATTTGAAGTAACTTAATGCTCTTGCAGTGGTTTTATAGCTCTTCGTCCTCTTCGCTCCATCTCCACTGAAATCTGTTCAGAAGAGCTGATATGCCTTGTGCAAGTGCTGTCTGGTCTCTGCTGACTTTGCACGCAGGCAAAAGCTAACTGTGGTACTGAAGCTCACATTAGGATAATGAATTGGAAGAGGTCAGAAGAGATGAAGAGACAAATGTTTCATCTTCGGCTTGCCATGCCCTTTCAGCAATTAATTTGCATTGGGCAGTTGCATGGTACTTTTCCTTTTATATTTCCTTTTCTCATCCTTTTTTAAAATAGACATGGATCACATCCAAAATCCAAAGTGCTCAGATGGGCTTTGGAGCTGTCCTTGGCTCTTTAGACTTTCCATTTCCCAGGCTGCCTTCTGAAAATGTGTGTTTTTTGAGATTTCTCACTCCAACTTCTCCCTTACCTGCCCACAGGATTTTCATGTTTTTAGTGACAACAGAGTTGCAGCCTGTGCAAAGTGGCCAAAACAAAACCCAGAGCTCTATTTCCCTTCCTTCTCCACCCCAGTGTCTTCCCCCTCCCTGGTTTCTGCCTTTGCCCTTTCTCCCCTCCCGTCCTGAAACGCCACTAAAAACTTCCCAGCTTTCAGGAGTCCCTGCAGGCACAGAAGGAATGATCCTTAATTCCCAATTTCCATCCTACTGCTGGGCTCAGGACAATTTATTTCAATGTAGAATTATACAGGAATTCCTACAGGGACTTTTCACATCCATATTTCCTTGTAGCGCTGCTGCTGACTCATCTAGGAACTGAAACTTGCTTGGCTGGAGAGCTATGTGTTGTTATAAATTATCGACATGCTGAAATTGGCCCTTGTCCAAAGCAAGCCTTCTACTTTGCTAATACGCCTTGAGGCGTCATCCTGTCATATTGTGGAGGACGAAGACGACTCACCTCCAGCTGGTAAGGCTGGACACAGGGCCCAGTGACATGGAGGAGATGGAAACGGGGAACATAGATGCCAGGAGCACCGTTATAGCCAACATCCTAGAAGTGCAAAGACAACTCTGTTGGTTCAGATGCTGTCTCTAAAAGAGTCATCAGGGAGCAACAGCTCCCAAGAACAGGCTCAAGTGATTCACTGCAGGTTATCCTCTGATGGGCTCCTTTCTCCCAGTTTTGGTCCTCTGCTGGGCAGTGGACTGTGTCTGCCATTGTACAACGCCATTCTGTTTCCATGGATCTGGAGCTTCAACTAAAACTCATTTGATGCAAGTCAGGAGTGTTAAGGCTTAATTCTACAGCAATAAAAAAGAAATGAGCCTAGCAGTAAAATGGTATTGAGGGATGTGTGGGAGATATGATGTCCATCCGTATGTGGTGCTTTATGGATGGATTTCTTCCACAGGCTTTTGCCAAGTGGTCTCGGGATTGTGGAAAGCCTCCGTGACCTCATGCTGAGGACTGGGAGTTGAGCTGTTCCTGCATGACGGGAGCAATATCCTGATTTATGACCGCTGCAGTGGGTGCCCATGACAGGTCTGGCAAGCTGCTGTCGGCAGAACTGTGAAGTGGACGCCTTGACCTCCTCTGGGCAGAGCAGGAAGATGGAGCTGCTTCCTCTTCAACCCTGCCTGCCAGAGACATGATTCAGATTTTACAGCTAATTGACTGCACTGATCTTGCTGCCAGAAAGGGATAATATTCAATGAGTCGCTTGTCTTTCAGTTGCTGCTGTCCAAGACCCTGCATGCACCTTATGAAACCAGTCCTGTGACTTGCCTGACTGGTTGCCCAGGCTCTCCCACGACCCCCCCTTCTTATTTTACCTGCTGCTCTGCTTAACCCTCCATGCCCTGCAAGCAGTCCCTTACCTGGGGAGGAGGTGGTGGCTATTTGCTGAGTGACTCAGAGCCAAGATGGGATTTATTGTGACTCCCCCATATTTTTTTGGCTCCTGATGAAAGCCTTGCACCAGAGAGGCGGGGGTTGCTCTGTGAGAGGCTAACGAGCCCGGTGGAAATTAATGCCACCAGCCCCCGGTGGCAGGATGAGCCTGACTCAAAGCCGACTGAAACTTGCTGTGGGCACTGGCTCGAAACGCCGTCAGCCCACAGCCCCGTTGTGCTGGGTGCTGTGTGCTTTTGTGGGCAGCCCTGAGCTCGCAGCTGGAGGACACGACAAGATAAGGAGCCCACGTGGCAGGCAAAAACCGATCAGCCCGTCGCACTGCTGAACATGAAACGGGGAAGGAAGCTCGTAAATACCACACCAAGGAGGCCGGCGTGTGCCGCAAGGATGGGCTGGCGGTTGTACAAGCCCTAGCGCTGCCGCTCGCTTCTTGGTCTGCTCATCTGCCACCCAACTGGAGTTTATTTGTTAACACTTCTCCCCAAAGCTGGCTCCCAGCAGAGCCGCCGCTGAGCCGGCTTTCATCTCCGTGCCGCACCGGAGAGCAATGCCAGGCTAGTGCAGGAACGAGCATATAGCTGAGAGCTCCAGGATCTGGTCCATCATACTCTTGTGATGATGCTAGGAAAACACAGAGCAAACAATGCTGCAGGAATAACTTAGCCAACATACGCTATACAAGAGCTGTTCCCATGATGTTTGCTCAGTCCCCGACCGATTTAGCATACAGGACGGGCTGGCAGATTATGCAGCGAGACACGCTAATTCGGGCCTGCGGTTCGTGTGAAAGAATGACGAGACAGTCTGGGAGACAATGCAAGCTAATATTAGGCCGCCAGGCGGGGAGTCAGGAATCCTAATCCCAGCTGCCACTGACCTGCTCCCAGGCCCCAAATCCCTCTTTGGAGCTGCTTGGAGAAAAGGAGCATCTCCCTTTATGTTTGGCTGAGTTAGCCCTGGGAGCCGTTTATCCCAGCCAAGGCTTCTGGCTGTTATTATATATAAATAGTAATGATGATCATAATCTTTCCATAGGGGGTATGGCATTGCAGGGGTAGTGCCTTGTATCCAAGATGCTGCTTTTGTTGGACCAAGTTCATGCGTGCAGTAGATGCTGCTTTAGCATAAAGATGCTCTTGCGGGACTAGCGCGCAGTAAGTTGATCAGGGATGTTTCTGGGAAGACACAGCATCAGACGCCACCATGAATGCTTCTGCTTCAGTGCTTCAAAAGCAAGACCGGGTTTGTGTATCTTCCAAATCGCCGAGTGATATCTTGTGGTGTGTTAACTGGCTCTGCTTCTGAGAACATTTATGTGTGCGCTCAGCCTTACACATGTGGCTTGTCTGATGCCTGTAAATTACTCTCATGAGCAAAGTAAAGCCAGTCCCCAGATAGCTCCAGGATCAGGGCCATGTTGTGTGTTGCTGCTGTGTCTGTCGTGGCTTTTGCCAGAATTATAATTATGACCCAGAGAGGGACCTCTCAGCTACTCCTCACCGTTGAAGGGAAAGCACTTCGATAACTGCTCCGGAGGAGCTCCTTCCCAAACCCTCAGCTTGTCCTATCGTTGTGCCTTACTGCTACGTTTTTATTTCTTTCTTTTAATCTGGTTGAGGGTACTTGGGCAAACTTTTTGTAAGGATAAAATCAGTTCTCTATTATAGAAATCTTTCCCCCATTCAGAGTTTCTATGAGGGAAAAGGGATTTCTGCTGTTTATTCTGCATACAGCATTGCTATTAACATTCTGTGCTTTGAGTCTTCACCCTTGAGGAAAAAACCTGCATAGTGGAGCTGGTGGACAAGATACTGCACTGATTCAATCCCATGTGCCAGTTAGTTTTGGGAAGCTAAGCCTTTGTAGCTAGTTTTATTTTCAAACCAAATAATGAGATTGACACCTTTAATTAGTCCTCACAAGCTGTTTGAACCAGGCTGGGATATGGGGAGAGGTGGGTTATTCTGATCTTCTTCTTCTTGCTTTTTTTCCATATTTAAGCCATCAGACTCAAATACACATCCATCACAAGGGACTATCAACTTACTCAATATGCAGCATCTCTGAAAGGTTCAATCTCCATGGAGCCATTGAGACTTACAGCAGAAGTCTTTCCTGATTTAGCTGTCTCCTGCTAGTTTTCAGGACTTTTAGGGGCAATGAATAGCAAGTTCTATGTGTTGAAGATACATAGATAAAATAAAGAGGAGATACAGAGCATGGGATTGAGAGGTGGTACTGTGTAGGAAGCAGGGGAAGGACAGGGAACGGCATCTCCCTTAGCCTCAGCAGAGCTGGTGGTGGAGTTTGAGGATGCTACATGGCTCTCCGTGTATCTGCAGAGGTAAAGAGAAGGGTAATAGAGGAGAGAATGAGACTCTCGGGGTCTGAAGTGAGTTTGGGTGAGCGTTGGTGCCTAGGCAGTTGTGTTGAGCTCTCACACCACAAATCAGAGGTAAGCCCTCTTTTTTTTGAGCAGCAGAAGCAGAAAGGGTGAGGTTTATCAGCTGAGACAGATGAATTGGGATAGCTTATCTTAGCAGGGCAGAGCTATTGTCTTCTGATAACTCATGTGGAACCATTAAAACAGCAAAAGAAAAATTCCTAGGGAAGAATGTGACTTAATATCTACCAGACTAGGGGCAGGAACTTGCTCCTTCTGAGACTAGATCACAGTCAAGAAAGACTAGAAAAGTCAAGACTTTTCTGTTCTTTTTTTTTTTTCCCTCCTTTTTGGAAATTGTAGTTGGAAACGCTCCTCTGCGTACCAGACCTCCACTCCCATAAAATCTGCCCAAAATGGATAAAAGTTGGAACATATGTTAGACTCTGCTCCCCTCGCAAAGTCAATCTGATCCTTGCTCTAACCAACAGGCTGTGCCCTCTCCCCTCTGCTCCTGACTTCTCGGGAGCTTCCCAAGGCCGGGAGCAGCCTGACTCCCTCCTTGCCAAAAAGCCGCACCCACAGCGATCATATCCTGGAACAGCGACAGCTTCTGCAGAGGAGACATGCCTGAAAGAGGCTAATAAACTCAGGAGCACAAATGCTAATGGAAGTTAATGAGATCTCCGATTTTCAGTTGTGTAGGATTATATCTTTTTTTTTGTTAGAATCTCGCTTTTTAGAATGACTGTTGGTTTCATGCTATCTGTAAGACACCCTGAGGCCAGCATCTCCAGCAGGGCGTACCTGCTGTCAGGTGGTCACTTTGTGCCCTTGTGCTTCCACCCAATAAACTCAACAACATCCCAATATACCCGTCCTGTTGTGTGTTATTTAAGCCATAGGATATGACAGCGTGTTTTAAGGAGCCATTAATTTATGCTGGGGGTGACTTTAACCACCCAAGAAGTGTACTAATGGCCCTATAAAATACACCCCTGGAGTGTCTTAATATGGTTATGAGATTGATCTCCAGCTTTATATTCCATTATGTGTGATATTATTGAAATAAATTGTAGAGGCAAGTGACACAGGGGATCCCAGTAAGGGGCAAGTTGCCTTTTTCTTCTTACGATCCTGTGATCACAGATTCACTCCAGTGAGCGAGCCACAGGATGGGGCTTCAGCCACCCTGCCACAGGAGGCTAGAGATGTCCCATGCAAGGCGCGGCCTTTGGGGATGGAGCTTGCTGGCCCGGCTCCGTGAGCAACCTTAGGCAGCACCCGTCTGCGCTGGCTGGTCTGTGGCTCTAACCAGAACTGCTCGTGTCCTGACACTTGGGAGGTTTTCTACAAATACAGGGTTCAATCGATACCTGGAGTTGGGTCATCTGTTGACATATTTGCCAGACCCAGGACTCAAAGCAGTGTCAGCCTTTCTAACAGAGAGCAGCTTGTCCAGAAACCCTGGATGCCACATAGTAATCCCACCCAACTTTTATTGGAGAAGAATTTTCTGTGAGAAACAAGTCCTGTTTGCAAAATATAGCAATACACGGCTTTACTATTGACAGATACTGGTAGCGTGAGTGTACCAACAGGAAGCCTCAATGTCTGAAAGGCTGGACCTTGTTTAAAGTCTCTTTTTCTCCCACATACTCAGGCTTTCAAAGCCTTAAGGCCCATGATGTCAAAGTCTTGAGGGTTTGGGGTTTAGCTGGAGATTAAGAATAGATTCTGCTGTATTAAATAACCTGTACTTTTGTTCACAGCCTTAATTGTTGTCATCCTTTTTTACACTCTCTGGTGGGAGCGTATGGCTCTGAACTCTCATAAACCCACAACATTCTCAGTGACTAGACATGGTTTTTCATCCCCAAACAAGTAAAACTGTGGTTTTCTGTAGTTTTTTTTCTGTGAAATCTGAGAGGATGATTTGATGCTTGGGGGAGCTTTGACCCGTTTTAAAATCCAGGACACAGCATGAAATTTTAGAGATGCTTATGAGACCAAGACCACGGGTCAATATCCTATTTGAAAGAACCGTTTTAGCTGCTGTTGTGTGCTTGCAGCAGGGCCCAAAGCACGCAGAGCACCTTCTGACAGAGGAAGCAAGCACCAGCTCACTCATCCCAACAGATTAGAGGCTGCTGACAGATGGACCACCAAGCCATGGCGACTGTGGGCAAAAAAAGCAAGAAAATTGGGCTCTGCTTAAAGCTCTGAGCTAGCCTGAGTCAGGTTTTAGAGAGCTGTGAGCTGATAAAGAGTGTGCCATCCCATTTGAGGCTGGACCAGCAGCTGCAGGTGAGGTAGGATGGCTACAGCCAGCCTTGCTTGGATGGGGGATGCACCTGAGCTTCTCCCTGCCCCACGTTAATGTTCAGCTGTTCCCCAGGTGCCCTGTGAAGCTTCAGTAACTAATGTTTATACAGTGCTTAGAGACCCTGGCATAAAGGAGGGTATTGTTTTAGAACTGCAGCTGTTAGAGATGAAGACAGTCTGTTGATCATTAAATCAATTCCCTGCGAAGGAGGACCACTGTCCCCTGGGAGAGCGGCGTGCTGGGCAGCTCAAACTCAAAGACAGGTTTTTGTATGGTGTAACGACCCGATTATCTGCTGGGCTGGTGTCAGGGACTCCTCTGGGCAGGAGCAGCCTTGCTGCGGGTCACGGGCTCAGCACTGTTAATGGCTAACCAAGGGTGTCCTTTAATAGAAAGGGCTGGAGCAGCTACGTCCTGAAATCACAGAGACAGGACGAGAGGAAATGGCCTCAAGTTGTGCCGGAGGGGGGTTAGACTGGACATTAGGAAAAACTTCTTTACTGAGAGAGTGATCAAACATTGGAACAGGCTGCCCAGGGAAATGGTGGAGTCGCCATCCCTGGGAGGCGTTCCAAAAACATGTAGATGTAGCGCTTTGGGACATGGTTTAGCAGGCGTGGTGGTGTTGGGTTGATGGTTGGACTTGATGTCAGAGCTCTATTCCAACTTAATGATTCTATGATAATTTTGTTGCAGCAGTAAGGGGCTGAATGGTCACAGGGTCGGGAATGAGGACAATGAAAAATCTTGGCTATATTTGAGCTGTTACAAGTGATACCAGCTTCCAGGATGCAGGGCTATCCTGACTCAGAGCTTCACCAACTGGTCCTTACTGGATGCAACTAGGAGATAAAATGGCAGGGAGCTGGTCATGGAGGAAAATTGAACAGAAAGTCTTCAAATCAAGCGAAAGTTCTGGCTGAGGTTTGCGGGTTTTCTTAATTACCAGCAAGAACAATTTTGGGAACACAATGGCCCAGACACGAGTACAGCGTTAGGATTATGATGGGAACAGCTCACACTCGCATTAGTGTTGCAGTGTTTGTAACCAAACAGAAAATGGCCCTCAGAAATCTGTCAACTCATAAATCTCACTAGCAAAATTGTTTTTCTAAATAGTGTTTTTCAAACATTTTTTTCCATGAGGCATGAGTAGTTCTGCAAGATCTATTCAGGGCAGCCACAGCTCATGTGATGCTCACATGGATCCCAGATGAATTTTAGCTTAGCAGGGCTGTCACATAACACACCCCGCAAAATGATGGTGATGAAAATACGTCACACCCAGCTCTCAGCTGTGAACAAGAGTCTCCTCGCGCTGTGAGCTCACGCGTGTGACACGACGATCAGCTGGTGCGCAGACGAGTTGTAATCCCTTCCCCGCTAGCCACGCTGCTGCTCCGCAGGGTTGGGCCCCCTGAGCATTTAGTCCTTGGAGGATTTAGCCTGATCACTGATCCAGTTCTTACTGGTCAAGGCACAGTAAAAAGCGTGCTGTGATCCTAAAAGTGACAAATTGGGCAGCCGGTTACAGAGCCAGCGAAAGCAGACGTAAGGCAGTTACTGCTGCTCAAACACAGGGGATCAGCACAGCTTTAAGTGTAAAATTAAGTATTAAAGTTCCAAACGGAACAAAACCTCTCGGAGAGAAGGAAGAAACCAAGGGCTAGACACAGCAGGTAGTTAGAATTTCATGAGTCCACTCCTGCATCAGCCCTTCACACCCAGGAAGGCAGGCTCTGCCCCTCTCCTTGGAAGGGGCTCAGGAACTTATTCCAACTTTGTGAGCACTGGCAATCCCGCCTGTTTCCCACGGAGACCTGGAGAGAGGTGCCTGAGGCTGACTCACTCCTGTGCTACGTGACATTGGGCAAAGCGTTCCCCTTCCCTGCACCGAGGCGGCTGTGCTACTCCGGGCCAGGGACCGAGGCTCCTGCGGCTGCAGAGCAGCGATGGGGACTTTAGGAATCAGCCATATGAGATCTCGGCTCGGGGAAAGGAGGGATGGGGATGCAGGGCGCAGGGATGGACAGCTTCCCCGCTTCATCTAGGACAGATGTACGGGCAGGGAAGCCACCTCTGTCACCGCTCTTTTGAGGTCTGTGAGCTAAGCCTGGCTGGTCAGCTCAGCCAGCACTGGAAGACGTCAGGCTGAGCTCCATCCCCACCTATCGCACATGGGCTCCCCGAGCTCCGGCATCGCTGATCATGCCGGCACACGCACGGCTTAAAAGATGGGGATGCAGAGCGCACGTTGGGGATGCAGAGTGCACGTTGGGGATGCAGAGCGCACGTTGGGGATGCAGAGCGCACGTTGGGGCAGCGCAGGGAGCGAGACCAGGCTCTTTTGTTTCCCAGTGTCACTTCTCAGTCCCGATTAGCAGCAAAATAGGGCACGCACGCCTCTGACAACTGAATTCCTTGCTGGAAGGGGTTCGGTCATGCATAAGATGGCTCAAAATGAGGCCTGGCTTTCAGGTTTGGAAGCGTGGAGCACGACCTGGAAGGGACAGCTGGTACGTGCACGCTGACTTATTTTCCCCTTTCAAGTTTTGCACCAGTTCTGGGTAACTTTGAAGAGTTGTGGCCAAGGGCAAACAAATGGATGCACGTCCCTTTCCCCCGCAGACAGACCTCGCTACAGGTCTGTCCAGCTTCTAAACCAATCAGCCAGGGAAAATAAAACGTGAGAGCATTCTTAGCATCGCAAATTCAAGCACTCAGTCAAAAAGTGGGGAATGAAGGGTACCAGGCTAACTCAGGCTTGCGCATTGATACCCCTTTATTGATGGGCTGTGCGAGTTTTTCCTCAGGACTTCGATTTTCACGCGGGAAGCACAGGTGAGCAGCGATCCCAGAGGTTTGCAGCTCGGAAAATCCTAGAAATCCTCCCAGGAAAGCAAAGGATCACCCTTCCTCTTCCCCTCGCCCCGAAACACGGGCATCTCCAGGGGCTGAACTTCTGGAGGAGCCGGGTGCGGGGCTGCCCCTCCTCCGAGAGGAGCGACTTCAGCGGGAGAGTTTCCTTCCCCCCGACCCTCCGCCCGGGCTGCCCCGGCACCCGCTGCTCCCTCCCGAAAAGTTGGCCGGGAGAGCGGGGCCCTTCGAACCGGGGCGCGCACCGGCAGGGCAGGGCCCGGGGTTCGCCCGTGGGGGGCGGGGGGCGGGGGGGGGGGGGGGGGGCGAGCCGTGCCGTGCCGAGCCGTGCCGGGGGCGGGGAGGCGGGCGGGGGCCGGGCCGGGCCGGGGCGGGGTGTGCGAGGGCGCCTGCGCCGGCGGCGCGGAGCGCGGCGGAGCGGGACGGACCGAAGTGTAACAAAACAAACGGGGCTTTGTATCGCCTTAAAGGCGCCGCGCGCCGCCTCCGCGCCCCGCGCAGCGCCCGCGGAGAGGGGCGGCAAAACCAAACAGCAGCGCGGGAGGGCGAGGAGTAGCCGGATTTGCTTTTTTTCCACTGCTTTTTTAATTTTTTTTTTTTTTTTTTTTTTTTTAAATAACACGGGAGAGGGACGGCGCGGAGGGGAGGGCGGGAGGCGGGCGCGCGCCCTCCGCGGGCGCGGAGCCATGCGGGCCGGGCGCGGTGCCGACGGTGATGGCTTGAGGGGCCGGCGGCGGCGCGGTCTATGAGGCAGCGGGTCGGCGCCCCCTGCGCACCTGCTTACCGCGCTTCCGCGGGCGCGGAGGGCCGCGCAGCACCATGTCGCGCGTCGTCCAGAAGAAGAACCACTGGGCCAGCCGGGTACGGCAGTGCTCCCTCACCCGCGGGCCCGGCGGGCAGCTGGGCTTCGTCCTCCTCGGCGGCGCGGAGCACGGCGAGTTCCCCTACGCGGGCGCGGTGGTGGGGGACGGCGAGGCGGCGCTGAGCGAGGGGGAGCTGCTGCTGGAGGTGCAGGGGGTCCGCGTCTCGGGGCTGCCCCGCTACGATGTGCTGGAAGTGATCCGGAGCTGTAAGGACCCCATCGTGGTGAAAACCGTCCGACAAGGTGCGGGGTCGGGGCCGGGTGCGGGGTCGGGGCCGGGGGGGACCCGTTCCGCGCTGCCCACGGGGGAGGTGAAGGGACCCCTCCTGTGGTGCTGGGTGACCAAGGGAGAGGCCAGTGTTAGCCCTTCGGGGCAACGCAGGACCCCGAAAGGAGCGGCACGCTGCGTGCGGCAGTGCGCGTACGTTTGCGCGCACTCGTGCGCGCTAATGCCCGGGCGCGGTGTCGTCCTGACTCGGTCCGGGGTCCCCCTGCAGTTTTCTGGCCTGCGTTAAACACAGCGAACAATTGCGTTGAGACTTTGGCGAAGGCACCGCGGAGCCTCCAGCGCTCCCTGCGGGGGCACCCATGGGTGCTGGGGTAAGGGGGGGAGCCCTGTGCCCGGGGCTGACCCCTGGAGCGGCCGAGTCAGCCCCGCGGCTGGGGGAATGTGGCAGAGATTCCCTCCTCCAGCAGCTGAGCATCCTTGCGAGCAGCCGGGCTGCTGGGTGATGACTGGAGGCTCGTTCAAAAAAAGTGCAGCATGTGGCTGCCGGCTTTGGGAAAGGAAAAGCTGTGACCTTCCTGCGAGGGCAGTTCCCCTTCTCTGGCTGAAAGTCAGCTCGGGTTTGCTTTTTTTATTTTTTTTTTAATTTATTTTTCTGCCTTGATGTGGAGCTCCCAGCCCTGCAGCGTGCAGAGGAAGGCAGGCACAGGTAGCTCTCCCGTTTGGCTGGGGAAGAGGATAGGAATTCTCCCATGCGAGGTGTTTTTTTTGGGGGAAAAAAAAAAAAAAAGCCATTTCACATCCGTGTACACGCAACAGTCGCTCAACAGGTTAGTGTAACAGGCCTGGCTAATAGGCTTGTCATTTCCAGGGCAGGACTTGAATTTAGTTCCAGGAAAGTGTTAGTGTTGCCGCAGCCGTGGAGGTCGGTGGGATGGGCAGGGTGAGCTGGGCACCGAGGGGTGCAGGAGCGCCCGGATCAGCTCCCAGTGGAGCAAGGAAGGGGAGTTTTCTTCCAATCGCCCAAGAGATTCCTTAAGGAAAACTTTACTTGTCATCCAGGCATCCCAAAGTTGGGGGTTTTGCTGTGGCTGGTGGTGCAAGAGGGGCTGTGTTGGTTTTTTGTTGTTTTTTACTGTACTTGGTTCAACCCAGCTGGTCGCTGCAGACAAAATCTCTTGCCAGCTGGCAGGCCCGTCACCTGAAGCCTTGTCCCCAGCCTCACCGGTGAGCAGAGCCAGAGGGCTGCAGGCACTTGTGTCACAGCCGTCCTTCAAACCTCCCGTGCTGGAGCAGATCGCAGCGATGGGGTGTCAGAGAGGAGCTGAGCTGTCCCCCTCTGCCACCTGCTCCCCTTTCTGGGGCAATGTCAGCTCAAAACTGCCCTGGAGCTGATGTACTGAAGCATGGCAACATTTCCAAGAGTCGGGAGAAATATTCTGGCAAACTGTGTTGAACTCCCAACAAAAGCAGTTTTCTTTAAACGGATGCGTATTTTTCCCTGCTGCGTTTCCTCAGCTTCACTGGGAAGTGGGGAGGGAAACTGAGCCTGCTGGTTTCCCTGCCCAGGTGGGAGGGGGAGAAAAGCATGAAGAAAAGTATGAGGAAATTAGGCAGGGTGATTGTTTTGGTGGTTTTGGGTTTTTTTTTTTCATACTGATTGTTTTAGCAGAAGTGTTAAAATACAGCTTCTGATGTTGTAATGTGATCGGTGTTGGTGGATGAAGGAAGGTGCATAAAAAAAAAAACCTCCTCCATAAAAACAAACTCTTCCCAACCAAGCAATTTGTGATTAAACTTTTTGTTGTTTTGGAAACACTAGTTAATCTAAATAGAAACATGTTATGGGAATATACCAGAAATGACAGAATTGAGTGGTAAATGTGTCTTAGTTCCAGCATATAGTCAAAAGAAGGGGAAGAGAGCAGAGTTTTAGCATACTGCTTGGGGTTACCTGGAAGTTGGGAGAAAAAGGTTCAAAACCCTGGCTGCAGTTAAGGCAGGCATTTAAACCTTGGACCATCCTGATCCAGAGTGAGAACCAAGCCCCTGGTTACTGTGGGGTTGTAGTTTCCTTTTTTTTTTTTTTTTGTCACCTTTTTATTTTTTTTGAAATGCTTTTTTAGACAGGAATGTAGAATAGAAATATAAATACATATATTTAAATAATTAAATATTTTTGTGGTCTGGAAACCGGTTCCCTGTGCCTGTCAATGATAGCCTGGCATCTGCGTGCTGTTCTGTGCAGAGCGGGGAACTCCCTTGTGGATCAGGATCCGAAGCGTGGAAAAGGAGAGTGTTTTAATTAAAATGCGTTACTTCTATGTTGATTAAAAATCTCATTATGGGGATGGCAACTGTCATTCAACAGGAGGTGTGTGGCACTAGAGCAGACAGTGAAGGAGTGTGAAGATTGTGAACACATTTTTAACTGTGATTCTCCTCGTCTTCCCAGTTCTTAGTGCCTAATCGACTGGTGCTGAAGTGCTAGGGCAATATTAGCCCGGAAATGTGTGCATTTTATTGCCTTGCCTATTTTGTATGACATTTACAAGGCTGAAAAAATAGGAAATTTGCTGTAATTAAGTCAGTCCTCGGCAAGCGTGAACAGAGAAAATGACTGTTACGACCTTGCATTTGGTGGAAGACGAGGGACTAGGACGTGAAACATAGGTGGAACAGGCTGTGCATGGGCTTTATCATAACTAGGGGTTACGGGTCCTGATGCGGTATTCCTTCTTGCTTTTGTGAGCCGTAGGTTTGAATAGGTTCCCACAAAGTACGAAAAGGGGGAACCTGTATGAATTCTCTTGATTGGAATAACAGTATTTAATACTGCTCATGAGGGGTTTCTTGGTCCTCTGCTTACCCTGTGAGAAAGAGGGAGGAAAGCTAAAGAACTTCAGCAAAACTTCCCCTTTCTTTTCCCCATACGCACCCTTTTCTGGTATTGCGTTGAAGAAAAAAATGTATCATGATGGTTGCCTGGTTTTTGGGGAGAGAGAAGAAGAATCTGCTGCCATGTATCTTCGTAACTTTCAGAACTGTCAAATGTGTGAAAAACGCTCAGTAAACGTAGCGCTTTTATGACTGACTGTTTCCATCTTACATCTGTGCCTAAATTCTGACGGAATTGGCAATTAACTGCTGTGGAGTTAATAAATGCATTTTTATTATTAGTTGGTTTGAGAGGATAGAATTAATAGATTGAAATATAGGAGCAATGGTCGCATATTCTTGTGTAAAGCTGGCATTGCCTTAACACGATGATTTCTCAGTTGTATTGTGAATATTGTTGCTTCCTTGAATACACTTCACATTTTTCAAAATAGCTCACCTGGGTAAATCAATAATATATAGTTCACTTGAATAAATCAATAATAAAATCGGTCACACTGTTTCTTCTAAAGTGTCTTGATTGCCAGAGTCCAGCACAACAGAACAGAAGTTTATCATGCTGTTCTTCACAAAGGAAGAATTAAGGCTGTATCTACAAAAAATTGTCCGTGTTTTGTTCAAGGCAAGGTATCTGGATTCTCTTTCTCCCTCGGTGAGAAATGGGCACATTCAGAGAGATTTCAGATTGCAGCCTTTTATTTTTTTTGCTCCTTCGTTAGGTGACCTGTGCCAAATCATACCAAGCCAGATGCTTGGTATGGGAAACTGTCAAAGTTAATATGTTTGGACACGCATTTTGAAATTGTTTTTTAGTTCTCAGTTCAACGCTTTGTTTCCCTAAAAAGTCTCAGGATCCCAAGCTCTAAATGACCAATGGCTTTGAAATCAGGAGGTGTTGAGATAAGTTTATGCAATTAATACTTTTCCTGGTACTTTGCAGCTGGATGATCCCACAGCAGGGAGAAGTTATGGGTTTTTTTTTTGTTTGAAATTTTTTTTTTTTTTAGCTCTACACAGTGCAAACAGGAGCAGGCGTGATCCCAAACAGAAACGGTCACTGTTTACCCAGCGCTATCAGCTGCATTTGTTTCTTTTCAAACATTAACTTGACCCTACCATAGATTCTGAAATACGGTGCAGTGACTCAACGCTTCAATGTCAGGCTGGCATTTGCTATATGAGGCGATCACGAAATGTTGAAATTGGTTACATGTACTAGTTTGAACAAAACCCGCTTCTTTCCAAAAGTTTGCATGAGCTGGTATTTGGACCTTTTGCTTCTATTTTCCTGAGCTTGTGAGAGAGTTGCTGTCTTGGATATTTATTTATTTTTTGTAGAACATTTTAAAAAAAAAAAAAAAAGAAAGAAAAGTTGATGCATCTGTAAATTTTTGTGTTAGTAGTTCAGCAGGCGCTGGGAAGCAGAGCGTCACTTTGTCAGTGGGTGACACTGAACATCCCACGCTAAGCACGGTATGCCGGTGCCTGGCACTGCAGAGACCGACAGCGAGCGCCGGTGCCTGCCTGCCTCCCTGAGATGTAGCAGAGCTTGTGGTGGGTTTAACGCGCCGGCAGCCTCCTCCGTTGGGCCAGCAAAGGGAAAAGCTGTTTAGAGAGCGAGCTCTTGCTGTTCCTAGGAGTTTACTTCTGCAGCGTCACGCGTGAGCTCCAGAAAGTGTTTTCCTTTAGTCTTTGCGTAGCTGAGTGCCAGTCACTTGCACGGTGAATTCTGCAAGTCATTTTTTCATTTGACCCAAATTCTTTCAGGACCCGAGTGGATTTGAAGCGGAGGGAAAGATTTGCCATCCGAAAACCTGGGAGATGTTCGTGCATTTTAGATTTATGAGGCCCTTTTTCAATACTGACCCACTGGGGTGAGCATTGTGTAGGGCTGGTCACTACTGAAATGTAAAATAATAAAAGGCAGAATCTCCTTTTTGCATCAGCTCTAACTTATTTTGGTACAAATCAGTAATCTTCTTTTTTTTAAGGTAGTACTGCATTTAGTAGTCGTGAAATATGTATATCTATATATTAAAATACTGCTGTGAGGAAGACCTTATCTTTACTTTGCCTGAATTTACAGCACAGTACTTGTCAGGATTTAGAAGTTGATCCTGCTTGTGGCAAACCAGTCATCCATCCTCTCCAGAGCTATGACTTAACACCCCAGAGATGGACATTAGAGCCTAAGTGCCACATCTTTGCTGTTATAAAAATTTTCAGGAATTAATGTGATCCTTTTAATGGCATGAAATGGGATTATGTTTTCCACAATAAGGTTAATCTTTGCACTCATTGAGATGGGACTCCAGGCTCTCACTTTATGGCCAGTTAGATCACAGAGCAATTAAATCACAATTATAGTCTAATTACGAGCAGTCATTCAACATCATTGCAAAATAAGATGTTAACACCATCTTGCTTGTTGTTTCCGTTTGTTTTTAAGAGCAAGTTACAATTCCTGCGTGAATGAATTATTGACCTGCTATTGTGAGATTTAAGATTCATCTTCCATGTATCTCAGAAATTTAAGCACTTCTTTTAACAGGTTTGAAAGCCAAAGCATCAGTAGCTCATTGCGTTCCCGTGTTTGGGATTGTCATTTTGCTTTGGTTCAGGCTGCGATCATTCATGGATCTCTTCTGACTGTTTCAACATCTATTTATCTGATGCCTGAGAAATACTCCTACTCCTTTGACAGTGTATGCCTGCATCAGGGAAAGCATTTGCCCAAGGGCAGCTACATTAAGGTGTAAAGATCTTCTGAGTAGCACTTCTGTGGCTGTGGAGAACTGATGATTTGGGCCAACACATCCCTCATTCCCTGTAACATGGAAACTGAGAAGATGCTTCTGCCTGGAGGGCTTTTTCTGCCGCATTAGCAAGGTCTGAGCTGTGGGCAAGGGTAGGATCTTTGGGGCCTCTATTGAGGTTTTTTAAAAGTTGACCAGGTTTGTTATTTATATTCCCTTACTTTAGTCGAGACACAAGCTGTACTTGTTAGTTATTTCAGGTGGTTGGTTGGTTGGTTTTTTTTACAGTTCCTCTGACTTTGACTGGGACTCGTAAATCAAGGCATATGGTTTTGATCTTTGTGTGCTGCAAGTGACTTAAATTTCTTGGTGAAAAGCATGCAGTGCTGGTTCTGTATGAGCAAGTGCTGTGAATTTATAGAAGGACGATGAAGAGTTCGAGGCAAGATGTTCACTGAAGGCAGGGTTCCTTACCATGAGCGACCAGTGGTACTTGGAGGGCTGGTACTTGGACCCCTCTATCCCACCTGAGCTCCTTCCAGCTCCATGTCCCAACTCCTGGAGCAGCAGAATACGGGATCCTCCTGGTCCGTATTTCTTCAGAGTTTTTCCTCTAGCTCAGCTATGGGAAAATTTTTTTTTGCTTTTTAGAAACTGAGTATTAAGTGACCTTTTTGCACCAAGGGCGCAGGGATGGGTCATCCCCGCTGCGATCTATGAAGATCTTATCCGCTCCCGTTACCCTGTCACCGGAGGCACCGCTTGCAAGACAGAGAAAACAGCAGCTTTTCGGCCCTGAGTGACAGCGCTGCTGAGCGTGCAAGACCAGCTCCTGCAGAAACACAATTTTCACCGCTATCATCATTTTCTCTGTCTCTCTTGACACTTGATATTTTGTTTTCTCACTTCGTATTTCAGTCTCACGCGACTTGCTCTGGCTTAGCTGTTGTGGTGGTTTCACAGGTGGGGCTGCGAGTCCTGCGGGAGCTGGCAGCCCGCAGAGATCCGCATATTCGGTACGTTTGATGGTTTAAGTTTAGGGTTCCCTGCAAGATTCTGGTGTTGGGAAACAAACCGAGGCCTGGGCTATCGGCCAGAGTTTGTTTTCTACTGATCTGACGGAGAGCTGTGGAAGAGGCTGCCTGTTTCCAGAGCAGTTTGGCAGCTTTTACATTGGGCTGGTATGTTGGCAGATTTGGATTTTTTTTTTTTTTTTTTCTTTTTTGCTTTTCTTTCTAGACCAAATAGGTGGGCCAGCATCCTTCTTGGCCCGGCAGGAGCAGCGTGGCTTGGGGTAGCTGGGATATTTGTGTTGAGATCCACCCTTCAGTTTCCAAAGGTCAGACACTCCATCCATCCTCCCTCCTGTGACAATTTAGATGGTTTCCAGAGCTATTCCACTGCTATGGGCTGGAATGATGGCACCGCTCTCTCTGCTAGTCCCCAGCCCTGACTTTGGCATCATTTGTGCTGAACTGTTTTGTGTTAGTAATATTATTTAAACCTACGTAAATTCTTTTTTTTAACTGCCCCTAGTAGACCTTGGAGAAACTAAATAGTGTTTTTTTTTTTTTTCTTCAGGTCCTGACGTTTTGGGTTACATTTTTACAGACTTGGCTTTTGACTAAGAACAGTTCCTGTTTTTATATTTGAGAGGGTTTGTATCGTAACTTAAAAGACAAGTAGGGTAAAAATATTTATTGGATTTCATTGACTGTCCCGTATTAGACTAAACAATAGCACTTACTACACGGTGTGAAAATAATGCAAATCACCCTGTCTTCATAATGGAACAGGAAAGAAAAAAACAAACAAAGCCTTCGGGATGACTTGCAAAGTGGAACAGATGCCCTTACAATTGCAAGGCATTTGAGTAAGGAATCAGTTTTGCATGGTTTGCTAATCCTTGACTAAAGAGTTCATTGTCTTGGATTATACATCTGTAATTTTGGAGCCCTGAAGTCAGTGCCTCAGTACAATTAGGTTGGGAAGAGACTGACTTTTCTTTTTTCGTATCCTTAATCACAGTGGCTTGTTTTTTAAGGGGAAACCTCAACTCTGGGATTTTCATTTAGTTATTAACAAAAAGCCTTTGAAAAAGAAGCTGCCTAAAATCCTGCCACTCCCTCAACACAAACAAAGCTGTGCAGATACTGTGTACTTTCAAAAAAAACCTTTGATGTTCAAGTTCTCTTACTCCAGTGGTGCAGATCCTGCTCTAAGTGGGTGTTAGTCCAAACGGATGACAGACACAGATGTCTTTGATTTTTTTGGATGCACGAGAGAGGGGAAAGTTACCTCCCAAACAGGCTGAACTGGACAGGTGAGGACCTGGGCTATAGAGTAACTGTGGAAAGACTTTTCTTATAAATAGCAAGGAACACACCTGTCCTCCTCCTTTCCCATAGGTGTGTGTAGAATTCCCAATTAGCCATTTAAGTGGCAGGGATACAAGAGGATGCTCCTGGGGCTTGGACCTGCAGAGGAACAATTCACTGGAGCCTTGCTGGAAGCCAAGAATGGCTGGAGGAGATGGGGAGAGAGATGGGCAGTAGGAGATACATCAAAGATACCAAAAGCATCAGGTTGAGGAAAGATTTCCCTGTTCACTACTGGGTTTGTTACTGATGCTGAGGCCGTCTCTAAAAGCAGAGGTAGCTGAGTGCTTTCTGCAGGACCAGCCAGGAGCGTGGCTTTCTTTCCAGCTGATGACAGAGCAGTCTAGACCAACGTCTTGTTCTGGGAACCCTAATCGCCTACATCGATGTATAATATAGGATGTTAGGGTGTGGTGGCTAAAGTAACTCGTGCTCCTCCAGGCTGTTACTGGAGGACAGCCCACACAGCTCCCCTGTGCTGCACGGGGACGGCTGGGGGACGTGTGGCACAGCGCAGCCTTGGGGGAGCTGATCCCCAGTGAGCCTGAGGAGGAGAGGTCTACGGTTTGGCTGGTTTTAGGGACCTTGTCATCTCCAGGCTGAGTCTCCCCTTTGCAGTGCTGGTGCCTGGGGAAGGTGCTGTGGGACAGGATACCTGATGGCGCTTTGGCAGCCGCCTGTCCAGCCCAGGCTTTGTTCTCTTCCTGTCCTAAAAGGTGAAAGAGAGATTAGTCTGATGCAAAACAAAGAATCATGTCCTTCTCTTTTGCATTTTCCCTTAAACAGTGAAGTGACTAACATAGAATATCTTCTTAATGTGCACTGGCTGTGGTTGAGAGGAGCAGCAGCAGCCTTGTCTGCATGAGCACGTCCAGAGGCTCTGCTGGGCTCACAGTGGGGCACTTCGAGGATCACGGATTCGGTTGCTTTTGACGAAAATCAGTAAGTTGTTTGTCTGCTGGAGGGGATGGCTTTTTGTTGTTGTTGTTGTTGTTGTTAGATTGTCTTCTGCCCATACCCCAGCAAAAGTTGTGTATTTGTTTTATGTGCAAATACCAAACTTGCTTAGCAATGGTATATGGTGTTTTGTTAACTTTTGTATAGCCTGTGTGCGCTATGGAGTCCTCTCTGTCACCTACTACCTGCTGTTATTAATCAGACTGTTTCCAAATGGAGATCTGAGCTGACATACTTTTCTACATATACCATAGCTGTACTACCCTGTTTTCTTTTTCTTTTTTTCTTCTTTTTTTTTTTTTTTCCTTAATGAAGAAATATGGGCATGCTGAGACTGACCCAATTTCACATGGAAGTATTTTTGTCTGAACCTAACCATAGTGTCTATAAATCCTTCATGTTGCAGGAAGCTTTGCTTGGGACACGTGGAGCGAGGCAATTCAGTCACCAATAACTGTCTGTCTCTGGCTTTCTGCAGGAGGTGAAGAACTGCTCTGGGCAAAATCCAGGGGTGCTGAGTACACCAGGACTGTGCTGGTCCAAGGGTTGGCTGCTCGGAGAGGTTAAATATAGGGGAAAGTTTTACATGAGCACCCAGCCCAAGAGGAGGAGTTTGTGAAAATATTGTATATCACCTATCAAAATAGCTCAAATTCTTGGGTGAGGCTCCTGGAGCACGTGGTGGGTCTGTACATGCGTGCACGTGTGTGTGTGTGTATATATATGTTTACTTTTGCACTTTAGCATTCTTCTTGTGAAATGCTCCTTTAGTAAAGCTCCAGAATCTTCTCTTCTTGTCTCTCTCTTTTTTTTTTTACTTTTTTTTTTTTTATTCTTTTCCTTTTTTTGTGAAAACTAATCCCATGACTCGGGAAACTCGGGCTGTCAAACAGGCAATGCCACAGATTTCGCCATAAGTGGCAAAATTTATTGTTGGCACAGCTGCTTGAAAACTGGAAAGGAAAAGTATGAAACCACCACCATTGTGGCTGAGAATGGTTCCCATGCCTATTACCTCATCATGAGATGCATGGGCAGCCTCTGATCCTGTAAAAACATTTAAGTTTACTTCTGTGGTGTTCCCGTGATGAAACAGTTTCAGCGATACTCGTCCTGTAAATCATCTGCAGAAACTTGTTGGTTTTGAAAGACATCTTGCTCATGAAACCTCTCTGTTTTCTAATCGGGTTGTGTGACGTGGCTGCTGAAGAACATCCACGTTCCCTTTTCCTGACAAATGCTGGGGGCAGCTGCTATCTAGACCTTTGGCTGGTCCCTGTGACTCATTTCGAGAGTACAGGAGGGAAAACTAGAGCACACCTATAAACCTTATCTCAGAAAGGTGCCTGGTTTCGCAGTGCACACAGGTCTCTGGCATT
Source organism: Leptosomus discolor (assembly GCF_034619465.1). Lineage (NCBI taxonomy): Eukaryota > Metazoa > Chordata > Aves > Leptosomiformes > Leptosomidae > Leptosomus > Leptosomus discolor. The sequence goes on from NC_141399.1 coordinate 7,511,207, forward strand.
TTGAAGGCAATAAAGTGGCATTCAGCTCCCTCTTTCCCGAGGCAGGTGGCAGTTACACTTTAACAGAAGGTCACTCCTTTATGAGGGTGAGAGAAGTGGTGAGGACTTGGGTGCACGATGGCCATCTTTCAAGCCTGGTGAAGTTTGGGGCCCTCTTGTGCAGGAACCAGAGAGAGTTGTCCCTGCCTGGATGCTTTGCAGGCGAGGGAGGGTGAGGACTGAAAAGACCCCAAGTGATGTTTGGAGGGAGGAAGCCAAGCACAAAGGCTGTGTGACTTGCTTGAGATGCTTGTGGTGAGGTTGTGGGCTCTCAAATCTCAGCTCCCCATAGCTGTGCTGTGGGGCTCTGCTGCTCCCCAGATCTGCATTAAAACATGTGAAATAGGTAAACTGCTTCAGCTGGAGCAACTCCCTTCTGCATCGCCACGCTGTCCTGCTCAGGTGGAGATTTGCCATGACGGTGTTTCCATTTAAAATACAACCCTCTCCCTACAAGTTTTTTACTGTGTGCTTGTAAAACATGTCAAAGGTGGAGATTTTTATCTGCCGAAGAGATGACCTAGAGACTATCCAAGATGGCTTTCCCATTTATTTTTGTTTTCTGTTGCCAGTTTTCCAGTTGTATTAGTTGATGCTGGAAATACACATGTATCAGTTTTTCCAGGAGCTAAATACAGTGGAGTTGTTTTGGTTTTTTTTAATATAGTTCTGATCTGGGGTAGGATATCTTGGTCACATTGCAGGCTGGTAAGCACTTAGTGTGTAAATTGGTGTCTGCTGAAGTTGTTACACATGAGAAGAACCCCAGTAAAAACGAGAGTGCTTAAATTTAAGCATGTGTTAATGTAACACATCGCAGAGGGCTTTTTCTGTCTGTCTGGTTGTAAAAGATGCTATAATTGGTGCTGAGACTTGCATAAACCAGTGTGGAAATTGCTGTTTGCCTAAAAGCTGGGCAAGTTGTTGCAATCCCGAAGTGCTCATTGACATTAAAAGGTTGCAGCGGATTAACCAAAATCTATTTCAAATTGATTTGCTGTAGCTGGTGCATAACTCAGCCTGGTCATCTGTGCCCTGCTTTGGGGCTGCCGTGCTTTGTGCTGGTTTGAGTCCCGAGACCGAGTGGGTGGGCTGGCACTGTGTCTGGCTCTAACAGAGCTGCCCGCTCTCCCCTGAGGATGCTGGGGAAGACAAGGAAACCCTGGCTCCAAACCGGCTTATCACAATAAACTTTTATTTTCAGTGTTCTTCTCTCATTTGCTACAGAGCCTGACGTAGTCGTGGCTGCCTGGATGGGATCTTGCCGCTGGCTGGGAGCACAAGTATTTTTCCGCGGTGCAGCTGAGTTGGCAGGGAAGGTTCCATCAGCTGCCTGGCTGGAGCCCGGTTCAGGAGGTGCTGGATACAGGAATTCATTGGGTGGTTTCTGACCGAGTGTTTCTGCTGTTTGCGGCACCTCCCGCCCTCCAGGTCTGGGGGGGTGTGCTCACCAGGAAGATTCAAAACTTTTCTTTAAACATTTAGGGACTTTTTTAGCCATTTTACAGACTTTAATTAAAACTGGTGTTCCTCTTTTCCTGTATTGATTGCAGATGGAGGTAGATTTTACAAATAATAGTCACGCAGCTGAATTTTGCCGCTGTTCTGCTCCTGTTGCTCTGTTTTTATAAACCTCAAGCATCTTCCCAGCAACCTGTGAGCTGTGTCAGGCAGGGTCCTCTCCTCCCTGGGCTCTTGGCTGAGTAAAGCCTTCCCATTAGCATCACCAACTGATAAACAAAACTTCATCAAGGCCTCGAAAGGACAGACCTTTCATGTATTCGAACACAGCAGCAGCGCTGCTGAATGCTGATAACTGTCTGAACCAGTGGCAGAAGCAGTGGGGAATATTTATTACGTATTTATTTTTCCTCAAAGTCCCTGATGTAGAAGAGACTCAGCATTATTATGCATTGCGGTGGATCATGTTCGGAAGACTACTTGTCATAAAAACATTGTCTCTAGCTCAAGTTTAGCAAAAAGATGCTCTCAGACTCATCTCTCTTTCAGATGATATTTCACATCAATGCCTTGTAATATCCAGGTGAGCTTGAAGTTGTAACATTTGCAGAAAATGTCTGCTTTCCCCCTCTTGGAGGTAAATGAGCAATATTCACACTTCTTAGCACCAGCTCACTAAGCTGCCTGAAACCAAATTAAAAAATACGGAATGGTGTTTGCATTGTTTTCCCCTTCTCTCAACTCTGCATTTCCTCTTCACTGGTCAAATCAAACGGCAGTGACATTTCAAAGTCTTCCTGAATGGCAAAATTAGAAAAATTCCTTTTCTAAGAAGTCTGCAAGAGGTAGTTTAAACATTGCATGCAGCCACTCCAGTAGGAAGTTGTTTAACTTGTCTATATCTCTCTTTTGCTGCAGAAGCTCTATTGAAAATGACAAATTGCTTAAAGCAGTTTCCATATTAGTCTTTAAAAAATTCGGTTTCTTTCCATCCAGAACACGTGGAAGGCATTTGTGCACTTGCCTGACTGTTTCTCTGTCCTAAGGCTCACACTTGATGGCTTTGGACTTGGTGTAATTTTCACACTCAGCTGCTCAGGTTTGTTTTCCTCCAAGTTTCTATTGAATGGGGATTCCCACCCACTGCCCCACCATAACTTAGGTGTGAAAAGTCAAATATCTCCCTGGTTCAGACTTTGGGGACCACGGGGAGTGCAGAGGAGGAATGCTCCAAGGTTTTTTTCCCTTCAGAAGCGCTGTTCAGAGCACTGCTAAATGCGTAATTAAAGCTGGAAAGTCCGTGTCCACAGCCAAGTAACATCCTTTAAAAGAGCCAAGCGTTGAGGGGTATAAATGCTTCACAAAATGACAAAACATTTTTTGTTTAAGCGTTTTCAACTGCTTCTCCATGGCTGTCACACAGGCAGGTACCAGATACAGGGCCATGCAGTTGGCTGTAACTGCTGTAAAAGTAAAACTTGCTCAATTGAAGAGGCTCTTTTCTCTCTTCTTTTTTTTTTTTTTTTTTTTTTAAGAGAAAAGAGATTTGAGTTTATGACAGTGTACAGAGCAGCATGCTGTGTGCTATATATCCCTTGAGGATGTATTGCCAAGCCTTGCACTTGGGCCTGTGAAAAAGGGTGCGGAAGAGAAGAGGGTCTCCTTGGCCACGCTCAATAAATGTCAGGCTCCGAAAATAAGGTGGAAACTGGATTTCTGGAGCCTTAACAGGCCGAAGGAGGCTTTCTGTGCTGCTCTTTTCACCTGGAGTGAGTCGCACCACTTTAATTATTTGCATTATTTAATTATTTGCAGTATTAATTTGCAGAGCTGCGTTTCGGTGGCCCCGCTGAAGCTCCCTTGGCTGGAGAGGGCTCCTTCCCGGGCCCGTGAGCAGAAGGTCGCATGAGTGTCTGCCGGTGTCCACCAAACTTGGCCGAAAGGCAGGCTTTGGGCTGCTGGGTCTGTGAAACTGAGGGCACAAACTGTTCCCTTTCTGACTGGAAGGTGCTTTGCCCTGGATGGCATCGGATAAAAAGGAATCAGCGTTGCCCCGTTGGTCTGCTTGAGACAACCCTCTTGCTCAAGACGGATGATTACTGAGTTAGACAGCAGTCAGGAGGGGATTTGAGGACAATCCAGATGCTTTTTCTCTAACTTGAAGGCATGTCACATCCTGGCACTTCTATTTTTACCCACTTTTCTTGTAATACTTTTTTTTTTCCTTTTATCTGCTATGATCCCTTCATTTTTGGCAGGTTGGGGCTGATGTGATATGTTGACTTTTTTTTTTTTTGGTAGCTATTCCTTTGTTGCCGTTTAACATTTTGTTACAGTGTTGTTTTTTTTCCTCTAAAATGGTACTTAAAAAAGTAACAGTTACAAATTTTCTGGGTTCTGGCTTTGTTTTTCTTTTGATGAGTGGTTTCGGAAATTAACTTGGTGCCAGAATGATGCTGTTTTCTTTGGTGTAGGATATGTCACAGCAAATTCAGGTGAGCTGTCCTCTCAGCTGTTTTCCTATTGCAGATACTGGTTAATATAATCTGTTTTAAATGATAGTATAGAAACTGGCACCCACTGGTAAGAATAACCCGTCCCTGGGAGAGTGTCCTGGTCTCTTGTAGGTAGAGGGCAGTTTATGCCTGGGAGCACAGAGAGTTTATGTACCTTGTTTATGGTGTTTGTTGCCTTTTGTGGAATATCGGATGCTGCCTTCGGCTACTCTTGTTATGTGAAGAAACGTCTGATCCAGTTCTGAACCCTGCAAAGCTCCCTGATATCAGGCAAAAAATATTTTTCTAATGGATATTAAACCTGCCTTGCTGGCTGTTGAGTCTCTGGCTAACAAAATCAGCGCACCCCAAATACCCTGCAGATATCTATTACAGAACCAACTTCTTTATTTATGTAACAAAACAAGAGCTTTAATCCCTTTCCTCTTCCAATATATCTGGGTTGCTTTCTGCTTGTCCAACAGCCAGCATCATTGCAAGCAGGACTGGGTTGCTGTCGTGTTCCCACAGTTTCATGCCTGTGGTTGATAATTAACCTGTTTCTTTAATAAATGTGCCATATTTACTCTGAAGACCTTTTTTCTTTCCTGCTCTCCACTCGCAATCCAGATTAAATCCAGTCTCTTCCCAGCAAAACGCTGAAGTTAGTTAATATTCTACTGGAGGTGTGCTAATAAAACCCCTTGTTACTTGTTTGAAGGGAAGCGACCTCAATGTGTTTCATTTATTTGATATCTCAGGTCAAGAGAATGCACCAAAACGTGGGAGTAAATGCCTGTAAAATACAAACTGAGCACATGGGTGCAGGTACCTGATCAGCAGCATTGGTAATCATTGACATACCAGCAAGATGATTTGGGGGGGGGATGTCTGATTTTTAGAGAATACAGACTCAAATTCTGTGTGAGACTGTGCAGGCGGAGAGGGCAGATGCACGGTCTGTCTCAGCCTCAGTAAGTATTTGGACGGGGCCGTGTCCTGCTTTGCTCGCTGTCCCCGCTGGCGCTGTGGCAGCGGTGGCTTTCTTGGAGCAAGTGATGCCGGGGTGCCTGGCTGGGGACATGGTGCCTGGGGCTGCTGCTGGGTGTTTGCAAGGTCACGTCTCAGGGCAGCGAAGGCAACGTCCTCCTGCGGCCCATTTCAGGGCATGCAGGGCTGTGTGAGCAGGGACTAGTCCCTCTGAGAACATGCCAGGCATATGCTTGCAGGCTTCAGTGTTCCTAGGTATGGGTATGGCAGAGCACACCACATTAAAATTAATGAGCACTCATGCAATTTTAACTAGAATTAAAAACTGTTGCAAAACTTACGTACTGAGTAATGCCAAAATCTGTTTTCCTGGGGAGAGATGGCTGTGGAGCCGCTGCGGCTTAGCTCCTCCACTGCTCCCCTTTCAGATGCCACGTTTTGATTTATCTCCCCTCCCCAGAACCTCCTTTCAGCCTTACAAAGGCAGTGCTTATCATCGCTGTTGTCGGGAGCCTGTGCAGCAGCTTGAGTTACTGCCTTTCCGTTTCTAGTGCCATGCAAGCAAGCGTAAATCTGTGTATTATACGAATTTACATTTGGTGGGATTTGTCCTGACACGTCCAAAGCTTCTGACTCTTGATTCGTTGTTTGAGCAACTTCTTTAATATGGAGCCCTGGGGACAAGACCCAATTTAAAATAAAGTTGTGCGGGTGAAACCAGAAAGGTATGGACTGTACGCCTGTGGTCTGCAACTGAACTAACTGAGAAGTTCAAACTCTGCTCTGCATTTCGTCTCGAGTGCTGCACTCCTAACAGCAACGTGAGCTTCTGGCGTGAGCCTTGCCTTAGCCAAGACAGAAGACGTCTGGTGCGGGCTGAGTGCGGCGCCCGGGATTTCGCAGTGGGCAGAGGCCGATAGCAGCAAATCCTCAGCTGCTTGCTGGATGATACTGTCTTGCTTTTCTCGTGTGTACTGCTTTTATTTAGGTCAGCCTGGCTTTTTGAATTAAAAGATGCATGCACCTATCGCCTTAAGTTCTTGTTGGTGTGGGTTTGGGTTGTATTATTTTATTTGACGAGTTAGTTTTACTCTGCCTAGTGTGCATTTCTTCATTCGGGAACAAGGTGACTTTACTTAAGGTGCAAACTGTAAAACTTCAATTAACTCTGAGTGATACCACTGCTAACTGTATGAAATATCTTGGCTTAAAAGTTTACTACGTTGGCTTTATGAGATTCAAAGCTTTTTGGACCAGATGAAAGGAAGGCTTTGCTGGAAAATAATCCTGTTCCTTACTAATCTGGCTTTTCTTCAAATATCCTGAAGTTTGATGCAAATTAGCACAGAACTTGCTGTGTGCTTTGTGAACCTGTAAAGGAGGAGTTGGGCATACGTGTGAGTAATGGTGAATGATGCATTAAATGAAGCAAGAAAACGTGCTTGATAGAGACTTCTGTCATTTGGGACTGATTTTTCTAAGAACTTCATTTCTAATACTAGATAAGGAGATTTTTAAGTATGTACTGAGGCTGTTGAAATCCAGTAGCTCTAAAGGGCCAGATTTTTAAGTGATACCCAAAATATACAGGTTTCTTATGGAGGATGTTATATATGTGCACATAGTAAAAATTCATCACTGTAGGGTCAGAGGTAGGTCCCTGTACAGCTAGAAACTTTTGGGGAAGAAGCTTAGTGTATTGCCGGTTTGGGGCTAACACTTACTTTTCTTAGATACTTTTGTAATTCGTTTTATGGGTACTGAATTGTTTCTGTGACACGCCACATTGCAGACAAGGGCAAAAGTTTAGCAATCTGCAGTGCAGAAGGGCTGATTTCATTGCCAGCTGCTGATTCTGGCTGTGCAGTTCTTGTACCAGCCAATTAAACCCACACTCATTACAGCCTTTGTGGTTTGGAAGTGAAGTGTTCCTGCCTTTAACTTGTAGTTTTACAGGATGTTGGTTTAGGCTGGAGGTTTGCAAAGCTTGAAATCTTCTATTTTCCTCTGGTGTGTGCTCAAGGGGTAGGGGAGGTGAACAAGGAAAGCTACATGGAGAGTTGCATACTGTGAAATGGGAAGGTGTGTGTTTGTCTTTGAAGCATCATGAACCTGCAGTTACCTCCTAAAATTGTCATGAAATACTGTAGTGTCTGATGTACCAAGTTGCCCCAGATAGAAATGGTCCCTGCTGCAGTGTCCGTCTTGAAAAAATGTCTAGTGCTGTAGGAAGTGCCGAGCATCCCTTCATGAGCATATTCCTTCAACTCCTCAGGCACGGATTTCTGCCTGCTTCCCTCGTGGGGATCTTCTGCCATGTTTGCAGCCTGTTGTGGGAAAGCTGCTGGGCAGAGAGGAGGTCCTGGGGGAGGAGGAGGCAGAGATGGAAGAAGAATGTGACCCTCTGAGCCATTACTGGTGACTGTGCTATTTTAAAGTCAATCTTAATTTTTAGCTCTTCATAAACAAATCTTTGTGCCAGCTTTTTATATAGCTCTGAAGTCAGTTGTTGTGGCTGCTGCTGTGCAGCTGTATCCTCCATGGGTGCCACAGGGAGAAGAGCGGACTTCTCCTTCCCAAAATGCTTCTTGGCACTTGGGAGAACATTTGGAAAGGTGCTTTGCAGAGGGATAAACCTTCGAGCTCTTCTGAACATTGTGTGACAGCTTCTTTATCCAGGAGTAAATAGATGTTATAGATTAAGATGCTGGATTCATTGCGGGCTGCTATGGTAGCTGGTGTCCTTCATCTTGGGACCTAAGGGACAGTCTCTGCCTCCAGTACTTTCATGTTTGACCTGGAAATGCAGTATTTGCCCTGGAAAGGCAGTGTGCAGCACGGGCAGGGAAGCAGCAAGGATCCCATCTCTCAAGAGAGGGTTAGTGATGTTTAGTTTTCTTACGACATTATGGCCCTGTTGATTTTAACTTGGAAACTTCAGTGAAAGCCACACACGCTGCTGTGAAAATTCGTACTTAGTAACAAGTAAACAAGTGATGGAGCAGCCTGACTGACTCAGGAAATTCCCTCCAGACTTCGCAGGGAGGAGGAGCTTTGCATTTTTCTTGTCCTGTGTTTATTTTTAGTCTTGCCTCTAACATTGCTGATAGTACCATTACAGCCCTGCAGATTAAAGTCTCAGCAAGGGGTAGAGTTGAAAGAACGATGCTGCAAAGCAGTCAAAACTTTTAGGATTTTGCAGCTGTGTCAGGCTTCAGGCAGTTAGTTTAGTCCATCATTTGCCTGCCTGGGTACAGCTCAGTGCCATAGCTCTGTGGAAGTCTTTGATTTCCTTGTGCACCGCTTTTTGTCAGAGTCGATGTCTTCAGTGATGACTTTGTCCTTGGGACTTGAAAGTGCCTTGTTTGTGACGTTAATGTTTTGGGTGTAACAGCTGTCTTTTTAGGACCCTTCCTCCCCTTGAATATATTTTGCACTTCCTCTGAGGGTATGATGTCTTTTAGAGTGGAAAGAGAAGAGTTTTAAGTCCTGTACAGCTCCCGTCACTGATAACCCTTGTCTGAAGCCATCAGTAACTCTCACAGAGTTTTGGGTGGTGTTGGTGAGGACAGTCTTGATGGCAGCACCCATCTGCAAGACCAGATGATTTACCCAAGAGCTCTCAGCTTTTCAAGGAGGCCCATTTTTTCCCAGGGTGAGCTGTGTTAGTCTGAGTCAACAGAAGGGTGTTTCATCTTTAAGTCAAATAATGGTTGTTGGGTTTTCTGAGTCGTCTTTTGCTGACCATTAGTCAAAGTCCCCAGAGATGGCAGAGGACGTTATTCAGGACTGCCTAGTGCTCAAAAACTCTTAAAAATAGCAGTTTCTGTTAATAGCTGGTATGCAGTCTGGATTGTGGCTATTATCAGAAATAGCTGAATCTAAAGACATATGTCTTCTGCAGTAATAGAATCTGTACCTGGCCCACGGTGAGAGAAATGTTGGAACAGTTGCAGATGCTCATCGGCTGCGGAGGTGGGGAAGCGTCACCCTTTTTGTGCAGGATGGGGCTCAGGCAGCCTGCGCCAGGCAGAGCATCGCTGGCAGGGTCTGGCCACCACGGGGTGGGGTAGGGCCAGCAGAAACGGCCCATCCAGAGCTGGGTTGCTGTGGCTTGGAGAGGTGCTCATCAGCTGGCCAACTGGTGGTCTCCTCCTCTGGCCAGAGCCCTCCCCACTGTGAGGGCTGTGAATTTGAAGGTAGCTGCTTAGCTCTCCCCTGCACCTTGTAGGCATACCTTAAGGCATAGCCTCAAAGAGTTGCTAAGGAGCCTAATGCTGTGTTTTAACACCCCTAGGACTAGTTTTCCTTATCCTTGAGCAGGGAAGCTGTTGCAACCTTGGAGGAAGTCGCTGTGGCCCAGGGAGCATGTCCAGGGGACAGCCCATGCTTGCTCGGTGGATGTGGTCTGGTCAAAATAAGGTGTTGGCAAGGGCAAAAAACCTTGCTGACACTCCGCAGCATCATGCTAACCCCTCTGTCTTGGTAATCGTTAATGATCCTTGTGAGTCTTCTCATCTTCTGAGTTGATTTGACTTCTGATAATGTGACTTTACAGTGAGTGGGAAAGGGTTTGCAGGAGGTTCCCAACCAGCATGTACTAATGGCACTTTCATTAGTGGAAGGGACTGTTAACAGAGGTGGGAGATGGTGGGGACGAGGGGCCTGGCTGTACTCAGATGCGGTTCCGCTGCTACCGCTGTGTTAGACCAAGGTGTCATGGGCCTGTTGGGTTGTGGAGAAGGAGGCTGGTCTAACACTGGGAACTTGAACGTGTTTGAAGACAAGACCAACGGCTTTGCTGTTCAGGCGTTTTTTGTAGACTTACGCCAAATTTGGGTGCTTAGAGAGCAACGCTTCTTGGCAAGCATCTGCAGGCTCTGATTAGCCTCCTTATAATTGAACACCCTTCAACAAAACCAGCTTTTTTCCAGATGAACTGGCTGTTGAGTTTGCTTTATTTTTAAACAAAGCAAGATCTCTGGGGGCTGATGCCTGTTGGAGTCTCTCTGCGATAACATAGGACGGTTCTCAGTTAGAATGCAGCTGAAGAATAATTTAAAAATACAACAGTGTGAGCAGGGGTGGTTATAGAAACTGCAGAGATCTATTTCTTTACTTGGGAATCTTGGATTAAAGTCTGTTGTTACAAGAAAATCCAAATGACAAGTTTTATTCAGTCTCTATTATTCATGCAGTGAATACCTCTTAAGGCTCTGCAGAAATACGTCCTTTTCTAGACTTACAATGAATAGACAAACACTATGTGTTTATACCAAATGCTGGACGATTTGCGAGTAACTACTATGTGGTTTGAAGTAACAATATACACAATGTATTGTAAATTACTCCCTTTTTATATTTGGCCTATGTTCAGTATAAGATTAAAAGCAAGAATTTATGGGCTTAAAAAAAAACTTTCCAATGCTGAAAGGAAAAAGAATGAACTATAAAGAGGCTTTACATTATATAGTATTTTTAAGGGCAATTTTTTTATTTCCTTAATATATTTTCCATGTAAAAGTATGGATTTTGCACTTTAAATAGGATACTGTTGGTTGCACTTACCAACAGACAGCTGGAGGATTCTAGTGCCTTAACTGCACAGCAGCTGCTAATTAAAAATATATAATTCTACCCTGATTAGCTTCTAATGATTATAATCCCCTTAAATTTGATTATTACCCCAGCATGGTAACCTCAGCCACCCCCTGTTTCATTGTGGGGTCTGTGAGTAACAAAACTAGTCATTGAGAGCTGTTAGCTGGTTCCTGAAGGACTGCTTCCCAAAGAGAAGAGCGCGGGGGGATAAAGATGCCCCGTTCCTGTATGTTGTTGGAGGCTCTCAGTTTGAGTTTTGTGAGTGGGGTTTTGTGGGGGTGTTTCTTGTTGTTTTTTTTTCTTTTTTTTTTTTTTTTCTTTTCTGCCTGGCTGGTGTCATTTTGGCAGGGGCAGGTTCTGTGGCTGTTCAGGGAAATCTGGGGAGCTGCAGGCACAAATATTACAACTCCTGGTCAGAAACCCAGAGTCACTGCGTGCATCCAGATGCAGCAGGCAAGCAGGGCGCTTTAGTCTTGATGGCAGTGAATTTACTCCAATGCTACTTTGTCTGTGATGTTTATTCTCATCTTCTGAATTTTTATTTATTTATTTATTTTTTAAAACCACCTGGTCAACTTTGCAAAACATAAGTCATGCTTTTCAGCACTAGGGCTGCTTTGCTTTCATCTGCTTATCCTTTGACAGTTTTTTTCTCAAGATATTTTGTAGGTCTTGATAGCAGGGAATGGCCTCTTTCTTCTGCAGCACCTGCGTGCTTGGGAAATGACATTGTAAGACAGAGTAATAATAAATGGCTGCTGCTGGAGAGCAGTTTGGAAACGCGAAGTTCTGGGCAATTTTTTTCCCCTCTCGCGGAAGTCCTGAGATGTGAAAAGAGGCCATGTCAAACACCTTGTCAGAGAGATGCCCTGATCTGAAAGTATGGCTTCTTAGTGTCACTCAGAGTTCATCTCTGACTTGAGGATCTGGTATTAATGTGAGAGCTGAAAGGCCAATTTTAATATACACAGGAGATAATAGAACCTGTCATTTAAAAAAAAATAAATCTCCTAGAGCATAAAGAAGTGACTGCATCAGTGTATTCCTTAGGTGCTTGGATAGAGGAAATCTGGTGTTTGTCCCAGAACAGTGTGCAGATCCGTGGCTGCTGGGGCCAGAGAGCGAAGGAGCAGCTGTGCCGGGGCAGGAGCGTGGCTTCTCCGCTGCTCCAGCGGCTCTCCCGCTCGGGTGAGTTAGGTCTAACACCGGCACAACTGCTGGAGTCTGGAGGTGCTGGCTGCACTTCAGCCCTTCGGTGAGGTCTCCTCATCCTGGCTGCGTGTCGTACCGGATCCCAGACCGTTCTGGGCAGCAGAGGTGTGCTGGCCAGCGCGGACTGAGAGTTTGTCCTGACATCTGTGTTTCGGTGGGGCAGCCAGCTGCATCTTTTTTTTTTTTTAGCTATTAATTAGGAATTATTTTGTCTTGGAAAACAGGGCTTAGATGCCTTGCTCTATAGCTGTTGTATTTCAGAGGTCAGGGCAAGGCTGGGATGGCTCATATGAGCTATATGGAGAAAGAGATGTTTTTTTTTTCCTTAATATTATTCTCATTATTCCCCTTAGCTTTTTTTTTTTTAATTTGGTGGGGTTGACATCAACTTTTTAGTACATTTTTAAAAATGTATATGATTTTTGTAAGATTTTGATGCACAGATGTTCCCTTCCAGTTTCATTCCATCACATATGGACATTTGCATGCAAAGAAAAGAAAATGTTTTCTGTGTGTGTCGACAATTGATAGCTATTCATTAGGTAAAGTCAGCTAATATAACGCTTGTTAATTTTAAAGCTCTCCTGTGGTTGGCACAGAGCTGAAGCTATTGATTAGGGTCCGAGAGATGCCGTTCCCTGCTGCTCTGCAGGATGATCTCTGGTCTGAGAGTTACGAGTCCGTAGTCAACTTTTTCTTGGGTGAAAGAGAAAATTTCGGTGACTTTGAACTTTCCCTTTAGACTCAGTCTGGGATGGGAGATGGCTGTGCAAAAAGGACAGAGCCGTAGAGATTTATGATTCTCTTCAGTGAAGAGGCGACTTGCATTGCCATGACATCTTGTATCTCAGAAGAAGTTAATCACAGCTTTTTTTCCGTGTTGCTGGGTTACATTGCTTTGAGAAAAAACAGAAACTGCTATGAGCAGTATGAATAGCTGAAACCACAAGTCCCACTGAGATTACAGCCAACTCCTCCTAAAGGAAACGGATTCAACCACCAACATAGTTTTTCATTAGATGATTTTCTTCCGAGTGAACAAAATACCCCTATTGTGGCATAATTGTTTAGCTTTTGGAAATGTAGGCAGAGTTGCAACTACATGACTGTTTAAAAAAATAATTCAACTTGATGAGGAGGGGAGGGCAAAGAGATATTTGGCTTTTTATTACATTTTGTAGCATGTTGCAGAATAATGCAGCAGGTTTTAATTTTCTCAGTTTCTGCGCTTTTTGGCCATGCAAGGAGGGGAAGGAGGAAAGTCTGTCTTGCATTTCAGGACAAATCTAAATCTGTTGGGACAAAAGTTTTGGCTATCTGATTGAAACCTTTTGTTGCTGAGACTGAATGACTCTACCAGGCTGGCAGGGCTGGAGTGATTTGCCTCTCAGATTCATTGTTTTGAACTGTTAAAATGTGTTTTCTTGCAGTTAATGGGAACCTTAATCTTTTTTGTTATAGCAATATGGTAATGGCTAAAAATCAAGGTGAGATGCAAGTGGGGAAAATGCAGTATGAAAAGCCATGGAATCGGAGTTTGTACCCACAGATTTCATTTAATTTAAGCGTTTTGTTTTTTTTTTTTTTTATTTCTGGTACGTTGCATTTCAGTACCCCAGAAATGTACCCAGTTCTTCAAAATGATGGTGGTTTTGATAAATTTAGTTAAAAAGGAAATGGCTAAGTTTAGCATATTAATGCTTGTCAGCTGAAAGGTCTTCTCTTAGCTGAAGGCCCAGAAATTGGTTTGGTCCATTCTTTCCCTGCCCTTGTAATGACAAAGTACATAGCTCGTCAACAAAAGGTGTTACTTTTTCATGCAGATGGGCTCGTGAAAAGGCAACACTTAGTTAAAGGTTTAGGAAGTGCAGACAGTTAGGAATTTAAAAAATTATTGAGGAATTTGGGATCTTGGTTCTGTGGTTGTTAGTGTGAAGAAAAGACAAAGCTTTCTGAAAAGTCTTTGAATATTTACCCGCTGGAAGCATGATGATTTAAGATGCATCAAACTGGGCTAGCACAATTGGTTTTAATCCTACAGATCTCAGTTGTGCTCATGTACTGCCTATGCTAAATGTAGCAACCATACATTAGGAAATTTTTAAATATAGGATTAGCCAGTCAGTATTTCTTTGTAGACTTTTCTCATGGGAATCGTCTGGCTGGTTACACCATGACCACAAAATGTCAGACAATGCAAGGATCTCCCCCCACACACTTTATTTCCATCTCTCCTCACAAAGGCAGTTCCTTGGAGTGGTGGCTGTGGTTTGCTTGTTTTTTTCCGAGGAAGTTTGTGAGCAAACTCTTGGACTTGCTGGTAAAGTCCTTCCTAACATCAGATCTTTGCCGGAAAGATTTCTGGATGAAGCTGTGCTGTGTATGTGTTTCAGAATGCCTTTGGAAATTAATAACAAATGAGGGACTGAAATCAATGTCTTGATCTTTTTCAAAAACTGCTGAGCACCTCATGGGTCTTGCCGTGGACATTACGTGGTGGATGCTTCAATGGCTGCAAACTGTTGGGATTGAAAACTGCACCGTGAGCCTGCTGAGCACCGGGGCTGCCCGTGGCTCCTCACCTGCCTATACTTAATGCCCCTGTTTAGGCAAGCTCCTGTCAGAGATTTGGAAAATACATAGCATGTAGTAGGCACTCCTGAAAGTAAAGAATGTCTTTGCATCACTCTGGATTTAAATATTTTCATTTATTTGGTCTTTAATGTTTTATTAACCATCTAAACCAGTTTAGATTGCAGCTGAAGATTCAGCAGCAAAACCAGATAAACCAGTATGTTTTGCTAAACTGAACATTTGTTGATAGGAAGATACTCCAAGTGCTTCTGCATGCTCTTGCAGAGAGCTGGGTTGGTGAGGAATGCAGCGCGGAGCCCTGGCAATGCAACGCAAAAGGTGACACTCTGAAAGAGATGGAAAGCATCCAGAGAAGATACATACTTCAACAGGAGTAGAATCTAATTAAAATAATCCGTCATGAGGAAATGAGTATGTTTGAGCCTTATTCAGCAAGAGGGAATATAGCTTGAGAAACTGATACAAGTAAAATTTGTCTAAATTGCAGAGGAAATTAATATAGACAGTTGATTAAAAATGTGGAAGAGCTTTAAATTTAAAACTTCATAAAAAGGACAAATAAAATGTCATTCCCATAAGCAAAGACAGACCTGTGAAAGCCGAATCAAAATGGAAAATAGATAGCAAGTTGCTTGTTTAAAAACAAACAAACCAGCCTGTTAAAAACCATGAAAAAAATGCCAATGGCTTTTAGAAGATAGGAGACCTTGTGAATGTTGGTGCAGTGGCCCATGTTCAGATGAGATTTTGAAAATTAAGTCTGCTGCTGCTTCTGGTTACTGGCAGCCCTGAGCTCTGGAGTGTGAGGACATGCATGACCCCAGATTATTTGAAAGCAGTCTTTGTCCCTAGGTCTCTGGCTCCCACGTAGCATGATTTGCTAGAGGGTGGTTGGGATGGAAGTTCAGGACTACAAAAAACCCAAATGTAATGTTTGACTGATCTGTACCAGTATGCCCATTTAGGCTGTTACAACATCGTCTCCTGTACCAACCTGTCGCACCGGCTGGCTGTGGTCCCGTTAGGTGCAGGGGTGCCTGAAGTGCAGAGCAGCCCTTCTGGACCACGGTCCGGCTGCGCTGCAAGGAGGGACAGTTTGATTTCTGCCATTTCCCTGTGGTGTCAGCAATTCAGAAGCACGTGCTGAGGAAAAAAAATCTGAGCGAGGCTCTAAAACACTGCTTCCAGGGGCCTCTGGTGAAGTTCAGCCATCCCTGGACTTGCCTGGAGTAGGAAAGCTGTGTCATGGTGTGGTGTGGAGCTCCAGGCCAGCTGTGTCTCAAGGACAGAGCCAGATAGCAGAGATAACTCCAATCCGTGCACTTGCAGCAGAAACAATGAGGGTGTTTATATAAATAGAGCTCCCTGCAAGTGTGCAAAAATGATAATGCTGCCTCTAAGGCTGCTCGGGATCTGCAGACTTCTGGGCTTTGTTACGGCTTGGAGAAGCATTGCTGATTTATTTGCTTTCACTTCTGTAATTGTGTGAGCGTGCAGGGTGTTGCGGGGGAGGGGGGAAGGCTATTAACCATTGTAAAGCAAGCAAAGTTGTTTTAATCATCTCGTGTAGCCTTTAAATAGGGGGATTTGCATAACATTTCTTTATTTCTGTGGGTTTTGAGGCAGAAGATTTAAACCTGCTGTGCTTTGAGGTGCAAACTGATCCCCCTGAACATCATCCACAAGAAGATGACTTCTCTCTGAAACGGGCCTGATGGGCACATCAGCAGCAGATTGTGGAGCCAACATTTGTCAATGGCCCCGGGCATACCAGTGCCAGGTCAAATCCGGAGGTAGAGGCTCAAGAATTAACATGGAAAACGCCTGGGATTTGCAGCAGTGTGGTGTATATGTACCTGTGTGACAAGGGGGTCTGGGTGTGAGACTCCTCACATCCACATCTCACAGGGTTCCTGGCGTCACGTAGCCTCAGGAAGCATCAGGGCAAGGCTATTTGCATGGATAAGGAAGTGTCAGCATGTACCGTATGGAAATACGTGTGTATTATTTATTTTTATCTACACGCGCGCGCGCACACACATGTATAGAGGAAAACTCTATCCTGTTCCTTGGGAGCCAACTTTGTTTTGTTGTGCTGTATAAGAAAGTATTTGTCAAAACTGAAGGTCACTGTGATGCAGGTCCTCAAAGCAATAGAAGGGTGTTCAATGTGCACAGTTGCTCTGAATGGAATGAGCTGTGTCTCAGGGCTGCAGGTGCTTCATGGAGAAAGTGGGGCATGAGTATCTCGGGTTTGTTTTGGTATTTTTTTGTTTTATCCAGCTTCTTCATTGCACTCTTATAATGCATGTGCTTGTCAATCTGCAATGTTTTTTGCGAGTACACACTGTAGCAGAAGATGAAGGGTCTCCTACAGAAGCTAGGTTTGTCCTTTCATGTTCCAGATGCAATTTAAATAGTCTGGAGGGCTGCTCTGCGGAGGACACCGATCACCTGGGGAAAATTAGGTAAGCACATGTGAGTTGGGCACCTCATGAGCCGCATCCCTGGCAAATCTGGGGGAGAAGTGAGGTTACCTAATTGTAAATGGCAGCAAGCTTTGGTTTGGAGAAGGTTAGTTACTGTTTGGGAAATAGGATGGAATGTGTGTGACTTTTCCCACTGAAATCTCTGTAGCCTTCCTAGGATAACTTTTCAAGTGTGTGGCAAGTACAATTGAATCTCAGAGAAATGGCTTGTTGAGCTTAGGCCAGTCTGGTATCCCAGCTCTTGGGCGATCAAAGAAGGTGCAAGATCTTTTCTGTATGGAGATGTTTGGGTATTTTACCCCAGAAATATGTAGTGCAGATTTTCTGAAGTCATAACATCATGACAGCACCAACATGTTACCGGAGTTTTTGTAGTGACTTTACTAAAATGCTGTAAAAAGAAAAGCAGTCAGCCAGCCTATTCCCAAATACGTAAATGATGGTCTTCTAGCAGAGCTTCCATGTGCAGCAGTCTCCAAAGGTTTTTTTTAAAACCATTAGGACACATGGCCCTGTCTCAGGGTGAGTGTCGAGGTCATCAGTCCCTCCCCAGCTCGGGCATGGGGACTCTCACAGCGTCATGTTTGTTATATTTGACATTTTACTTGACTGCAGGTAAATTAGAGCATTTGCTATGGAACTTGTTCACTGGGGCTGCGTTTTTCCTTTGCCATCCATCCTCACCTGCTGCGTTTTCCTTGTTGCCAGACTGGATTCTTGCAGGGTGATATTCATCCATCTCACCCCTGAGGAGTGTATTGGGTTAGGTTTTGGGTACCTGCCAGCACTGGGTTAGTCTCAAGCAATCCATTGCAATTTGCATACTGATTAAGGTGGGGCACTGACTCTAATTTAATGTCGTGAAGTCAAATAATTGTTTTCCAACTGAGTGACCTGACATGACTTTATAATTAATTTTGTAATTGGTGGAACACATACTTTCTAATGATACCTGTCAGTTGTCAGCCAGGACACGATGTATTTACTGCCAGATTGCTGTCTTTGACTAAAATCAACAGTTCCACTCTTTGAGCACTGGATGATCCATGATGCCGTGTCGCCTACACTGCAGACTACTATTTAATTGACTTACAGGGTTTACTCTGAAGTTGTTGCCTAGCCTTGTAGACACCACTTCTCTGCAAAATCGTTTGTAGCAGCTGGCAAGCTCAGCACAATTTTTAAGTGAAATATTTAATTTTTTCAACGCTTGCAGGTGTGGCTCTGCCTCCTTCCCAGGGGAAAGTCATGTTCTTGTAGTGTTGTGAAGCGGTGTCGTTTCTGCTGCGGGGCACTGTTGTGTGCAGGAAAGGCTACTGATGTAGTAAAGTGTGGGTATGTATCTCTATGTTGCGTCCACAACTCTGCCGAGCATCTTCTGCCAGCAGCTGCTGAGGGGTCTCCAGTAGCTCCTTGGGGCGATGCTCAGCTCATCACTGGGCATGAAGTAGCCAAGCAGAGCGTGGTCATCATTTTGATGGCCGAGAAAATAAAACAGGCAGGAGAAATTAGTATTGATTTATTTGGTAAAGGTTGTTTATCCAATAAATCAAGTCTGATAAGGGGGAAAAGTTGATTTCCTCAGGTGATTCCCAGTTTTTCTGCTTTGCTGGGAGCTTCTGCTCAAAACTGTTCTTATTTCTAGTACTCATTATCTTTCCCAACAGAAAAAACACTTTGTATTTAGCAAAAGGGTGAAGCAGAAGCACCTTTGATGAAAATGTTGGTTCCAAGCCATTTCATTAAAAATCGGAGCAAGTTCCAGCAGCGCTCAGGTCATATGCTGACAGTTGCAAGCAACATCACTGAGTGATGTGCAGAAACCACTGGGAATCTAGCTACAGAAGTGCTTAAATAAGAAACTGTTGCCATGTAGATGAGGACCTTATGTGGTGGAAAGTAAATGAAGATGATAAAGCTGTAGGGTCTCCTGGCAAAGGCAGGATTTTACAATGTGAAAAGCCATCTTTTGGGGACTGGACCCATGTGCAGTAGGTCACAGGTCTGTGGTGGCTGGAGATGTTCTCTCCTGGACCACCAGGAGAAGCTGGAGGGAGGGTGTCCTGGTGCCCGGGGTGGCAGTTTGTCCACATTGATGGGTCAGGCCAGCCGGGGGGGTGGGGTGTGGGGGTGGGACAGGGGCAGGTTGTGTTTGGAGTGTGTTTTGTCCTACTACTGTCCCAGCGAGCTGATGGATTTTATATTGTCTTCAGGCCTGTGGGAAGCTGTTTTGGTCTGGTTTTGTGCCCAGCCTAGCTTTTACCAGCACTGTGTCCAGTGTGGATCTTTGCAGGGATGACCAGAGACGATGGTCCTGGGTTGTGGTGAAGGCAGGCTTCAATCAAAGGGCTTAGTTTGGCTTTTTGCATTTCCCAGATCATGTGGCTGAAAGTGCTTTCCTGCTCCATCCACACTAACATTTCTCTCGCATGGTTTTAACTGAGGGAAGCCTTGGAAGAGGCCCGTACGGGCACGACTGCATGTACATGAGAGGTGTAATTAATGGCCTGAGTCATCCCGTGTTACCTCACTGGAGCACCGCTTGGAGCAGCGAAAGGTCCCGGAGCAGCTAAGCTGCTGCCTGCACCTCTCCTCCTCGTCCCACAGGCAGTGATGCTGCTGCGAGGGTGCCCGTTTATCCTCGGGGACCACCGATCCCTTGGTACCAGCATCGCTCAGCCCTGCCCCACACAAGCGCCCCGGGAGGGCATCGCCATGAGGCAGTGAGTTTGTTAGATCTCAGCTGACTTGTTGCTCGTCATGCAAAGGGGATGATGCACCTGTCAAAATAGGGCCAAAGTGCTGTTATTGGAGAAAGAAGGGTTTGTGTGCTTTCCTTCAGCAGCGTGGTCTTTTCACGTGCTGTCCCTTGCGCTCTCCCAGCATCAGTGTTTGCTGCCCTGGCCAGATCTGGTACAAAATAATCCCTTTTGCTGAGCTGTTTTCCCTGCCAGCTCCATATCTTTATTTTGTGTGAGGTTGCACAAACATTTGACATATCGCAGACAGTGATAGGAATGGGTTGGACAAAACTGGGATTACTGCTTTCCCCCCCAGTGACAGTTGATTTCGATGCACATCAGACTACCACCTGAGGGAAGGGATACACAGCTGAGAGCTTAAATTGCTCTTGCCATGAAAAAAATGTATCAACTATTGAAAGGTAAGGGAGGATGAAGTTAACTCTGGGAAAAATAGCTGGTATTTTGGATTTCAAGGTGCGAAGAGATTCTTACTTTACCTAGTGCTAATTTGTAAATTATAACCAGATGAGTGTGATTGTTGAGATTCAGGAATGGCATATACAACACTCTTGATGGATGCTGTGCATTTCATTTCAACCACATAACCTGCCTTGGGCTTGTTTTTAACATACCTCTTTGAGTTGAACATTTTTCTGGAGGTCTCTTTAATTTTGGGTGGCCTGCGTGGACTGTAACAACCCAGCACAGTAGGGATGAGTAATATGAGAGTCAGTGTTATTTCTGGATTTCCTTGTCTTTGAAGGCTGAGGTCAGATACTTTGTTCTTTTGGCTGCAATCAAAGCCTATGGTTTGATTTTTCTTGTATATATGTATGTATTTCAAGTCTGTGCTCTCCCTTAAATGGTTTGCTGGCCTTTTAGGGGTTTTATTTCTTCTTTCTTGAAGAAAATGAGTTGGAAGCATCAGATTGACTACAGTTACTTTTGAAGTCTCGCTGGGAGGAACGGGTTGAAGGAGAGCTGTGGTGTTAGATGACATGGGGACTTCATCCCGGTTGCATGTTTGGGGTAGCTTTTGTTCTAGGAAAGTGCTCTCTTCCAGTGGTCTGGCAGAAACTCAACAATACTGGGTGCTTTATTATCAAGTAAATGTAAAATACAAGCAGCTCTTGTGCAAGGGGCCCCCAGTAATGTCAGTCCCTCCAAACCTCGCTTTTACGGAGGATGCTTGGCTCAGGAAAGAAACCTGTTATCAAACAGACCGAGCCCACCTTCTGCCGAGGCAGGGCTCTGCTGTGGGTTGCCTCGGGAGCGGCTGGCAAAGTGCAGAGCAGAGCAGAGTTGTTCTATAGGACTCATGCAAAAGTGTAGACTACTGAAGTGTGGGGTGTCTGCAGCAAGGCGGTGCAGAGGAGGACGGGATGTCTCTGCGTGTCTGGTGGTCTGGGCAAAAATGCTGGGGATGTGGCAGTCTTGCTCTCGCACCTTTTTCCAAGATGCTGCAATTCCCTTTCACGTTCATTGACCTTTACCCCATCCCTCTCTTAAAAAGGCACAGAAATGCAAGGCAGTCGCACCAGCATCAGCTTGAACACTACCCGTGCGTTTGTGTCGTGCTTGTGAAATCTTATTCTTCGTTTAAAATGTTTGTAGAAACTATCACAGCTTTGGACTAACTGTTTGCTCCTGCCAGACAATCTCAGCTGTGCTGCATCTGTTCTTGGCCTGTGTTGGGAGAGCTTCTTTTGAATAAAAAAAAAAAAAAAAACAAAAAAAACCAAAAACACCCCCCCCCCAAAAAAAAGGGGGTGAGTGGGTTTGGTGTTTTTTGGGTGGGTTTTTTTTGTGACAGCTCTTAAATGGGACATTCCCTGTTGCCCTACATGTTTGGGTTGTTTTTTTATTTTTATTAACATTGCATGGTGATGGTCCTGCCCATCTGGCAAATTCAGCTAAGGCTGCCTAGGACTTTGCTAGATCTTGGAGTGGGGAAGTTGAGGTTTTTTGTGTGACAGTTTTGGGAGGGATATACCTGTTGGTTTACAGTCCCCAGCCTACTGGAAGTGTCTTAATTGCCCAGATTTACACACAGGTCTGCTGGAAGAAGCTTGTCACTGAAGCTGTTTTTTCTGCAGTTACATGGCCTTTGATTTTTTTAAATTATTTTTTTTAGAGAGTGAAACTGAATAAAAAGTTAGTTATGATATTTCATTGGTGTTTCCTCTGCAACAGTTCATTTATTACATGTAAATGCAGTGTTATGTATTCCAGGTAATTTATATAATTACTGTGTCATTGAACTTGTCTAGTTAGAATCAACACAATTAGAAAATGTGAAATTCAAGTGTCTGTAGTGGTGGTTGCCTGGTTATGTTACATCCTGTATGGGATTCCTATGTGAGATTCTTTCTCTTTTTTGTGCATGAACCTTTAATACCAGCACGAGGTACATTAAAGCTAAATGATTAAACAGGAAAAATATTTGATTGGAACGACATATATGTAAAACATAACTTCTTTAGTGAAGTTATTAGAATATTTAATGTTTTCATTTCCTGGCCTCTGGGAATTTAACTATGCAGCCTTAACACAGCACTCCAAAGGAAACAGGGAATGGTTTCCCCCTTGTTAATTTGCAGAGCTCCTTGCCACAGGGTATTACTGAGGGCCAAAATTAAACGTCTGAGATGATGCCAGTAATTAAATATACACAAACTGTTGGAGCAACTGAGATTAAGGCAAAAAGCCACCCAAAACAAACCCCAGCCCTTTGAAATGAAGAATATTGGATGGGATATGGCTTCATGCTTCAGGGTTTAAATCAATAATAAGTCTGGATTTGGGAAGAAGGTTTCTCTGGAGCACATTAGGAGGCATTGCTGTCACTACTCCACCCAGTGTCCTGTGCCTCTTCTGGTCCAGCCGGGATGCTCTCGCCTGCCAGCAGTGATGTTTAGCCTGGAGCATCGAGGGTTGATACAGAGAAGCCATTCCTCCTTCCTTTCTTCACCTTTACTGGAGCTATTTGCAGCTCCTTCCTAGATGCTCTTTAAATCCCAATGCTTGGTGCTTGGTCATTTGTTACCTGTCTGTGTTTGCTTGTCCCAGATCCATGGTTTCCACAGAACCAGCCAGACACAATTAAGGACCGCAGGAGTGTTACAGTGCTGGGGGGATATCTGTCCCGTTACTGACGGATGGGAAACTGCTGAACTGTTTAAGGAATAATAATCTGAAATGTTTAAAATATCTTTGTCTTCATGGGTTTTATGTGGCCATCAGTCATCATACTGCTGTGCTTCTGCATGAAATCACAGCAGTGGGAATATTTCTGAGTGTTTTCAGCCAAGGAGTAGCAGGCAGCCCAGTGTCATGGATGTCCTGAGTTCTCCCACACTTCCCCCTCAGCAGTTGTCCAAGACCTGATGACTCTTAACTTCATGTTAAAATCTCTCCAATAAGGCATGTGCCAATCTGCAAGCTCGAATTTAACCTTTTGCCTCAATTAACAGGAATTATTGCCTTTATGCTGGGCCAGCGACGCAGGTCTGGTGCCTGAGAGTGCAGGGCAGGACCTTTGCTCTCAGGGCATATATATTGCTTCTGAATGGGAGGTGTATTCATGCACTGCAAGTTTGCTCCAGCTTGTTTGGAAGTGTTGTCAAGCCAGGCCTTGCTGAGGTTTAAACATGCTTTTTTGACTCTGTTTTCTGTGATTCATTAGGTTATAAAAAACTTGATGGATGAAAGTGGGTTGGATTCCAGCTGGCACCAAAAAACCCAAAAAAGTAATTTTTTTTCCTCCCCCCTTCATCCAGTATCTTTCCCCAGGTACTGTTTTCTTCAGACTTGGTCATAGAAAAAGTATTTTTCTGCAGGAGCTAAAACTGGTTCATTCAACCTTCAGGCCTTTCTTTGTTCCACGGTGGTTTTTATCAGTTCCAGTCAAAGAGCACAGTGCCCTTTTCCTTGTGAGAAAATATGAAGCTGTAGAGAGACGGGGGGGAAAAAGAGAAGCAATGTTATTTCCTCTCTGAAACCATCACCTACAGAGCTGATACTGATGGCACTTTAATAAATGAGGTGCTCCCCATCCAATATTGTCATAGAAATTCATTGAGTGCAGAATCAGTGAGGTTCGGAAATAAAAAGAAGAAAAAAAAAAAAAAATTGATTGGTGTTGGAAAGAGGGGGAAGGGCAAAATGTAATAAATGGGACTGTTAAATGTTCGGTGATTTAATGGAGTCTTGTCAGCGTCGTCTAAGAGCTCTTGGATCCCATTAAAATAATTCAGAAATCTTGGGGATAAACCAGCTGCTCCTCATAAAGCTCTTGTCCAGCCAAATTACAGTCAAGGGCTTTTTTAGATGTTTGCTTGTATGTTTAGTTTTCTTATTTGTATTTAGAGAAGGGTTTGACTGAAACAGGATTAATCTTGGGAAATTGGGGTGACACCATCAGTATAGGTACAACAATTTGGCTTTCTAATGTGGGTACTTTACTTCTATGGAGAATAATTGATTAGGCTTCAGCATCTGAGCTGGGCTGGTTTCTGTGTGTGAAATCTCCCTTTTCCCACAAATTCAGCCTGTGGAGGCAGCTTTGGGGAAAGAAATTACTTCAGAGCTCTGAAAAAAAAGTGCAAACTTTAACAAATTTCATCTTGGCCAAAAACATTTAATACCAAGAATATTGTAAATGCTTTCTGTTGGAATTACTCCCTCTGGGCTGCTAATCTGGGAGCAATCCAGGCGTTTACTCCTGACCTTACCCCCTTCCTGGAGATCTGAGCACGTTGCTCATGAGAGAGCAAGATGGGGGGAAGGAGGGGCTGGTAGAGCTGTTGTTTTCCAGAGGAAATGAAGTAATGTCACTTTTGGTAGGAATTACAGGCTCTGCAATGTCTTCAGAAAAGGTGACGCTCCTCATAAAGGAAAAGCAGCTGATGAGAGGTCTTGAATGTGCCTTGAACGTTCGCATGCTTTCTTCTCTACCAGCAGTGCAGGCTGGCTGTAGTTTAATATGTGAGTTGGTAGTAGATAATTTTATTTTATCACTTAATCCCTTTGTTTGTTTACTGGTGGATGGCAAAGACATCCTCTGGGATTAATTTACCAAGGTTACACCTACAGGAACAGGCTGCAGGGCTGTGAGATCCCTGGGGCATGGGGAAGGTGGCCCTTAGTGTCCGTACAAACTGTGGTGTGATGTGGTTCCACCTCACTTGGGAGCCTTCAGCCTGTCTCCACTAGAAATCTTGCATAATCTGCTTTTTTGTGTAAAAGAATCCTGGTGCCAGCAGTGATGGACTCGGCTGGCGCTGCTCTGTCCCTGGGCACCCTCATCGACCTGTTGGACGAGTTTCCACCTGCAGAGCCCTGTTACTTCGGCACCGTTCAAATAGGGAGAGCGTTGAAAAAGCTTTCAGCCTTGGCAATGGTGCCGAAGCCAAAGACTGGCCTCCAGCAAACGGCAGCTTTGGGAGCCGTCAGGAGTTTTTGGTACCTGCAGCAGGTCCTCGCTCCTGCTGCTGCAGTGTGCTCCTTGGGATGGGCTGGAGGCTGGGGCTCTCTGGGGAGAGCTTTTGTCCTGCTGGAGGTAGCCACGCTGGCATGCCCCCCAGCCTATTGAAGTGATCAGCTGCCTTTTTTTGTCTTTTTTTTTTTTTTTTTAACCCTGTATTAAAATTTCAGTGTTGGTGGAGCCAGACAGTTTTATGTACTTGTTTTTTGTAACTAATAAAAACTTAAAATATTCCTCCCCTGAGCCCACAGCAGCCAGGCAGCACAGTGCACCTCCTAGAAGGGGCTGAGTGTGGGATGGTGCATGTGGGATGTTTGAGTGTTTGGGTCTGTTTGTCCTCAGTTTGCTCCAGATCGACCAGGTGTTGTTAGCATTTTGAATGAACACTTTGCCTTTTGATGCAAAGCCTCTGTGCGCCGTGACCTGTGCAGGGGGGACCTTGGGCAGCACATCACTTTGTAAGGCTCAGGAAAGGTTAACAAAACTGTTTATCCGTTTTTTCCTCAATTTTTTACTTCTTCCTGCCTTTCCTGTTCTTACCCAGCCACTCAACTGTGGGGGGAGAAAAAAATCACAACAGGTTTCCTTGCAATATTGGTTTGAATGTTCTGGAAAACAGGAATCGTGAGTCATCAGTCCCAAATTAACACTTGTGTGCGAGGCTGAAACGACATGTAAGAGATGGGTCACCTCTGGAGACAGGAAGAGTGTGGTATTGCTCTCGTAACTCTCAAGGCTACAGTTCAGCTTGTGTCGGCCCTTCCGTTTCTAAAATTCTCATTGGAGAGGCTTGTAAACGCCTCTGTGTACATTAATCTCACTCTGGAATTGAGGGTTTCAGCCTGGGAACAGGTTTTAAAAACAAAAACAAACAGCCCTCTTCTGTTGTTCTTACACTTTAAAACTCGGTGTGTGAAAGTTTCTTTACATGTCCTTGGAGCCTGCAGAGAGCAGCAGTTTCTGGAGGAATTTGTTCTGCTAGTTTTTTTTTTTCCAAAATGTAGATATAAGCCACAGGTTTGAGATGGGTTTCTGCATTTTGAGTCTCAAGGGTCTGGTTCTGACCTATGTGCTGACATTAGGAACAACAGGTTTCTCTGCTCCTCCCAGGAAATTTTGCCAGCTGAAAGACACTGGGCTCTCTTCTTTTTTTTTTTCTTTTTTTCTTTCTCCTTTCTTTCCCTGTGTGCCAGTCTTTGCCAGACCCTGCCTTCCTCATAGCAAAGCAGGCTGATACAGATGGGCCATAATCTCCTTGGAGTCACCTGGGCTGATGTTAATACTGAGAGTGGGCACCCATGGGAGCACCCAGGGATGCCCAGGGGCTGTTGGGGCTGGAGGAGCAGGCGCTGCCCTCAGGCTGAGTGCTACTTTAGTCCTCTGATTGGCTTAATGCAAAACCATCTCTGCTTGTGTGTAAATGTCCTCCATCCATGTCAGTGGAGCCAGAAGAGGTTACTCCATCCAGCTTTAATTGCCTCCCATGACAAGAAGGTCCGTGAGGGTCCTGTACCAATTTCTGCCCAGATGAAGGGGTATCTTGGCCAAGCAGTGGTCCCTTTCACTAAAACAGTCCTCTCGTGGTAACTTTGCTCAGCTACTGTATGCTATTGTCAGGCACTACTGGTGTTGGCTTTCTTTTTTGGCAGAACAAGAATAGGATGATATTTACACACCTTTTCTGTCCATTATGAGATCATTATTTTTTCTGTAGCATCTGACCTTTGTCATTTTGGTAACCAAGACTGACCTGAAGGGTATTGATTTAATCAGGTCTTGGAGTTCTAATTGGTTGATATTGTTTAAGGAGCCAAAAAAAGCCCCAGAACCTATCTAGGTTAAAAACAAGTATCCCAAGTCAAGATGAAATTCCTTCTTCACTGAAATGTGGTTTGGAAAAGTATTTCACCACTACAACTCCTTTCGAGAGGTTGACCTTGGATCGTTAATCTTAAAAATATGCAGTGCAGATGAGTGTTTTGTGTGTGTGGGTTTTTGTGTGTTGGTTTGTTATTTTTTTTTTCTCTAGAGGGGGAAGAAATGCCATGTTTCTCAAAGCACCTCCCTAGAATTATGGGAGACAAAACCAAAACGTGGAGTGGTTGATAAATGGAGTGCAGTCTACTCCAGGTGTGACAAGAATGTCATGCCATCAGAATCGGCTTTATTTTGTTAATTTGCCATTTTCTTCCTTGCTATCCTGTTATTCTTGTTGCAATTTGCTATCCTTCAATGTATGGACGTTAGTAAGCGCTTTAATTCTGTGTGAAATGATAAAGCTGCAGCCTTGGATGTTGAAATGCTCCATGTTTAGCCACCATTAGTGTGCCTTATACCCTCACTTCATCCCAGCTGCTCGGCTTGGGTGGCCAGAAACCCTCTGCTGAGCATCTGGGGCAATTCACTTGATGGGAGCAGAGCCATGGTGTTTGGCAGGTTGGATCAGTGTCGGACAAGAAGCTCTGCCCAGCCCTGCCTCCTGGCAGCAATGAGGCCAGCTTCTCAGGAGTGGAGATGGTCACTCACTCAGGCCATAAAAGGGACTGGAAAATGCCACTTTGGATGCTGGAGATGGTCTTTGAGGGTTCAGATGGATTACAGCTGAAACTGCCTTGAGCACTTTGAAGTGGTGGTGGAGCTGGGTGTGCCGCTGGCTGGCCACGTGCAGGGGGGATTTCTCCATCTGAAATCCAGTTTGTGGTGGATCATTTCAACCATCCAATGAAAACCAGACAGCTCTTGGTCAGGCGAGGGTGCCCTCCCTGGCCAGGCATCTGGACACTTGACCATTGTTGCATGCTGTTGTCAGCACAAACCTTCTTTCATCTCTCCCACTGTTCCCGTTTGTTTTGGTAATCTGCTCTTCCTAAATGTATTTTCCTATAATTATATTTTTGTTCCCCAACCCTACGTTAACAGCCGGCTCTGTTAAAGCGGGAGAGCCATGCTGGAGGAGTACAACAGGGACTCCCTGTGCTTCTGGACGCAGAGGTGGTGGTGAACAGGACACGGATGTCTGAATATGTTAAATGTAGGGAGTGATTGGAGAAATAGAGCTGGGACCAGAAATAAGCATATTGGCAGGAGGAAGGTGATCAGTAGAAGAAACAAAAGCTTTTGAAGCCAGGAGATGAAATAAAGAGCAGAGCTTGCTTGCCTCAGCGTGGCTGTGCATTTGGGAGATAGAAGATGCAGAGTTCCTGGTCCTGCTTCTGGCGAGCGATGTGTGGGGCTGGAGGGCTTGGTGGGGACCGAGGAGAGGCATGTGGGGCTTCTTGGGCAGGGACCTGACTCCTCACCGGGCTGCGAGAGTGGGGGCTGCAAACCTCAAACCCCCAGCAGCCAGACTGGTGTTGAAATGCTCTTCCTTGGGCTGAAGAGGAGAGAGGTTTGAGCAACAGCTGTTCTCCTCCGGCACTGGCTGGTGAGACCCTAGGGCATGAGTTGTTCTGGTTTTTAATTAAAAAAAAAATAAAAATCTTTATGTAAATGCTTTGGAGGGGGCCAGTATCATTGAAAATAGGCTCTTTGTTTTGGTTCTTGCTGATAGTAGAAATTGGAGGTGGCTAATTTCTAGAGCGTTTCATCTTGTATTGGCCACAGATAAGGAAGGAAGCGGGGCTTGTCATGACATTTACCGCTGAGGTGGCAGTTCCCAGATTTTACCCTGTTAAAGTGCATGTCATTTCCAGTTGTGCTTTACAAAAGGGTGAGGAAATTTCTGTGTATTTATCAAGGAGTTTTATTTTCCAGTCTGTGACTCGCAGTTTTGAGAACTATTTTGCAGGACTAAGTTTGCATGGAAGAACATGTTGGGTTTTTAATAGATTAAAGAGTATGAATACTGTGGCACCAAAATTGCGATGTGGGACTGGGTTTGATTAAAAATTAGAGCTGTGCTTTGAATCCCACAGACAGTGGGCTTCCACTCACAATGTATGGCGTGAACTGTTGCGGTTGGTGTTATTCCCACTTTATCTTCAGAGAAACTGGGAGGTGGAGAGGACTTGGGTGGTTTTTCTAGACGAGTGTTTATTTGGAAATCATGTCCCAACAGGTGACAGAGGTATGACAGCATTTTCTGCTTCTGTTTCTGGACTTTATTTAGTATTTCATGCTTTGGAATTGCCTTGTGAGCACGTTTGGCCATCAGCTCTGTCCCACACTGTATCTGGGGGTGGGGGGACAGCCTCCCTGATGGCTTGGACCACCATGGTGGTGCTGTGGCCAACGTGTCCTCAGGTGCCTGCGTGGTGAGACACTGCGGCTTGCCGGGAAGCCACTGTGGTGACGTTTTGGCATGTGCTTCTCGTGGGCAGCCATTCCTGGGGTGAGCACCCCATTTGGGATCCCTGGTAGAGAGGGTGCTTACAGGGGGACCAGGGAGACCAGGGAGCCTGTTGCAGGGTTGGGGAGGGCATCATGCCGAAGGACCGACGTGCAGAGCCCCTCTTGGGGGTGATGGTAGTCACCCCAGTGTGCTGCACAGAAAGAGGTGGGAAGAGATGGTCTCTGAGATAATCTTTGAGTCAGCGGGAGTCTTCATGTACAGCAGACGCGTGTGCCTGCAAAGGTGGCTCCCGAGCTGCTGTAGGATACACCAGTGCAAACTCTAGCAGCCGTTTCTATCAAAGCTGGCCTACGAGGGCTTGTTTTTGGTTTAACAGTGGAAAATACAGTTAAACTGGAGACCTGCCTGAATGCCCTTACATGTGGGATGTGCGTGTTTGCTCTGCTTGGAGCTTCAAGTCCCCAAGTTTCATTTGTGTGGTTTTAAGTGCTTGTGGATAAATCACCCTAATTGGGACACTGGGCAGAGCACATTTAAATGAACACAATAAGGAGCTGCATAATTAGGAGCGTTTCAAAATATTAAAAAAATTCATTAGACTCTCTCTGACCCTAGTGGAAAATAGTAAATGCTATTTTTTGCTTGTAGTTTCGCACCTTCAAACTACTTTTCATATACCAAAATAGAAAAGGCGATGGGTAACGAAAGTGTCTATAAATTCCCTCTTGATTCTGTTCTGTAGAGGCAAAGTTATGTCAGAAATGTCCAAGTGTAGACAAAGTTGCACCCACGCAGTCTGTCTGGCAGGATTGATTCTCCTCGGCCGGCTGAGCTGTTTGTTGGCAGCCCCAGCCCTGCCCATATTGGGCAGCGATGCTGCTGTCTGCTCTCCAAGGTGGGGCTGGAATTCATAACCTGCTGATGAACATCTACAGTCCTATTCAAGGAGGAGATGGGTTTATCGTGTACAGGTACACGAGTGACTGAAGGTCAGCAGCAGGATGCTCGTTAGAGCTGCTAGGTACTTCTGGCCTCTGCTTTATTAGGCTTTGTGAAAATGAACAAAGGCGATCCTGAAGCTTGAATTACACTGCTACATATCTGCATATGTGTACTTTCCTCCTCCACCGGATCCTAATAATTTCATGTATTTTAGTAGATGAAAATACTGAACTAGCACTTGCATGAGACTTAGTGTTTGAGCCAGTGGATAGAAATTGTAGCCATGGGTTAAATTTCATTTTCTTCACTCCAAGATACTGCTTCTCCCCACCTCTTTCACTGGTGGAGTTCTCTCAGATGCTACAGATGCTGCCAGGAATCTTCTCTGGTGTGCTGCTGCTGAGAAGCTGGATCACAGTCCTGTTAAAGTCAGTGGTGAAACCGAAGTCAACCTGATAGAGTTCCTCAACATTTACCATACACTTATTAGTATTTTGATTATGAAAAATGGCATGCACATATGTAAATGTCTGCCTGAACAAAGCAGCCCGAACTTGCTGACGCCAAGGATGGATTGTGCAAAGATGTCGTGGGAATAAGGGTACCTGACACCAAGCACTTGGCTATGAGAAGGGTGATCTGTAACGGGAGAGTTAATTTCTAATGAAAGGGGAAATCTCAAGGGAGAAGGTAGAGAATTTGTAAAACAGAAGTGGTAGAATTTCGGCCCTTGCAAAAATAGAAAACTAATAGAGTGATAAAGAGGAGAGGTTAAAACAATGTAGATGTAATTGGAAAATCTGTGTGTGCTGGGGAGACTTGGACATCTTAGAAGATGCCCTGAAAGAAAGAAATGAGAAACAGAAAAAGGGAACTTTGCAAAACCATCTTTTTCTTCCTATCTAGCTTGTGCCAGGTCCTACTTTGATTTTTTTGTGTGCACCTGCAACCCTGTTACAGCTGATAAAGGTCTGCTGGAATGGAAATATTGGGAAATTAGAATTATTTTTTTTTAATGCTGATTTGTTTGGAAGGATGATTTTAATTTTTTACTGTGTGAATGCAGTTCTGAACATATATATAGGGTGTTACACATCTGTATGAACTGTTTCCACCCTATTATTTCTGATTTTTAATGCTTGAGGCCTTGTTAAAATGGGGTTTATGGAAACGCTTGTTCACAGATATATATAAAATGGATGTGCATATAATTGTTCATTTCAAAGGGAAGCTAGCAAATGGCAATTTCACCTTGTAGTCTAACAGAAGTCTTTGTGTTGTTTTTTTTGAGATTTTTTTTTTCCTCCCCCCACTTAGAGCCCCATACAGCCCCTGCCTTTGTTCTCCTGGCTCACTCGGTCATTACTGCTTGCATCTCCAGGTTGCAAGAAAATGGTCAAATGCTGTGGTCGTTCATCACTGAAACCTTATAATGAGCTTATCAGGAAAGAACTATAAATATATATCTTGTACTGCTCTTGCATTGGGAGGTGCTTCCTCAGGCCATGAATAATTAGGCTGGCCCACCTAAGCTAATGACAATCTGTCTCACCATTCAAAACACCCTCTGGGTAACATTGTTAGGACTCTTTTGCCAGGTTAATGGGTTCTCTGTACTCTGAATATTAGGTTGACCTTTACCACCCTGCACTGTAGGTGGGACCTTTTGCCATGCCAATTTGTGACTCTTTTGCTTAGTAAGAGCATCATCTTTCCTCCTCTTTGAATGGTGAGCTTGGAGGGAAAGGGCAAAGCTTCTCTTAGTCAGGCACTTCGGAGTTCATCTGTCAGCTCAACAGTGCAACTGTAAAAACTTCTTTGGGAGTCTTTTGAATTGCAAGGTGGAAGCAAGCGAGTCCTTAATGTCCCCGGTTGTATTTAGAGGCACTGCAAAATTTGATCGTTTGCGCTTCTGATGTGATTACCTTTCAAATCTGCTCAGTGTTGTCTGGCAAACTTAACTCACCCACTTATCTTCAAGAAAACAAATGTACCAGTTATTGCCTACTAGAAAATGCAAGTTGAGCTGTGTCGGTTTTTTCTTTTCAGTGGACTTGCTGTGATTTTGTTTTGACAGATTGAGCTGTGTTTCACTTTGCTTTCATTTTTCACCCTGTCAAAAGAATTTTTAGTGCATTTTTTTTTTTCCCCTTCCCCTGCCTCTTGCTGTCTGTATGGATCAGTGCACTGAAGCAGTGACTCCCTCTCCTCTGCATTGCTGGTTTGCAGCTTCCTGTGCTGCAGAGGCCTGAGCCGAACCTTCCTCATGGGAAGCTCAGGTCAAACCTTGGCTGTCTTGGTGGGCAGCATCTTCTGCCATGGGCAGGACGTGCAGGAGAGGTGGTAGGGGTGGGTGAGCCTCCAAGGGGGGGAACATCTTAAGCAGTCTGAAAGTTTTCTTTATTTTTCCCTTGACTTGTGCTGTGTTTTTTCTGACCCAGCCTGGGGAGCAGCGTGCCTTTGGCTGGACTGTCTCTGCTGCTCGGGGTCAGCTGTACGAAATGTTGCTCTGCCTTGGTGTTGCAGAGGATGTGGGATGGTTGCTATTCCCAGCTGCAGAAGCTGGTTTGTTGAAGCTGGTGTGTGTAAGGGTTTAGGGGTTTGACTCCCATTCCTACCCTCGGCTGAATTACGCCCCTTCACAAGCCTGTGTTGCAGTTACCATATTTAATCTAGGGAGTCTTCCTGCAGTTGTTCGGACGCGTTGCCTTTATTGGAAAAAGGATGCTGTTTAATGAAATCAATTAGAAAATGATAGGGTTTACATCAAGCTCACTTTAATATTGGCACAGTTAAGCTGACCTGGTGCTGCAGAGTTTAGTAAGAAGGGAATGTCTGAGCTACGCTGATTTAAGCAAGGGGAAGCTGAAATCAGGTTTAAGTGTACCGTGTTCATGGCAGCAGTTTCTGAATAGGCTCTGTAATGGAGCCTTAGGAGAATTGAGTGTGGGAGATGGTGTAAATCCGGTAATGAGGGTGCGGTCCCTGCCCCTGGGGAGCCCCTGCTCCAAGGGGAGCAGTACAGTAACACGCGCAGCTGCCAGCGCTGCAGCACGTGTGCTGCTTCAAAACAAGATGTGCCAGATCCCTCCCGCACGGAGGGCAGTCCAGGCGTCATATATACATCTTGGTTTGCTCTTTTTATCAGGCAAATGCCCCGTGTTCGAGCAGTGTGTGTGCCTGGTGCTTTCCCTAGCCGTAAAGGCTGCGGGTGTCTGCCGTGCTCCCTGCAGTGGCAGGTACATCTGGTCCCTGTTGGGTTGGTGCTGGGGCTGTAGTGGTGCGTTGCTCCCGTGTCTGTTGCTGCCCTGGGTTATTTTTCTCCAGGGACTAGATGCTGCTTCTCTGCCTGCAAGGAGCTGAAGTGATTGTGATCACATATCAAATCCCTAAGTACTTTTTTTTTTTCTGTTTTCTCTTTTAAGCTTGGATTACTATTTTTGGACGAGGTCCCTTGTTTTATGGGCTCTGTGTGCCATTCTTGCCTGCTTAATACTTCATTTCTTGAAACCCTTGAGTTCAGTTGCAATGCAGTGACCAGTAGGTCTGTCTGTATTGTGAAGTCTTCTGAATTCTCCCTTAGTCTCCAGAAGCGTACTTAGGACAAGCAGGGATTTGTTTGTGTAACTGGTCAAATGGAGGTTAGTGTGAAATAAAATACATGCATACGCTCCTCTCAGCCTCCCCCGATGCTGGGTCAAGGCTGGCTTATTTTTTCTGGGTCCTCCCATTGTCAGAACCTCTCAGGAATCTGGGCTCTCGTCCACTGGCTGTCAGTAGTACTTTACTTTGCTTCTCAGTAAATTCTCCAAGTTTGCAAACCTCCCCCAAGGCTATCGTATGACAGCATCCTTCACGTGATGGGTCTGGTAGTGGGGAAAAAAAATAATTCCACTTTCTTGTAGTCCAAGCATACAGCCTGTTCAATTATGCATGAGTAAAGTGTACAAAGGATGCAAATCCTTAGAAGTTGGCTTAGATGTCTCTTCTCTCCCCCGCTGCTTCCTACCCTCCCTGTGCTTTATCATAGTGGTGAGGTCAATTTGCCATTCCTTGGGTGAAATAGATGGAGAACAACAGGGAGAAAACTAGCCAGGGCTGTACCAAGACAATACTCTGGCTCAGGTGGTCCTTGAGCCATGGCCTCTGCCAGGTGGGGTACTCTTCTGTGGAAGCACCGCTGTGCATTTGTCCTCTTCTAGCACTCCGCCTAAAGCAGTCACTGCTGCTCTTCCTCAAGGTGGGACTATGGAGTAGGTGGACCTGTGGTCTGACAAGCTGTGGCCTTTCTTCATAGACTAAATGAAGCCAATGCCTTGAAGCCAGACAGTCACTACCTAAGTGACACGCAGCTCTGTCAGAGCTCTCTGTATCGCTATGGGCCCAGTTCAAGTTTTGCCTCGAGTCCTGACCCTGAAGTATGTGTAGGCAATTCCCCTCTCAGATGTCCCTACAACTTGGGACCCAGCATGATAGTTATGCCTCAATCTGCTATGTGAGGTGCTTTGGGCAGGGCCCAAGGAGAGGCTGAAGTGTGGTCCTGGAGGGGGGTGATTAATCTCCCGGAAGGTCTCCATCTTCAGGAGATGGATATTCAATGGCACATGCCCCTTCCGGAGCTGAGCATCCTGGTCCCCTCCTGTCTCCATAAGTTGCAACCACCACACTGTCCTTGAGCAGTGAGGTGGCACTGGAGAAGGTGGCTTGCCAACTACATGCAAGGGCCAGTGCTTGCTTCCTCGGCAGCTCATGTGTCTGTGGCCAGGGTGCCTGTTAAGGAGCTTTTGAAAATGTGGCAACAGTGACTACCATCTCCTGGACTTTCCAGGCCCAGTTCTCTCTGAGTTGGTGGTTGAGAGATTTGCTACCAGAATTCCTTTGTCTGATACTGGAGAGGGACTGTAGATGAAAGGAGGGTGGTGTTAACAATGGAAAATAGCTTTTCCTTTCCACTCCTCCCCTCTGAATGTAAAATGTTTCATTCTGCCTGGAGTTTAGCTACAGGTTACACTTAAAGTGTTTGAAGCCGAAAGTGGTTATACTGGTAGCTTAAAAGAAATAAAAGCAGTGACTTGAGACAGAAAGATAGGAGACAAAGCGGCAGCAGGGTTGTAACTGACATATTTATTGCAGCCTTGAGAGCAAGAAGTATTACAGAGGACAAAATTCCTATAACATTTATATAAGGCTTTAAGAAATTGATTACAGCTCAGATATGTTTTGGTGCGTGCTGCTGGGAGGAATCATAAAAGTAATGCAGCAAAGTTTTGAACATTGTGTTGCTGCCAGTCCCTTTGAAAGCCTCATTTTCCACAAAGAAAACCTTTTAATTTGTTATTCTTGCCAACTCTAGTTGTGTTCGCTTCCAACTTCTGTGCATTGCTGCTTGCAGGATGCAGGTCTTTCGGGCTGCAGTCCTGCGGGGGTGAATCATTTCTTCTATTCTCAGTAATTTAAAACAAACAAAAAAAAAGCTCAGGATTTTGCAGAAGTGTGTTTCCCCACAGAGGTCTTTCCTTATAGTTATTTGTAAGGCAGCACTTGTCCTCTTCAGTCACACTAAGAGCTTTGGAAAAGCCTTTGCTAATGGTCTTCACAATTCTGTCACCTTACTGACGTGCAGGGCTTGGTGCGCTGGCGCACGGTGCTCAGCACTGGGAGGGAGCAGCTTTCCCGCAGCCCTCCTCCTGCCCTGGTGGGACCAAGCCCTAGACTGTTGTTGCTGTCCTGGAGGATGTTGGGGGTCCTCAGCAATGACTTGGGCCCCTGGCTGCCCCTCTTCTTGCAGCCTCGGAGCGAGTACAAGTAACAGATCTTGTAAAGATTCATTTGGGTTTTGGCATTTAAGACGTTTTACAGCCAGAAATTCCTCTCTCCTCTCGCTGTCCTCCCACCTGCCCAAGGCAGTATGGAATAAATCTCAGCGTCTTTGAGCATCCATAAGCCACTGCTGGTAAATGAAGTTACTTTCACCTGTTTACTTTCTGATGCTGTCTTTCATTGAATGTGCATTAAGTTGTTTTTCAGTTGGATCTTCTCTAAAGCAATAGCATATGATGTCTCTTTAGGAACTGCATGCAGCAGTAGAAGGAAAGCCATAAAGATAAAACGCTTGTGTCCAGCAAGACTAAAGACTAAAACCAACAACAAAGGAGACGCAGGAGTGCTGTCTTCCTGTCTGCCACCTTGCAAGGTCCCAGGTGCCCGTCTGCAGGGCTGCTGGAAGTGGTGGTGGAGCAATTCAGGATGAGTTGCACGTGGTGATGCTGAGCGATTTCGGGCAGAGGCTGCCTAGCGGTTACCCTGGATTTGAGTTCATACCTGAGAACGCAGCGCACACAATGCCTTGTCTTCATTTCTGTGAGTGACTCAGAGGCGACTGTAGATGCTCATTTAGCCTTTGCTTGCCAGAAATTCGTTTGCAGAACAGACAGGGTGGTTTAAGAAGTTACGAAGCCCATCTGCTGTTTGCTAGTGCTGTTTCAAATGAGGAGAGCATGTGTGGGGCTGAAAGTGCTGACAGACTGCTTCAGCACAGGTAAGACAGGTTTGATCCAAACTGTTAGTCAACAGTTGAGTTCGTGAGTTGCTGCAGCTGGTTTTAGCACACATCTGCCTCTGTTCTTATGTTACTTCAAGCAGGAGTCCTGTAAGCTGGATGCAGGATTGCTGAGCAGCACAAAAGCAGTTCTGAAGTTCTTAGCTTGCTAATTTTAAGCCATTGTATTACTCTCTTACTTGCATCAATGAAAGCAGCACTTGCCGCTTATCTTCTAGCCCATGCCTGTGGTGGAGCAATGGAGTGAGGGATTTTAATTGCCATTTCTAGTTTCACTGATGACAGAGAATGGAAGGAGTCTGCATCTGACATTCTCTGAGCAATTGTCCCACCAGATCTCAGATGACAGCGGAGAGCAAAATGCCTATCCTGTTCAGTCTGTTCCCACCAAGAAGGAAAATCAATGGAAACACATCTAAAATAGCTGCAATCATGAGGAGAGGACAAAATAATACGGCACTCAGACGAAAGGACTCAATTCTATTTATTTTGACGTTAAGAGAATGGGGTTGAATGAGAACATGTGTGGTGTTGGTTTCAGCACATCTGACATTTTGTGGTGTAGTTTTATGTGAAAATGAGGTGCAGTCTTAAGTCACGAGATCTTGAATATGAGGATATTTGAAACTAGAAAAAGGGTCTTGACATTTTGTTGTTGTTGTTATTATTTTAACTGTTAAATGCTGAGTATCTTTGAGCCTTCACTGGCTGTAGAGGGAACTGCAAGATGTTCAGCACATCTGATACTTCCTATGTACAAGGTCCAACCATGGGTTTGAGTGCCTGGCACATCTAGTAAACATTTTGATTCATGTAATGTAAGCTTGGGACAACAAAATTAGAATCAGATGCTCTTTTTTTTTTTTCTTTTTCCTTTTTCCTTTCTCTGTTTCGGTCCTAAGCCAAATGGTTTACTGTGGAATATAGCTGAATTGCTTGCTTTATCTCATAAAACAAATTCACCTTTGTTCTTCTTTAGGACTGATGTTTTCCGTAGCTGTACTGTGGCTTAGCTATACCCTACCTTCTCTCTTGATCTTTTTGTTTTTT
This sequence comes from Leptosomus discolor, assembly GCF_034619465.1. NCBI lineage: Eukaryota > Metazoa > Chordata > Aves > Leptosomiformes > Leptosomidae > Leptosomus > Leptosomus discolor. The sequence goes on from NC_141399.1 coordinate 7,549,160, forward strand.
CTCAGAGTGCGTGCAGTTATAATGGTCTTGAGTTCAGCCTTCACTGCTAGCTGACAGAGTTGGCATTTCTATGCCACAAGGAGCTGCTGCTTAGGCAGTGGAGATATACTGATAAATTCTTTGCTTTTGTGTTAGATTTTTTTTGTTGTTTTGTCTTGCTATAGTATGTATCATTTCCCATTTGAAACTCCTTTTATTGTACGGTTGGAAAAACCCTTTTACTTGGCATTGGCAAAGGAAGCAGAGTTTAAAAGGAAAGAAAAAAATACTTTCATAAGCAGTATTTTGGGGTTCCTTTTGTTACGTGCTACCTTTTGAACTCTGTAAACCAGCATGCAGATCTAATTCACAATAGCGTCACTGTGTTAAGCTGCACAAGTAAACACTTTAAATGGGAGGAAGCACCTGCGTATCGCTATTGTCTCTCTTCTTCCATTAGCAAAAGTCTCTGGGCTGACTCCATTCAAGCCAAACCTTCCAGTAAGTGGAAATCCACAGGCAGCAGTAGGCAGAAAGCAAACCTCGCTGCCTTCAGGCTGGAGGAGTGAGTGCGTGTCGACGGGCAGCCGGTCATGGAGGGGAGTGTGGGTGTGCGCGTAGGCACCCGCGCCCGAGTGGGCTACCAAGCGCTTGCACATCTTCTCGGCCTGGGCCCCGAAAGAGCGGGTTGTCAGGATTACAGCAGTCGGCAAGGTAGGTTCACGGATGGTTTGCTGTACCTGAGGCTGGGGAGGCTGATGGACCCCGAGGGCCTCTGCTCTCGACGTACGTAATGCTCTGAAATTATCACTGTTGTCCCACTTGTTGAGTCTGTGTAACCAAATGTTTGACTTGATTGCTTTCCCATTGAGTTCATACTTTTTTATGGATGAGCAGCATTCCTTGGTGAGGAACTGGTTAAGGTGTCAGGGTTATAGATACAACCTGTAAGAAGTTTACAAGACAAGCTTTAAAGCTGGAAAAGCTGGCTTGTATAGAAGAGCTTTAAAGGCTAAAGTCTCTTTAGTTTACACAAGAGAGGTCAGGAGGTGACTTATCGTGATCTAAAACTACCTACAAACAGAAGATCTTTGCTGGTAGAGAACTTCTTTTGATCTAGGAAACAAAAGCATTAAAAAGTTCATCAAGTGGAAGTTGAATTTGGCTAAGTTCAACCTAGAAAATACTAGGATGGATTTTCTGTCTCCATTGCTGTGTTAGTACTGTGGTCTGTGCCTAGTGAGAAATTGTGGGCAGTGCAGAGATCGCTGGATAAAGTGCTTAGTGTTGTATAGGAGATCTTGTTAGAGTAGTGTCACTTTTGAATTTCTAGGTTTTCAATCTCTACGTGTTGAGGCGTTTGGTGGTGTTGTAATTCCTGGGGAGTTGGAACTACATCTCAATTTATTAAGTGTTAATTTCTTGGAGTTTGAGATACCTTTGGTGAGATGTTAGTAATTATGTTATTAACATCAGTTTCCATTTAGGAGAAATTGTCTTTGTGCCCTCTAGTGGAAAAACTATTTATCTGAAGGCTTCTGAATTTGGAGAAGTTCTCGCAAAAAAAAAAAAGTGGAATGTGTGAGAAGGGCCATAGAGGAGCAGAGCAAGCCTGGAGAGATGAGGGGTTGCAAGAGGCGGACGTGGTCTGTGCTTCCTCTGCTTCGGTCCTCACAAAACTGTGATGGTAATTACATACACAGATGTGGGGCTTTTTCAAATAGGGGAGGTAAGGGAATGTGAATAGAGAAAGAAGAGATTATTATTAATGCTCGTGTCAACTGGGCTTGCTGAAATTATTCGAGATGACTTAAAGCAAACTTGGTCTCAGCAAGCTCTGAACCATTGGTGTTTGCTGCCGATGTTCCCCGGGGATGTGGTGGGGAGGGAAGAGGAGCAGAGCAAAGCCCGCTTTGGACCTTCAATGGGAGGCAAAAGGAAGACCCAGAAAATGAAGGATCAGAGAATCTGACCCTTATTCCTCAAAAAAGTTCCAGAGCAATTTTTGAACAGCAGAGAGGAGGATGAGGATGAGGTCCAGAAGAAAAGCTGACTTACAAAGGAAAAAAAAAAAAAATCAAATAGGCAAATCTGTCCAACTTCCCTCTAATGGGGTAACCGGTTAGCGCACGAGAGAAACTGTTGTGTGACTAAGGCTTAGAAGCAGAATTTCAGATAGTCTTGGTGAACGGCAAAACCAATTGGTCACCAACATGATGAAGTATGGGAAGAGGAGGGCGTGGTGGTGGCTCTGGACGGAGCAGGAGCTGAATGACTGAATGCAAGAGGAGCAGCAGGCAGGGTGGTACGTGGTGATGGGGGCTGTTGTGGATGGCCAGCTCAAACAAGTCAACAGCATCCCGAGGTTTGAGGAAAGGAGTCAAATCTCTCTGAGTCATCATTACAGAAGTGGTGTGCGTAAGACAGGGCTGGTAATTGCTTCCCGCTGCACTGAGGCGTGCTGGGCAGTGCAAGGCAGGAGGAGAGCAGTGACGCTTGCGAGTCTGGAGGTGAACCACACAGATGGGAGGCTCAGTAAATGAGGCCAGAGGGGGAAAGCTGAAGGAATTGTATTTGGAAATAAAAGCCTGAGTGCAGGCGATACGTTTTCTGACCCATAAAAAGATTCCTGTAAAAAGGATGATGATTGGGTTTTAATACCCACTAGGGGAAAATACCTTGATTTGCCTGAAGAAAAAATTTCAAGGTGCATATTGGGGGAGAGTTTCTCACTAGGAGGGTAATGAATCAGTAGCAAAAGAAATGGTGAATCTGCTCCGCTGGAGGATTTGCAGAGCAGTTAAACCAGTGCCTCTTGCCGATGGTGTGATTTCTCCCCCCGCTCTGTTGCCTTCTGTCCATCCACCCACCACACAAGGTCTATTTTACTCATTAACCCACCAAGTTAGACTTTTTATTTCTGTTGCTAGAGGTGCTTTCAGGGGCCAGGGGTCAAAACCAGTAGCAGTGTTGTAAGCTGTTGCATGGCTTTGGGATATAAATTCTGCTCTCAGTGCAGTCATGAAAACTTCAAGCACAGATGTAGATCACGAGAAATTGCTTCTGTCCCATACATTTTGCCTTCCCTCTGTTTCTTTCTGGAGCTGCTCATTTGGAATGCTATGAGAGCAACAGATGTGAATGTGATAGAGTCCCCACACCCCCCTCCCATCGCTGTCATCCTCCTTTTTGTTGTGCTGGACTGTCATTCTTGTTTGTTTTGATTTGAATTATAATTGCAAAAACTGTTACAGTGCTGTTTATTTGCTGTGTGTCATGAGTCACTGTTTATATTTGCTGCTGTTTGCATTGCCTCTCCTCTCCCTCTGTCTTATGCTTGCAGCCACAGCTCTTGTCTGAGCTCTCTTGGAGCCTCTTCTCCTGTTTTGAGTCTAATGGTGCTCTTTGCTCCTCTGAGCGCAGGGAAAAGCAAGCTGACAGTGAAGATCCAGAATTACGCCTTTTTTTTGGTCTTTTTCCTTTTTTTTCCTGTTTCTCCTGGCGTTTTGTAAGGGGCCTTGTTTGAACAAAAAGATTCCTTGGAGACTCCTTCCCCGAGATCTCTGTGCTTAATTAGTCTCTATCTTGTTTCTGCCAGGCAGTGAGATCAGTACTGCTGTTTCTGGCTTGCAAATTTCGGGGAAGGGGAGAAAATCATGTTAAAGGGTCTTTATTTGAAGTTAGTGAGATGCCTATGCACAATCCCATTGTCTGCTGACATACGGGTGAGTTAATCCCTTCACGTGCACTTGTCACCGAGGTGGAGGGTGAGGTGGAGGGTCGGGCGTCCTGTGCAAAGACCGTGATGCAGGAAGGATTTTGAGGGGCCTTGCTCTCACTATCTCAGCACAGCAGCAAGTCATTTTTCTTTGCCATGCCTCAGTTTTCTGGTATGTAAAATGGGGATAAAGTTGCAACATGCAAGCCTAGCTTCCCCTGACACGTCTCCAGCCATCAGCCCTGGATGTTGAAGCACTTCCATCATTGGCTTGCTAGGTTTATTTTTGGTCCAGGATAATGTCTGGTGATGCATCAAAGCTTTGCATGTCAAGATCACTAAAGCAACCAGTCCTAATGTCTTTTTTTATCACTCTCTTGAGACAGCTAAAGCCCGGGAAGCTTGCAGGTGCTTGGCGTTTCAGCTTGAAGGCGAGTAGAAGCTGTTCAAATGCAGCACGATTCTGCCAAACGGCACATAGCAAGGTGTAAGGAAAGGACTGTGACCTTGGTGGCTGGCAGGGCAGTGCAAGGAGTGGCCATTGCCACCGTCTTGTCCTAGGGCTGCCCATGAGAGACCAACTTGTGCCTCAGTTTCCCTGCCGAAGGAAGGGGGTCGGTAACTCTTGCGGAGCACTTTGAGCTCTGTGGGTTAGAAATGCTGGGTAAGAGCTTGTTCTCAGCTGGAAAATCCCACTGACTCTTCATGGGATGAAAATTACCAACAAAACTCTTCCTCACAAGGTATTTTAGGAGGCTGAATGGTCTCAGAGGGTTTGTTTTGATGCTTACAAGCTTGGTGTCTACTGCTCACACCACCAGTGCAATTTCTGTCCGAGGCAAAGGCAAATTTGGGGTATCTGACTGCAAGGCTACAGTGTGGCCCCAGTTGCAAGGACCTGCTGGTCTATCAGGATTTGGGGCTGACCAAACCGGCCTCTGGGAGGGGCTGTGGGTGCTCTGTGTGGATGGGGAAGGAGCTCTCCCAGTTCTCATGGCCTTGAGCGATCCCCTCCTGCCTCCCTTCCTTGTTTCTGGTAAAGCACCATCATTGCTAGCCGAGAAAATCATACAGCTCCTTGTCTTTGAAATCTGAAAGGTAACATCTTGCAAGTCACTCTGTAGATTTATCAACGAGAAACAGGCAATTTATTTGTGTCAGCTTAATAGAGCTTTGGCTTACACAGCTCCATGTGGGAGAATTAACGATGGGTCCCAAGTCTGTCTCGGGTCGTCCACCAGCTCAGCAAATGTTTGATTGTGAATCTGCTGTAAAATAGCTCCAACCTTCTTGTGCTTCAATTAGCAGCCTCGATAGAGAGCAGGCAGGTTTTCAGGTATAAAGTGTCCATTTTGACTGTTTAAGTGTTCTCAAGTGGTCCACAGAAAGTAGATTTTTTAACTCTATTTGTAATGCAAAAGCTTTTAATTATCTCCAGTTTATAAATTCCTAGTTTGGTACTTGAGTGCATGTAAGAAAATGCTCATCTTTTAGTGGATAGTAATCAGTGTCAGAGGAAATGGGGAATAGATGGTGTGTTTTAAATGGTGTCAGTTCCAACAACTGGAATGTATAATTTAAGTCACTTATATTTAATCATCCTTTAAACACTGAATTTCAGCCTCTGCTACTTGACTCACAGGAAGCTGACAGCTTTTTAATGCCACTATGGTAACACTTGAAATTTCCTTAAGCTGCTGTACGCTGTGATGTGGCTCTTTACCGCAAGTGGTGGTGCTGCATCCACAGCTGATTGTCCGAGCCCGGCTGCAGATGGATGCAGGGGCTGGGCTCTGCTTTGCCTCCCCCCCCCCCCCCCCCCCCCAGCCCCAATTTCGGAAGTCTCAATTGTTTTACCTTTTTATGGAGCTGTAACATCTGCTGTAAATACCACAGCGAATGTAGCAGCAGCTGCTGAGGGTGGGATTATGGATCTGAGGTCCACGTATAACAGCTAAACATATTCTAGCAATTCGTCAGGTTGAAAAATAAAGCGGATAAATCTGTGCGCATCATGCTCTGGATCCGTGCAGTGAGGATATTTCCTGCTGGAGTGAGGTTATGCCCGGTTCAGACTGGGGTCCAGCGCCTGGAAGTGAAAAACCTTTGATTTTCTGCGTTTTAGCAAGGAAAAGGTGCTGATCCTCCCTGGGGAGCGGGGCAGCAGTGCCCCTGGGTGATTCCGAGAGCCCACCAGCTGTAACCAAGGGTGTGGGGCTGTTGGTGTTTTGCTGAGGCTGCTGGTGACATGCACACAAGGCACTAACTATTCACTTCAGTGACAGAGTGCATGATTTAAACCTGCATCTTGCAGAGATGCATGTATATGTTTGTGTGCATATGTATATGCATTATAAATACATGTACACATGTATGTAGAAGACTGTAAGCATTTTTAAAAGCATCTGAGAAGCTCTGTACATGTTTAGGATCATGTGGGATTTTGGTCCCTGGCTGCCTCCCCTCCGCCCGCTCCCTTCGCCCCTGCCCCCATGGGCAGCCTTACCGGATGAAATAATTTAATGCAGTTCTTGCTCTCAGCGACTGGTTGATGGCGTTGGTGGAAGGAGTGGAATTTCATCCATTAAAAAAAAAAAATATACAACTGGGCTGCTAGGGAGGGAGCCCCAGCAGAAGGGGTTAGCAGCAAAGGGAACCTGTGCTCTCTCTGTGTAACGCAGAAGTTGGTCACCTTTATTTGAAATTGCACGCTGAGATGGCATTATAACAGACTGCCTACATGGGAAATAGGTAGTTTTTGTTGTGCCTAGCAGTCAAATTATATAGTCTTAAATTAGAAGCTGCCACTTCTGTTTAGAATAAAACTTGCTTTTCTGTATATGCATGAGCATATTAGCGTTTCAAGCCTGCCGAGCTCCACCGGATTTGCAAAGGAGCCCATTAGTGCTTGTGGACGTTAACAGCAAGGAGGGGGCAGCGGGGAGGAACGTCTTAATGAGACAGGGTGAAGAGTTGACGTGAGGATACAGAGTGCTTGGAGCCACCCTCTGCTGTGGGTAGGATCTGGCTGTCAGTGGAGGAGCGGCAAACTTGGGTAGCGGGCAGCTCGGGGGTGCTGTCACCGTAAGGAGGAGGTTTCGAAATGGCCTCTCCGAGACTCTCCTGCAGCATTAGAGGTGGTTCAAATGTGGATCAGGAGATGATGGAGGAGCTTTGGTCCTTCCCTGCCTGCAGCCACCAAGTGAATCGGCCACAGAGGAGGGAAGAGCTCTCCTGTTGGCCTCATTTCTCAGGGCTGACGGAGTCCTGGGGCAAGATGGTGGCAAGTTCAGCTTGGGCTGTGGGAAGGACTTAGCTGCTGCCCTGCAGGACAGCCCAAGAAATGGGTGGGAGAACAGCAGATGAGTGTCACTGGGGGGTCTGTGCCCAGCACAGCTCGGGGCAGCCTCGAGGCTGCTCCACTCAGGCTGCTGTCTGCTGGGGCAGTGGCCAGAACTGACCCTTCTGACTTCCACAAACCTCCTCCTGACAAATACAGAGGGCTCAGCACCAGCCGGTGGTATGAGCTGGCTGGGGGGTTCTCCTGCGCTTTGACTCCCTCCTGGCAGCGCTGCCATGCCACCTCTCCCCCTCCCTGCACCAGGGCCATCCTGGCTGGGGGACAGGGGACCCTCGGTGTCCTCCCTGGTGCCATTGGGATGGCTCCTGGCCGCTGGGGCGTATCGCAGGGCTGCGTCCTCGGCATCAAGGCTCACAGGTTGGGGCTGCGCTGCCCCAGCACGAGCCAGGATGGAGGGACCCGCTGGGGGCGTAGCAGCTAAATGCATCTGGTAGGGGGGTGCAGGGGTTAATTTTTAATTATTATTCCATAATTTTACAAGTGTTTCAGTTCCTGAGGTGGCTCGGAGTTGGGAGGAGCCAGCAAGCAATGCAACATTGGCTTTCAGTGGGAGTCTCACCTTGAAAATGGAGGGATTTGGTCTGAAAGTCCACTGGAAATAGACTTTGAGGGAGAAATCTTACAGTAGAACATGGACCCTTTTGTCTGTACATTTACAGCTCTCCAGATTGTGTTTAATTTTTTTTTTTATTTTGAAAAAAGAGCACTGTGTAGTGACAGGAAGAACTGAAGGAATAATTGGGAATTTATGCTGTGCATGTCACCTTGTTTCACATTATTGAAGTAATGGCAGAGAGCTCATCATTTCCTTGAATTCATTCACTGCTTAGAATTACTCACAGCATAAATTTCTGGGGGGAAAACCCTACAACTGAAATGTTCGTGTAAGTTGTGATATGATTAAAAAAAAAGAATCATTCAGCTTATTTAGTGTCTCCTTCCTCCCAAGATTTAAAGCAATGGTAGCTGTTGAAAGATCTTTTAGGTCTAGGATTTTTCCAGTGTTGTAATGTAAAGGTTCATTTTATTTTGTTACCTGGGCAAAAATGATGATCTAAAAGCCTTTTGCTTAATAAAAGTGCACATTTCTACTTTATTGTGTGACTCTAGGAGCTGAGTTTTTTTAGAAAACCATCAGATATGCGTGAAAATCATCAGTCTTGGCAGCATTGGAGCTGTTAAGGAGCAGTTCAGTGCTGCATTTGCTCAGAACTGAGCGTATTGGGACTGGGTAGGTTGCAGCAGTCTGATGTGCTGAACAGCATCGCTTTTTTAAAGCTCCTAGTACAAGTGCATACAATTATATTTTAAAGTTTATTTTCTGCTGCACTTGATAAAACTTCATTCACTGCAATGTTTGACTTTTTAAAGGCAAAATCCTGGAGAACTGCAAGTAGCTTCTTTGGGGAAACATGGATTTTGCTCTTTGCCAAGCGTTGATGTCAACGCTGTAAATGCAGCACCTTGAGATGCACTGTGCACCTTTGCTGTTCGGGGTGCCTGGATGTTCCTTATTTTCCTGGCTCAGGTGACACGTGCCCAGCTCTGGGTGGCCTTGCCATCATTGCAGCATGGGCTGTCTTGTCGGGTGGCTCTGAGCTGCACTGTGGTTTCTTTTTTTGAGAGTTATGAGCCATGGAAAACAAGAGGTTCTAAAGAAAGGGCCTCAACCGTATCACCATATGATCTTATAGTAAAGACAATCTGTCTCTGTTCTCTTTCTTTACTCTTAATAGTCAGATCTGGCAAGAGGTGTACTCCGAAGGATAGTGCTCACTTTATCAAGCACAGGGGTCTTGAGTCCACATGGTGGACTGGACGTGGTGGGTTGGCCTTTCCGTCCAGTGTGGACCAGTAGAAGACCAAAGCCATTCTGGTAGAGATTGGCATGTCCTCTTGGCCTACTTTGCTGGGCCCTTGTAAGGAAAGATCCAATTTCAATGGGCTGTCTTTGAATTTCATGGGTTTTGAGTGCTGGACACTGACCCCTTCCTGCACTGTGGTGAAGCCTGAGGCTGCCTGGTCCCACCAGATCTTTCATCCCCATTGCTGCCCAGCAGTGCCCCGTGGTGAGAGTGGCCCCAGCCCCTGGGAGAGCTGTGGGGCTTCTGCTTAGGGTTGACCCTCACCTCCATTGCTGAGCTCCATCAGCCTCCAGGCTATCCTGCTGTTGCCCAGTTTGCTCTTTGGGCAGTTTAACCTGTGCTAAATATCAAAGTGAAAGGATTCAGTCTGATATCGCAGCTCTTTATATTGTAGATATTGTGAGCACCAGGGGAGACCTGAAGAAAGGAGAGGGCAGGATCACACCTGTGTTACCTGTGCTCGTGTTGATAGCTTCTGCCAGGGGCCCTAAGGTTGGGGTACTGGTAACACTGGTCTTCAGTTACCTACCTTCAGTGTGACTGGGCTGCTTCTGCACCCCCCGTCAGTCCCAATTCAATTAAAAGGGCATATTTTCAAATTGGGAAGACCTGGAGAAATGGCATCATTTGCAAGGCAGATATGCTAAAAGAGGCTATTTCTGTAGCTGGACATGCAAGTCAGCGTGCCAGCTCTGCCCCAGCCGGCTGGTGGGGATGCCAGCCGTGCCATGGGCACTTGCGGGAGCCTTGGTCCCTGTCCCAGTCGTCTGGCCAGATTGGCACTGGTGTCTGGCATAAATAGTACATTTATAAGAAGTTGGCTGATTTAGGATTTTCACCTGAGGTGCGACATGGACGTGTTGTGGGGATCCTGCTGTGAAATGGGCAGAGCAAGCCCTCTGACTGGGAGAGCAGTGGCCGTTCGGCCAAGTATGGGTTTTCATGGTGGAGCGCAGGCAACATAAGGAAGCTATATGGAAATTGGATCGGGTTCTGGTGCAAAATTTCTGGCAACCTTGCCTCCAGGGAAGCAGTAGTCCCTGAACCAAATGTGTGCTTCCAGCTGCAGGAAGGCAGCCTGCTGTTTTCATCTTCTGCCCATTTCCCTTTCCGATCTATAAGATTTCATGACTCGGCTCCAGCAGCTTTGGCTATATTGCCAGCACTGTTTGGATACTGCAGGAGACTTTTTTTTTTTGACAGTCACTTGGGAGCTGTTCCTCATTTGCCCAAGTTCTGGGTTTACAGTGATGCAAGCAATGTGATACTATTTAGCAGTTGTAATAGAGGTCAAGGCCCTGTTGTCTTAAGTATTGTAAAAATGCCTTGTAAAAAGGCTGTACTTATCCAAATGTGCTACAGGCAAGGCAAGCGAAAGAAGGAATAAACCAGGCCTTCACAGCTGCTCCTTATAGATGAGAAATTGAGGCACAACCAAACATGCAGGTGTGCTTTGCCAGCACCTGAAATGAGACCCAGATCTCCTGTGTTTTGCTTTCAAGGACTTTTTTGTTTGCATGGGTTGATTGAGAGTCAGTTGCTAAAACAAGCCACGGCTGCGTGCACTTTGCTCGCTGCTTTATCCCCTTTTGAGTTGAAATGCTTTGAAAGGGATCCAGGATAAAGCTCATCCAGTGCTGGGACATCTCTAATCTACTTTCAGGGAAGCTTTTCTTTTTTTTTTTTTTTTTTTTTTTTTTTCCCCCTGAAACCTGGCCGGGGAGGAACCAGGAGCATGCTCAGTGTCCCGCGCCCAGGTATGAAGCAGAGGAGAGCCTGCGATCGCGCCCGTTGCCCGCAGTTCGCGTGTCTCTGCCTGGGGATCCCAAAGCGGAGTGAGTGAGCGAGAGAAGGCAGCAGGTAAGGAGGGCTGAGCATAGGAACCTGCGTGGGGGAACTGAATCCCAGGGCAGGGTTTGGTTTTTTTTTTTTTTTTTTTTCCTTCTCCTTAAGGCGCAAGGAAGATGCTTGAGTAAGAATGAATGAGTCTGAAAGGAGTTTCTCAAGGTGCACCCCCCCCCGGCGGCTGCTGCGGCTCTTTGTTTGCTCCCTCTCCCGAGCCCATCCTTCGGAGCCATCTTGGGAGCTCGGGTTGATTTGGTTTGTTTCTAATTAAGTTCCTGGTCTGCTGGCTGCCCGGGAAGGGCTGCCCATCAGTCAGCCTGGCGTGCGTCTGCCCGCTCAGTGCCAGTGTCGGCCTTGGCTCCAGCTTAGATTTTTGGAAATTAAGTTTACAAGCTGCAAGTCTTGCTAAGAAAAGCAGTTGGGTAACTTCTTTTTTTTTTTTCCTTTTAAAATAATAAAATAAATCCTCTTCAATTTCTTGCTTCTCTGAAAATAGTAAAATTCTTACCCTGGTGTTTGTTAGGCGGCTGCTGGAAAGGGCGGTGCTATAACCCTCTCCCCGTGTGTATTCTTTGCTGCATTGATATCCTAAATATTTATGTTACGGTTCTGTTCCCCTGCCATGGTCTTTACTTATAGATCGTTGTGGTTATAGTTCCTAAATGATTTGAGCCCTAATAAATAGTTTATTTCATATCAACAAGCCAATATAATAATTGGATCTTTCAGGATATAAATTCCTTTTATTTCTTAAGGTATTGTTTGCTTTTACTATTGAAGTTGTTTACAAGAGATTATTTTTAAGCAATATATTGTTCACTTGTGTATTTTGAAAGATTAACAATAAAACAGTATTGTGCGTCTGCTTTCCCTTTGAAAAGGCAAAGTAACCGTCCAAGCACAGTTGCTTTCCGTGCTGTAATGGTTTTGTGCTCTTTACCATTGTGTTCCTTAAATAAAAAGCACAAGATGATCCTGCCTTACAGAAACTTAACAATTGTTTTTATAAACAGTGTGTGCTCTGGTGTCTGTTGCAAATAACTAGATTCTTGTTTGTAATCGTATCTTAATGAGAATTCAAGTTGTCAGATACTTCCGTGTTTTTTGGAACTGATTGTACCATGAGTTTAAAAAGCTCTGTATGTAATTGAGAGTTGTTAACTTCTAATACAATGTGATGTAAATGGAGGAAGCCCATATTTGAAGGGCTCTCACAGCACACACAGATCGTCCCAGCAAGAATAGCTCTGGACACAGTTCAGTAAATTCCTAAATTCAAAGCCTCCCGTTGCTTGTGGCTTGGTGCAGGAGCAGAGGTATGTACCAGCCTGTCCGTGGCCAATGGGTAGGACTCGAGAAATCGGGAGGATCTGTCGTTCCTAGAGCTAAGCGTAGGCTTAAATATCTTACTGAACTCAGCCTTAACGTGTTCTCCCTTATTGCCTACATCTGCATGTGCTGGAGATCATCAAGGGGCCATGGAGGGGGTGGTTGGGTAGATCTTGTTTGCTTTAAAGGGCTGGTGATAAATGTTAAGAGTCCCTCCACTCCCAATCACCTGGTCAGGCAATGCAAATGATTCCCTGGTGACTGACTGGAAAGGGAAAGGTCGGCATTTATGCCTCTGACCGAAGCTGCAGGAGAGTGCTCCTAAATGCATAGAAAATGTTTGCAAGAGGAGCTTGTTGGGGCAGCGTCCTCTGCAGTGCTGCAGGACTGGGCACAACGCGAGCGAAAGCACCCAGCTCTGGGGAGAGGAGAGGGCATCCTACTCTGGAGATACTCAAAATCCCATATGGACACGATCCTGTATGACCTGCTGTAGGCAAACCGGCTTTAGTAGGGGGGTTGAACTAGAAGATCTGCAGAGGTCCCTTCCAGCTCATACCATTCTGTGACTCTGTTAGTGCTGCTGCTGCTGCCCTGCCTGCCCCTTGCCTCAGGCAGGAAAGTTGTCTTTCCCCATCAGACAGGAGGGGCTGATGTTTTTTCATGTCCAAACCTTACAGCCAGGTCTGCTGCCGAGTTTCAAAGGCATTACCCCATCCTAGAAATACTGAGTGCTGTTGGTTGCTGCCTGTGCCCTATGTGCTTTCCCAGCAGCATCTTTGTGATAGTCCACAGGTGACAAAAGCACCTGAGCTGGGCGCGGACTAGTTTTCCTGTGAGGATCGATGGGCTGTGGTCAGGGTGCTCGGCTGCTCCGCTGCTGCAGTGTTAATGTGGCTTTCCTGAGTTTCTGACTGATGGTGGGAGAGCCAGCATGGTTCAGGGGAAGCTTGGGGTTGTCTCATTCATCCATCCTAGTAATGTCCTTTGTAATGTGGATTCTCCCTTTCTGTCTACCTTCCAGTGTCCCTCCCTTCTCTTCTCCAGTAGCATTGCTGGATGTCTTGGTTTGAAAGACAGGTGTCTGCTGAGGAAGGCAGGAGCCTCCCTTGAAATGGAAAATGTAACCCCCTTCCCTCCAAATTATTATAATTTTGAAATGAAGGGGCCTTCAGGCAAAGATATGGGGAATAGGAATAACAGTTCTTTACTAATATATGTATATATATATAGCACAAGGCAGGGAAAAAAAACCAACCCCCTGGTTTACACTGACAGAGTCAGAAATACAACCTGACACCCTGTTAGGGTGGCAGTAGCAGTCCGATAAGATGCTGGCTGCAGTCCTCCTGAAGCGATGGATGTAGTTCTGTTGAAGCAGCGATCAGGTAAAAGGGTCTGGTCTTCCTCGGAAGGTCCAGTGGTAGGTAGGTAGCTCTTGTCCTCTGGAACTCCAGTGGGGGTGGAAAAACTCCTCCGGGAATCCAGTGGAAGAAGGCTGCTAGGGTGTTGGAGATCTCAGGTTTTATTTGGCATGGACTGCTTGGCTCCTTCCCCCCGGGCGGAGCATCTCACAATGGGATGGGGAGTCGTGAGGCCGTTCCTTGATGGGCCATTAACAGGAGATAGCCCAGGAGCGAGTTATCGATGGGTCAGGCGATAAGGCATTGTTGTGCCCAGTAACAGGAGATAGTCCAGAGGGGGGAGGCAGGGAGCACCGCCCCACCTGGTCTCAACAGCTCCTGAAGATGGTAATAGAATACTTTTTTTTTTTTTTTTTTTTTGGCACATCTTACACTGTAACCTAGGACACTGGAGCTCAGAGGTTTTACCTTCTCTGAGTAGGATCTTCCGACACCAAAGCTGCAGGGGTGCATCCCTATTGTATAATACTCAGTAATCTCTCTAGTTTCTGCAAGTGATCTGAAACCTCCCTGCTGTGTTTGCACACCACAGCGGGTTTTCAGGCCCAGGATGTGGGCTGCCTGGCTCCTGTTAGAGTCAGCCCTGCAGTGTCTTCCAGGGAGAGCCTTTGAGAAGATGAAGCTGCTTTCTCTTGCTGCTTGCTATCTTCTGTGTCATTACCCATCTCCAGAACTATTTCTCTGTGGATGAATTTAACGGTAAAACAAAGACCAACAATAAATGGCCTTCCAAAACTGCTCATTTTTAGTCTTCTGATCTTGCTCCCTTTTGTCTCTGGGCTGTTCTGACCTATTCATGTCAGGAGAGCAAAGAATCTGTGAGACTCTGATAAATTTGTACAGCCCCTGCATAGTCTAGGAGAAGGTCTAATTTGATCTGACGTTTACTAATCTGCCAAGACTTTCAGTGATGTGTTTTCATACTGAGTTGAGTTTCATATGCCATAGAGAAATGGGTAAACATACTGCATTGGTAACAGCAGCAAGTATGAAGTCAAGTTTTTTTTGTATTCATGCATTTAAAAATCCCTTTCTGCTTGCTTTTTATGGGGATTTATTCCTTTTGCTACTTGTCAGGTTTCTAATTTCATTCACCTGGAGAAGTGCTGGCAGAGTATTTGCTGTGAATTATGTGAGGCTTTTTGTTTGGTTTAGTCTTGCATTGCATTCATATTTTCCTAAGTCCGTTGCCTTAGCACGACAGTTGTAAAAGTGATTCCAAATATCGGATCGTTTTTCTACCCAACATGTGCGACTGGTCCAACAGCAGCTTATATAGTGCATAGATATTCTTGAATTTATGTCCTTAAATGGTTCTCACAATAGGGTGGGAAGGTCCCTGATTGTTTATGTTTCTGACACTTTATGAGTAATTAATGAAATGGTGAAATTCCCCACTACACGGTTTTGGTGTTTGGTGGGTTTCGTTTTGTGTATGTGTGAGGGGGTTTTTTGGTGGGTTTTTGTTTGGTTTGTTTTTGTTTCTATTTATTTCAGTATTTTAGGACACCCTGATTAGGTAACACTAGGAAGAGCTGGGTTTAGATCTGCAGTCTGTATTCACTGAAATCAAGCTAGGAGTTTATTCAAGTTTTGATCACTAAATCTGAAATCCAGAGGGTGTCAATCCTCTTTTTTGTAAATACTATTCCTTTACAGAAATCCATAGTCGTGGCATAATGTGGCACAGGAAAGTTTGTGCACGAGAAGTTACTTGTGCTTTTAAGACGCACACCCCTGCCCTGCCCTGCCTGCAAGACTTCACACTATTCATTTTGATTTCGAGCCTGAATGGTATATTGCCTGCCACAAGATAAAGGACAGTAACGGATCTGACAGTAAAGATACCTGTATGTGTGGTACCAAATGAAGGTGCTAACTTGGAGCGTCCCATAGGTTCAAATTTGTTTTCATATCTCTCTGAGAAGTCTGTTTTGAAGTTAAGACATTGGATTAAGATTTCCAGGACTGAGTTTCAGGCTCATGGTCAAGTGCAGCCCAGCCAGGGGGTACTGCAGTGCTGTGTTCTCCCCCTCTCCAGGGTCCCTGCTCTCACCACACCACTGACTTCGCTGCTGCTTTCAAGGAAGACCCAAATTGGTAGTCACTGCATGACCTTATGTCACGTGAGCTCTCGTTGCCCAATTTTCCTTCCTTGCAAACCCTCCAGCTTCTTCCTGATGGTGTACAGAAGGGAGCACAGCTGGGACTCTGTTCCTGCATGGGAATTAGGTGGTGGTGCCTGCAAGGGCATGTTAACCCCTGCCATGGGAGGCAGAATCAGCCGTATGTCACTGCTTTCATAACTCTGGTAACATCTCTGCAGCCCTTTATCTGGGGGAAGGGCTCCAGCCTGCGTAGCCAGCCCCGGGGCCTTGTGGCACAGTCATCTGTGTCCTTGTTTTATTTCCTCAGTTTGTATTTCATTAACCTTTTACCCCGCTTGCTTTCTGTGGACTAATTTCTGACAGGCACAAGAGCGGGCTGAGGGTTTCTGGCCTCCACTGCACCCCTGTGCCACACGATCGGTATTTCCGATGGATGCTCAGTGCTCCCGGAGCAGTGCTGGTGGAAGTACCAAGCTCCCCTGCATCCTCCTCCTCGCCTGCTGCAGCATCCCTGCCCTGGGATGGGGAGGGATGCCTGCTTTAAAGCAAAGCAGAGTGTTTTACAGCCTTGTAACCTGACAGCAATCAGGAAGGAGTTTGTTCTTTTTGGAATTAGTAAAACATTAATTGGCTGCCAGTAAACCTGGAGTTGAGCGCAGCTGGCCATGTGTTTTGTTTGGCTTAGTTTAAAAACTATTTAGGATAAAATCTGTTGACAGCTTAAAGTTGTGTAGCAAACCTTGGTGTGGGTTTTTTTTTTTTTTTCATATTCACACCATGAGTAAGTTGGCAGAAGGTTTGGGATGTTCACCAACTGTATTACTCAGTTTTCAGTATCAGCATATTAACTGCAGACTTGGCATTTTACAATTGCAATGACTTTATATTAAGCAATTCCTTTGATAGTAATCGGAGGGATGCTGGGTTCAGAGAGCATTTATTGTGCCTGGATTCTTTGTTAAGGTTTAAAAATAATACCAAGTTCTGAAGACAAAGGTTTTTATAGAGGCCAACTTGCTTCTTGGAGGGACTTCTGATAACTAACAAGATACTCATATCTTTAAAACTGTAGGAAGGCTCTGAGCCACCTCTGAACTGTATCTCCTTTTGCTCCATTAGGATTTTTGCTATGTATAAGTTGTTCTTAAAAGCAAATTTTTTTTTTTGTCTCGTGCCAAAGATACGTTGTTGTGCATCTTGTCAAGTGCTATGAAGCTGCGTAGGAAAGGTGGCTCTGTAGTACTTTCCGATTTCACCAGTGCTTCTTCTGGCTGATGTTCAGAGTGACAGGGGAGAAGCTGACATGTCCATTTGGGGGGACACGGTCTGTCTTTGCCCAAATATTGTGTAATTGAGAGCGTGGCATCAGTGGGGAATGGTGCTGAAAGCTGGGGTGCTGCACAGTCAGATGGAGCAGGCTCTGCAAGATATGAACAGTCTCACAAAGCCAGTCTTAGTAAATATGTTAAATATGTTAATTGACAGTGGTTTGGACTGCAAATGGGAGAAGATGGTGAAGGAAGGGGGATTCTTTGCTTAATTTCAACTACTGCTGCTGTTTAGGCTTATCAGCCCCGAAACACTTACACTCCTTGCCTTACCTTCTTTTATTTGTTAATCCTGTAATCCTGTCCATCAGCTCACACTAATGAGCTGCTAAAGTGTCTTCACTGCTTAAGTCTTTCCTCTCATTTACAAGAAGTGTGGCTGTGGGGTTTTTGGTTTGGAATAGCTGAAGTTTCCAGGTCATTTTCAACCAGCTGAAGGCTTTCAAACTGTATGGCCCAAATCAATGCTGTTGGCTCCCAAACTCTGCCTTGGGAATCATGAAAGACTTTGTTTCTGACATGGTCGCTGAGTCCCAGGTTGGTACATTGCTTGCTGTGAACCCTGTGGTCCCAGGAGCACTGTGGAAGCACATTGATGCTTCTTGGCCAGGATTTGTGTTGTCTTGTGGCCCACAACAGGGAGTGGGTGAACTGCAGGTGCACACCAGCAGTGAGGTGCTGCGAGGTGGCATGCGGTCACCTCTGGAAGTCAGACATCTCACCTACTGCAGGCTTATCTCAGTCTCCTGAGGAATTTGGCTCAGGTTGTTGACAGAGGTGGTGTCTGAGACCTCGCACTTTTTTAAAATAAGCCTAGATCGGAGCTTGTGTTCCCATTATTGAGAAGGAATGGTTGCAGCAGGGATGTGGGCTGTTGCACGTTGCAGGGCAATCAGTAGAGAATTGTTTAAAATAGTAAAGGCTTTTTCTTCTCCTGTTTTCTCTCCTCCTCCTCCTTTTTTCTATTATTATTATAAATGACCTAGGCAGTGCACTAAAGAGTTTGATCCTTAAAGTCTTAAAAATGCTGGCTCGGGCCCAATCATTTTTATTTGCCAAGGTTAAGTACGATCTGTTTTTTATATGCGTCAGAAGAAGCTTATACATGTGTGGCTTGTTTTATGTCTTCAGATATTTGTCATATGCAGAAAAATGAACTTGTAACTCTTTACTCACTGAGATGCTTTGTAAGTGAAGCCAAACCAGAGAGATTCTCTGCTTGCTTTCGTCGTGCTAGATGTTGCCTCATTAGTTTGACTCTATTTGATATAAATCATTAGACCATTAGCTTGGCAAAATTCATCCCCACATCACCCAGGCAGGATGTGCCTGGGCAGCCCGACTCATCTATTCATGGTAAAGCAGAGCTCTTTCAGTGGTCTGAGTGGCCTTTGGATAAGGCCTTCTGCAAAGGAGGCGTTTTTATGTATAACATGATCTTCTTTAAGAACAACTTTCCCACCTGCACAGTTGCAATAGATGGTTTTTGTGAATGCGTGTCTTCTGGCAAATGAGGTTTTTGGCCAAGGGACCTGGAGGCAATTGCCCTGCCGTTAACAGAGAGCTTTAACCACTCTCTGGTGCACCCCAGGTTGCGCCCTGGGCCTGCTTATGTTGAACAGCTTGAGCAAGTACACAGGGAAGACAGCACCAATAACCCACTTCTCATGAAGATGGATGTGAAAGTTCTCCAAGCAGATAAAGATCTCCATTCACGGTCTTCTTGTTGCCTTTTCTTATGAGGAGGAGAGTGTTTGTTGCCCATATGTTGTTATCCCGACTGGAGACTTTTTTTTCTTTTTTTTTTTTTTAAAAGCCAAAAGCATTGCAGGGGTCTTAATTCTCATGCCTAGGGTTTGTTGTCCATGGGTTCAGCATCTTTGTTAACTGCTAGAATAAGGTGTCCATACAATATATTAAAATAGTCTTCTTTCACAGCCAACTGGTACATCTGGGCGAGTGATCTGGGTCGCATCGCTATCTCTTCTTCCAGGAAGTCTTTTTAAACATCTCTTCCTCATCTTTTCTATACAGTAGTACCTTCTTTTATTCCTTTTTGTTCAGGTATATGAAAATGGGAGATTATGTTCTTCTTAGTCCATTTTTCAATAGTTACAGATTAAAAAAGGCCTTTTTATTAAAGCTCTGTTGTAATTTTACAAGTAATACATTGTCAGGAAATAGAATACACTTTTTGTAACAGAGTGGATAATTAACCACTGGAGCAATTCATCAAGTGTTACCCACTGGGTTCCTTGTCATGGAAGGCGTTAAATCAAGATTTGATGTATAGGGAAATGCTGTAGTTAAAGCAGAAGCTAGGGAGGAATTGATTGATAGGATGTGGCCTGTGTTACGAAGGGAGATGGGAATAGATCATCTCAGGATCCCTTGAGGCTATAAATCCATATGAATCTGTTACTTATAAATACTGATAGAAGATTAGACCTGGATGTTTAAAATGTCTTTAATTTCTGTGAGTGACCATGGTGCCATATTGAGTCATTGTTCTGGTCCCAGCTCGGTGTCACCTTGTGAATTAACGGGGTGATTTAACGAGCACTTCTAGGTTGCCTCCATGTGTGTTCACCCAAGCTAACTTGGCTTAGCTGGTGAGAAGGGAGAAGATCAGATGCTCAGAGACTGCAATGTCTCTGCAGAAAAGATTTCACAGTAAGAACCCCCCTCCTCTATTGGTGGCAAAAATCCCCAAACTGCAATAATGAAGGACTGTATATTTTATGCTTTTTTCCTAAGGCAAAGTGTTAGTGGTGAGGAATATTATAAAAGACTTAGGTGGATTTTTTTTTTTTTTTGTTAAATGCATTCAACAAAAAAGAAAGCACATGCTTGCTCACTTTCTCTAAGAGGAGAAAAACTTGGAGGCTTTCAGGTTTTAATAACTTCGTGCTTTGAATTCCATCCAGTTCTGGTTGTAAAATGAATCCCCCATTTTACAGCTGAGTAACATTGGGAAGTGTTATAAACCTGCGGCCCGATTAGTCCTTCAGTGTAGCGATACTGCTTGCGCTTTGTAGGATTACTGAGAATGTGCCTAAGAAAATATTTTTCTAGTTGTGCCTCTGTGTTAGTCATTGGATTCGTACTAAAGGTTATCTTCTCTTTGTATTAGCATTTACTTAATCACAGATTTATTTGTGCTGCAGCCTGGTTCGAAAGTAATTGCCGGCTAAATGATGGTGTAGCTGTAGTTCAGGCGGGAAGTGCTTCCCCGTGAATACTAAAGGCTTGTGGAGTGATACTTGGTGTATTGTGGATTAATGGAGGCGCTGTGTTTGATCCAATCTATATCACTTTGCTATTAAACTGTTGAGAGGGAGTATACAGTTGGATGAGGGAGTGAGAACTTAGTCATAGTTTTTAGAGGTGAGGTGCTTAGACACAGAAACAGATTAAAAAAAAAAAATGCCCAGAGTTGGTTGTTTACATGGGGATTTACTGTGTTTTGTTTTTCAGCAATGACTTGATTTCCACACCCTCACACCCCCCCCCCTCCTTCTCCCTCCTGCTCAGTGTTGATGGGACTCAGCACATCTCAGTCTTCTCCACTGAACACAGAGGCTCAGATATGGGGTCTTCAGCAAGGTGTTTGCTTGCACAGGGGCTGCTGGCCGGGCTGGCAGCAGGGCTGGTGTCTGCCCGTCCATCCCTGCCTGTCCCTTTTGCACCCTGTGGGCTCTCCCGCTGTCGCTGAGCACTCACCTGCTCTTGGCACTGGGAGGACGAAGCAAATGGCAAATACTGCTGAAGCTCTGGGAAGCTGGCTGCCTTCTCATAGAGCCCGGTCAGCAGCGTCGCCCTTAATGTGACTGTTGCCAGTGATTACATGTCCCACCTGGTTCTTTGGCTTTTTTTTTTTATGGTGGTGTCACCATGCACTGAATCAGAGCCCTCTTCCTACAGTTCCTGCCACCTCCTGCTCCCCGTTCCCAGGCAGAGTGATGCTACCTGGTGGAGGAAGCAAGGGTGGAGGGGGAGAGAAGGGTGACACAAGGTGCCTCCAGCATTTTAGTATCTGCTGCAGTCACTTGATCTGGTCCCCTACACAGATCTGTGCCCTGTCTTCGAGATACCAGTTTTCTTGACCAATGGATTCAAAGGTCTATCTGTCTCTGCTTTACTATTGCTATTTATTACCTCGGTATTTGTTTGGCAGAAGGTTTTTGCATTTTAATGCCAGCCCTGCAGTCCAGTGCCAGGAAATGTAGAGCCTGTGCGTGATTTCAAAGGCCATCTGACTCCAGTGCTTCCAGCAGGGTTTATGCTTTTGCTGGTGCAGAGTTACAGTGTCATAAGCTTTTTATTTGTTCTTATTCTGTCGTGGGCATCTGCAGACTGTTGAGTCCAGTTTTCTTCAGCTGTTTATGTGCAAATACGTCTCTGATCTTGTGAAAGGAGGTCATTCTTTATTTCCGCTGACGGCTGCTCCAAGAAAAAGCCTCCCCAATAAGTCATTAAAAGAAAATGGAATTAGTCGTGCCAAAACTGATGGCTGCAGAATGCATATGACTGTAATGCTCATATGAAGGCTGAAAAAAGCTCTTGGTTATTTGGAGTATGTTCCTAACTCAGTATCCGATCAGGTTTTATTCTGGTAAATCTGGCTTGCTGTGTGCAGTTCTGCTGGCAGCAGAGCCTGGGGTGTGTTGCCAGGGCTGCAGTGGGATTCCAGAAAGACTTAATTTCATTTCTAATTGTTGCAGAGAATCATTTATTTAGCCGTTAAGCTCCTACTCTGTTTTCTGCCTGGCTGAAACAGTAGCAGGCTCCCTTACTTCTGAGATTACTTCTAAAATTCTGACTTTCAGTGGAATCTGAAGGTTGCAGTATACAAGAATTAAGGTCTGGTCCTTTTGCTTGCAAATGACTTGTGAATTCTGAGTTGGGACTTATTACTTAAACCTATTTCTGGCTGGTTTTGAAGTAAATGTGTTTATTACCGTATGTGCTGTTGTGAGTTCTAGCAACTGCCAAATGTAACAGAATAACTAGTTTAATTTTTTGGAGTGCTTCACTGGCAATCTACCTTCTTTCTAGTGTTTCTTTTTTTCTTTCCTCTCTAACCTGACAAAATACCTTTTTCCAACTGGCATGGTATGTACTCCAACACAGGAAAATGAAAATACATTTTCTAGGTGCTGGTCAGGTCTCCTAAGAAGGGACACTAGGCATTAATGAAGGAGACTGATGCTGGGAGGGCAGAGAGAGAGGAAACCTCAGGATCTGAGTTGCAGGTGTCCAAAGCAATGCGTGTCTTGTGTGTGGCTATGCGGTGGGCGCTGGGTTGCTGTGACACAAAGCGGCTCAGCTGCCAGATTGCCCAGTTACTGTTGGTTTATGAAGCAATGCAGTCATGACATTAGCAGGTCATTTTATTTCTGCTTAAAGCTTTAACATGTTCTGTCTAAGAATATGATGCATCCAAATAAAATCCATTTCTGTGCCATTAATAAAAGGTCTGGAACGGAGGTCAGATCGCTGAGCGATTAAAAATCCAATTTTACACTTCCCCCAAGTTTTAGCCATGTCTTTCAAATGTCGTCTGTAGATGTCTTCATTATCTGTGTTTACTTCTTCTGCCCTGGATAGGTAACAGAGATTTTTGTGGGAAAGCAATATCCTTTACAGGGTTATATAGTTGAATGACTGTATGCTTTTGCTAATACTGCTGCAGAAAAGATGCATGTGATTCCCAAGTCCTGGGCTGACAGCTTGCCATTGGAGTGTATGCCATACTGGCAGTGTAACCTTTGTTCCTGTCGTCCTAGCACTTTATCTACTATACGTTTGTTTATCCAAATATTACTTTGGTTTTTTTATAGCTGTCACTTGCTATTCAGCTCAGAATAACAAATGTCAGACAAGAGTTACAAATAGCACCAGCGTTTTTCTCAGTTTATTTGATGGCTCCTCTGTATAGCTATTTGAAAGGGGAAATATAGAACAGTGGATTTTTGTGAGGGCAGCTGAGGATTTGTCTTTTTGTCATCCGAAGCAGTAACTAGCAGGTAGCAAAGATGACAAGCCTTGTCCTGGAGAGCTCCATCTTTGTCCTTTGATACCTATTTTTACCCTAGTACTAATCCCCCTTTGTTCTGGGATTTCTAGTGTGGCAGGGATGGAGGGGAACATCTGTTGAGCCCACCTCCAACTGGTCCAGAGGTGCTGACAGAAATTGCACTGGTGCTCCTGGAAACATCTCCTCTGGGTCCTTAGCCAAATATTTCAAACAGGGGACTTTTCTGAAATGTAATATAAATTATTTTTGTAAGGAAAGGTGGATGTTCTGAAATGCATATTTCTCGTGTAGCGACCTTGCTGCCTGAGCAGGTTCTCTTATAACGTTTTAAAAATGAACCCTACTGTGCTTTACAGCTAGAATGGTGTCAGCTGGCACGTTATCTGTGAATTCTGGATACGTTAATGTTGTGGGGAAGAGTGTTGGTGTTGATTCAGATAATACCGCTGGGTTTTCTAGAAGGCAGATTTAAAAGGAGTACTGTAGTGTCAACGGATGCTCCATTTTCTGCTGCGAGTAGTTGTTTAATAATGATTTGTAGCACGTTAACTGTCCTGCACGTCTTGTCTTATGGATGCAGCTGTGTAATGCTAATTCTTAAATACAGTGAGGTGGTTCTTTAAAAACAAGCATTACTTCAGTTTTCTTGGAGGCAGCAAACTAGATAGGGTATCTTGCATATTTTTCTTGAAGTCAGTGGGCTGTCAATGTCACATTTGTAAGTGTTTGAGGCTGGGAAGCAGTTGTGTAAAATCCTGAGGAATCTATCTGTGGGGAGCAGCTGTGGGGAAAACAGAGTGGTCTGGTGGGAGGGGGGTTCCAGGCATTGGCCTCCAGGATGGTCTCAGTGAGTTGTTCCACTTGTCCGTGCTTCAGCTCCCTTGTCTATGAAATGATAATAGTAGCAGCCGACGACTTTGAGCTTTGGTCACGGAGATGGCTGTGTCCCTAAAATCTAGACCTATGAAAAGCAAGTTTTGTTTTCATTGTTGCTGTGAAATTCTTCTGATGCTGTTGCTCCTTTTATAAGCTGGTGCAAAAGGACCATATTCATATAAGCAAAAGTCTCCCACTCAGTTGTGTGATTTGCATGCCCTGAGGTGTTGCCCTGTGGTCTGGAGCTGGGGTGGCCATGAGACGGTCCTTGTGGGGGAGGACTCTCTGGGGAACCCGAGACTAATTCCAGCGCTTTTGTTGTCGTTATCTTTTTTTCTCCCTACCTCCCCTGCAGTACAATCTGGCTATTAATATCTGTGGAAGTTTAATAAAAATAAATATGGACTATTTCACTTCACTTCACTGTAATTGCCAGCCCATATCTCCCTCCATTATCCTTTCATCTTCTTTTCAGACTGGCTAATAGTTGCTTAGTGATTACATGTAATGGCATGAGAGCCTTTTAGTTTGGAAACCCTGCTTTTCCTCCTCTATTGCTTATAGAGATGTTTACATTTTTAGCCAGAGCTATGATTTGTCTCCTATATAATTGCATAGAAAGCAACAGTTCACATTCCTAGACGGGCATCCTGAATTTATTTTGATACCATTTCCTTTTTGATACATTTCCCACACTCAGTTCACTCTGCACAATCGCTTGATTAGTTTAACTAACTGTGGCCCTTTCCATAGATTTATTTCTTTACAGTGAAATGCGTATCTTAGCCTGTCTAGTGTGGTCTCCAGGGCTAAGTTTCAGAAATTCATGGTAAGCAGGTTGAGATGGAGGAAACTACAGTAAAGGAAATATTTCAGCCAGTCCTGCTTCATGTAGCTGGAGTGTGCAGTTTCACTGGGATGCTGTCCTTGCATAGGTGTAACTGGTGCTTGGAGCACTGTGCTGGTGGAGGTGCATCACGGTGCTGGAGCAAAGCGAGTGCTGGCAAAAGCTCTTTGGTGTTGGCTAACTGACCATGACTGGACAGGATGGAAATGTCACTTTTAAATTATTCACTTCATCAGTGTTGTTGGTGTGAATTTTCAGGAGGGAGCTCATCCAGGGAGAGAACCTGAGCTCACATCTCACCTGCATTGGCTGCCAATGGAAAAACATAGCCCTGAGCTGCCCGGCTGTGCCAGCACGTCTCTCTGCCTGCGGGTGGTGGAGAGGTTTCGGCACAGCTCTGCGAGCTCGGGCTTGTCCTTGTGCCGCTCCACTTAGAAGCGGATGGGGAAGGGGGATAGTGTGAACATGTGAGGCACAATACCAGCACCTCTTGGATGGGAGCTGCAGTATTTTTTGCAGGAAAAACTTGCTGTGCCAGACAAGGCTGGTAAATGGGAGTCGGGAGTATTGCAAGCCCTCCAAGCGTTCAAACACAGGTCTCTCAAGGCTTTTGTCTCTCTCTGTGTTTTCTGTTCTGGCACCAAGAAATTTGGAAACTTTAAGGAGAATGTCCGGCCTTAGTGTCTCTGGTGTAGCAGTGTTGCTGACTCATCACTGCTTAAATACTGGATAAAGCCTTTGTTAGGGAGTGAGGGATTTTCATCACTGAGTTTGCAATCCTAGAACTTGGAATGAAGCAAAATTCAAAGCTTTGGAGAAGTGTCTGGGAGTATGTGGAATGAATAATGATCTAATATGAGGCCTCAGCAGGGTGAAAAATGTAAAACTAGCATCTCTTCTGCTGTTGGTTTTTTTAAAAGATAAATTCACTAGCAATGAGAAGTATTTTAAACGTTGCTGCTGTTGCTGATAGGAACAGGCCATTAAATTGCTACAGTCGACATTCCTTTGGGTCCTGGTCATAAGCCAAGCTGCCAACTATTTGTAAATTTACTGACAGTCAGTAAGCAGAATACAATATTTAAACTGTCAGAAAACTAATATTCACTCGTTTCAGGGAAACATAGCTCTGCTCCTCTTGGGCTCTGGCTTTTCATAGTGTTTGGTTACTGCTGTTATTTTCTGCTCCTCTGAGCTCCAAGACTGACCCAGGAAAAAAGGAGAGAGGAGATGAAGAAGTGGCTGGCTGCCTTTCCCTATGCGCCCCGTTCTTCTCGTCATCTATGACAGTATCCTGGTCCTTTTTGGCAGAGATGCTTAAGACTGTAGCCAAATTCCCAGGGTTTGGGTTCTCAGTCCTGCCGTAGCTTGCAATGGATGTGGTACAATCCGAGTTAGCTGTAGATGTGAAAGCAGACATTCACAAGTGCTAACTACATATGTATGCTAGCTTCCTGGGGTGCACACTTAGAGATGGTGGAAAGCAGCTTGAGAAAGCCTAGAAAATACTTTGAACTTATTTATCATACTAGTAAAGTGTTGTGGGAAAAATGGCAGAATCATTTGTTTGCTGCTTACTGTTGAAATGCAGACCTGTTATGAATTACCCATGCGAAGATAGCTCTGTTGTGAGCCAGTGTTGCATGAGGAAATCTGTTTTTCTTTACTGTATGGCAATGTTATGGGTTTACCCAGTGGCAAACCTTCATCTAAAATAGCTTTTTGTGTAACTACCAATGTGGACGTTCATAAACTATGAATCCAGGTGGGTTCTCCCCATGCCCTGCTGAGCAGTAACCCTCCTGTACCATTGGAAGGAGCAGTCTGGTTGACTGCAGGGACAGATCTACCACAGCATGGCTCTCCTGCGGGGGAGAGCGTGTATTTGCTTGGAGAAGGAATAATTTCACCAGACGCATGTGGGTTGTGACCTTGATAAACCCAAAAGGGTGAGTTAGAATGTGCTGTTGTGGTGATTAGATTACAGGCAACAGTAAAATAAGAAATTAGTTTTTTTGTTGCTGTTGTTTAATCTAGAGAAGTTTTTTTTTCAGACCTCAGGAAAGCCCCTGTTCCATGTCAGGATTATGCTAAACCTGAAACGTTTGGACCAAGAGGGGAAAGGGCATGACAGCAGCACATTACAGCGTGGTCGGTGACCCCTGTGGAAGGTGTTCACCTTCATGGTGGGATGCCCAGCCCCGAGTTCCCAGTTTCAGCCGTGTACTGCGGAATTGGACCCTTTCCCCTCGTGTGCCAGAGGAGTGAGCACACCTCTCTGTCCTGCCATTTGCCAGAATTTCTTACCTTAAAATAAGGAACTTTCCTCCTCAAAAGCAGCATGCTCCCCTGAGCTGTCCTGGCTTGGGTGAATCATTGCGTTCATAGAAAAAAATGTGTTGCGACTTGCTTGAATTCCCCACTGTCTGCGCTCCTGGGGTTCGCCGCACACAGTGCGTGGGAAAGCGATGCTGTGAATTTCCACCGTCTCCTTTGAAGCTTGGCCCAGACAAAAGATGTAAGAAATTGGAAGGTAGTGCGTGATCTGGAGTATCCTCGAGCTACAGCTGACATTACCTGGGCACAGATAGGCCACTTGTGTGTGCTGTTACTGCTCGAGTGCAAATAAATATAGTATTTATCACCATGTGCTGTCGGCATGTTAGAAATTAGGCTCAAAGCCTGCTATACCAGTAAGTGTTTTGCCAATCATTATAGCATTTGTCAACATTATGGGCTGCTGTCTGTGCCAGTAATAAATGCGTGGTGTTCCTGCTAGAGTAAATGGTTTTTCCAAGGAGAGATGTATTTAATGAAGAATGAATAGCACAAGCTGTAAAAGCGGCAAGATCGGTTATTTCTACAAACTGGTTGTAAATGACATAGAGCAAGGTGGCATGGGCTGTGGGGGGATGCCTTGTCATCTGACCGTGGGGGGTGTTCTGGAGTGAGGAAAAGGGAGCTGGGCTGGGCACCTCCGGTTTTTGGCAGATGTTTTACATTTAAATAAAGAAAAAGGAGACAAGCAACCAGTCGCTTAATAAGACAAGTTGCTAATTTTCTGCGGAGGCTTCTGGAGGGCAGAACAGGGCGGGCAGCAGCCTGCGAGGCAGGGAAGGGGAGCGTGACCTGGAGTCGGGAGTCAGCCCGGTTTGCGTTGGCGGTGCCCGGGAGAAGCATCGTGAGCGAGCGAGCTGCTGAGCCGGGAATTTTGCCTCCCACCTGCTCTGGGGCAGGGGTGCGAGGGCTGGGCACCCAGCTGCTGCAGCCAGCAAGGGGACAGGCGTTCAGTAATGGATTTGGAAAGGAGGAGGGAGCTGCAAAAGCTGTTCTTCTCCCCCTCGGGCTGGAAATGCACGGCTTGACTTTTGGTTTCTGCTTCCTTTGTTTCAAAAGGGCAGTTTTGATATGTGCTCAGCTTGCCAGATGGTGGTATGCAAAAAAAAAAAAAGGCCTGAAAGCACTGGTGAGGGAGGGAGAAGCATGTTCCTGCCTGAGACCTGGGGAAACCTGACTTCCTAAATTGCTGTCAGCTGGTAGAGAACCAGAGGGTGTAGCCTGGATTATGAAAATGGAGAGTGTGGTATTTGTTAAAAATACATACCTCCATCCCGCTTCAGGCAGTGAGGCTTTCATATGTGGGTTTTGTACCAGCTTTTTTTTTTTTTTCTAGCTCTGTGTGTGAACCGTCACGTGAGAACTGGCCATCATTTACTGCCAGGGCTGTTGTGCAGTCTGAGCGTGTATATGAGAGGGTTTGTCTTCCCTTGTGCAAATATCCCTCCTTTCCACAGAGGAGGAAAGCAGGTTTGCCATCTATGTTGGTTTTGTGTCAGCCAGCACCCCCAGGTCCTTTTCTGCCGGGTGCCTTCCCAGCCGCTCTTCCCCAAGCCTGTAGCACCGCGTGGGGTTGTTGTGACCGAAGTGCAGGACCCGGTGAAGACGTGTAGATGTGGCACTTGGGGACGTTGGCAATGTTGGGTTAACGGTTGGACTTGATGAGCCTGAAGGTCTTTTCCAACCTAAATGATTCTAAGTTCAGAGCTTCTACGTGTGCCCTGCACCCAAGGGTGCCCAGCCCTCCTGCAGAAGCACCTGGTTGGTGGAAAACCCTCAGTGCAGGGAAAGACGAGGAACTGCAAATACGTGAATCTGTGTTTTTAGAAAAAAGCCTGCAATAGTGGAAGTGAGGCAGGTTACGACATAGGAGGGTTTCATCCTGAGCAGCAGTTGTCTGTTGTTACTTTGCTCTCTAGGCTTAGGTCTGCAGTTTGGACCATCTTTTGCTCTCTCCTCTCAGCAGCCCCATTAGGGGCAGCCATGAGCACCCAGTGGGCAGGAGAACCCACTGCATGTTCTTGGAGATAACGTACCCCATTTCATGCATAAAAGGTACTAATTGTACTAATGAGGAAAAAACCTGAGACCTATATAAGGGAAACTAGTAGTGGAAAACAGCAGAGACCTGCTATGCCATGAGAAATCTGTGTATGCTCCCCAAAGGCAGAAACTCGCTACCTTTGCAGTAAATAGCAAGCAAGTGCACGTGCAGTATCTTTTGGAGTGAAGCTGTTACTGAACACCACCAAGGTGGGACATCCAGGGCGGCTGTAGCATGCTAGCATCCTACCGATGCTGAAACCATTTTTAAAAAGTTGTGTTGTCAAAATACTAGGAAAGAGAAGTGAAGAGCCAAGACCGTTTGTTTGAAAGACACTGTGATTTAAGCTGTTGGATTTAAAATTAGCTTAATGTAGTTTTTATTTTCTGAAGAAAAGTTGATGCATTACCTCCCTAACAAATAGCTCATGCTGCAGAGATGAAGCATGACACCTTCTCCAAAACAGACTGTTCAACTTTATAAATGGTAGCATCACCTATCACTGTGTCAGCAAGATAAAGGGATAATTTTTCAAATGGTCTAAAAGCGTTTATTTTTCATTGCATTTTCCCTGTCGTGAATAACCTACTTGTACCTGAAGCATTGCTGAAATAGTAGACTTTCTAGGCAGCCACCTCCTAGAAGTAAATACTATATAATTGTATTATGTATAAATTATGTATACTATTGTATATAGTGTGTATATATCCAATATATCCATCTATATACACTGTATATGTATTTAAAATAGATATAGTAAGTACTAGATAATAAGATTATACCTATGCAGGTACTAGAAATCACAGTTACTTTGTTGGTATACCATGTCTGTTACCTACTAGCCAAAACTCAACCTGAGTAGCCTTGAGACCTTGATGCAGGGGTGTCCAGAGGTACAATTACACCTTCTGTGTCAGAAATGGCTCTCTTTTCTCTTCTGTACCTCATCCCTCCTACAGTGAGGCACTTAAAGTCTTAAGGCTTAACAACATGATTCTGAATCACATCTGTCTTTTGCAAATGTAGTTCTAAAAATATTTACTATTTCCTTTAGGAAAGAACTTTCAAGTCAAGGTTCAGAAGATCCTTTGTTACTGCTCTGTGCATAGGTTTAATTTATAAAATCTTGCTTAGTTAATGTGGTTTATCGACTTCAGGTCAGGGGAACTGTTAGATCATCGAGTCTGACCTCTGTAACCCAAGCCCTTGGATCCCTCCCAGCAGTTCCTGGCATTCAGACTTCAGCATTGACCCCCTGGGTCTGAGCAGTGCACTGGAAATGTGGCTGTTCTCCTCACCCAGCTGAGCTTCACAGCTTTGCTTTTGGGTTTGGTGTGGTGTGGTTTGTTTTTTGTTTTATTTTTCTGAAGAATTTTTTTTTTTCCTTTTCTTTTTTTGTCCTTTTTTTTCTTGTTTGTGAGATCTGGCTGCAAAGCTTTGTGTTTCCTGGATCTGATCCAGAAAATCATAGGAGTACTTACTTAGGCAAAGCATCGCATCACTGTTCTTGTGTAAAATATCGTCGGGGTGAGGAGAAGGGGATGCAGCCCAGGCTGCTGAGTTGCATTGATCAGCCTCTCTGGGCAACCTTGTGGGACTTGCATACAGGGAGTGGAAGAACTGGTCCCACTGTTACAAAAGCAGTGTCAGACAGCAGAATTTCCATTAGAAATTAGATTACACATCTGAGTTCGTCAGCTCAGCACACTGATGCACCCTTTACGTGAAGCAGTAATCATGATACCCTCTGTCATAAATTTGAACTTCAACTTTGCAGTGAGTCTCATGACGTGGCTGGCACAAGACTACGTCATCGTCAGCGTGGGGAAGGGAGGGAGAGGCAGTCCAAGTCGGTATTCATTTCTCAGCAATGGCGAGGTCAGGTTTCCAAAGCATCAGTGTTGAGTGTGGTGATGCCTTTTAAATGCAGAGCTGAAAGGATGATGCAACTTCCAAGTGTTATGCCAAAAAAGGCAGAAGTGTGTCAAAAGAGATGACTATTGGCGAAGTCTAAAGAGAAGAAAGTTGTGTTGTTTTTTTTTCCATAGCTTCTGGCTGAAGAGCTGGTGTGGGAAGGGTTGTAGAGTGGTAGGACTGACCTCTGAGCAGCTCCTGGCAAACCAAAAGTGAACTAGCTTCAGTTAAGTTAAAGTGGGGGAAGAGACTCTCCATATCCTTTATACGGAAGCGCTCCAAATTTGTGAAGGAAAGCACTGATTTTTTATTTTTTCTTTTTCCCTGTGGCCAACTGTGCTGCCTTAAGTACGTTTTCAATCCTTTTTAATTAAAGGATGTCTGTCAGCCTTTCTTGAGTGTTGTGTTATCATAAGCGACGCAGTAATAGGCACCTGGAGAGACCAAATGCATTTCGGTGCTAAACAAGATTTGCAATCTGCGATAGGTTAGCTGAAACGTTTTAGTACTACCCAGACTGTTGCTGCAGTGACAGTACACTCCAGCTATTGTAGAGGCTTTGCACATCTTGTTTTCACTATGTCCTTTTCCCTGTCTACCTACATCCCATTTCAGATACTAAGTTTGGAGCTAGTATAAAGGTCAGCTTCAAAAATCTCGTGATTTTAATAGTTTTTGACCATGGTCACTATACGGAAAGAGAAAAAATATCTGCTTGCAGGAAACTGCTTGACTGACCATCTTTTACTATGTGCAAATAAAAATAGATTAACTTTTTGTAGTTTAAAAGTCTGAACATTTTTTTAAATGCACCACTTTGAACCAAACTGTGGCATTGCTTAGAGAAAGTGTTTCACGTTTTTAAAGTGTGTGCATGGGGTTTTGTACATGCCTGGCTGCCTGCCTGATGTTGCAAACAGCAACACTACAGCTCCATGATGTAAAAAAAAAAAAAAGTCTTAGAGGTCTTGTCACTGAGCTCTTTGTTTGCATAGGGAAACATCTGTCTGAGATTTAATGTGTTGTTCGTAACACTGCTGTTAGAGAGCTGTAAATCCTTCCCATTTCTTCTTACTGGGATTTGATCATTACTTTTTCCCTGTTCTAATCAAAGTGTTGTAGTCAAGTGTTGTAATTAGTGTGTATTAATTTATTGATTATCACTGGTAATAATATGTAATAATAACATGACAAAGTTTTATTAGTTCTATAATAAAATGTTTAAATATTGTCTCTTTAAATACCATTAAAATAGAGATATCCTATGTTGGTTTTCATTGTCACTTCAGTATGATCAGCTAATTGGACTTGTTTTCATTGACACCATTCTTCCCTGCAAACACAAGCTGTTTAAAGATTTAATTCTCATTTTAGCTTCTTTGGTAGAAGGCTCCTAACCAGTTGGAGCAAGGGAGCGATCTTAGAGTTGTATGCACTCCGTGTGTGACATACTGAAAATAGGTGTTTATGGGCAATTAAAATTTGTCTTTGGAAACTTAACAGGATGAGGGCCAACTGTTTGCAGCAAGGGGTGCTTGGGTGTTGTGAACAGTGGGCACCTGTAATGGGTTTGCATGGCAAGGTTTTGGTAGAAGGAGGTTACAGAGGTGGCTTCCGTGAGAAGCTGCTAGAAGCTTCTCCCATGTCCGATAGAGCCAATGCCAGCCGGCTCCAAGGTGGACCCGCCACTGTCCAAGGCCGAGCCCATCAGCGATGGTGGTAGCACCTCTGTGATAATGCCAGCGCTGCTTGGGGGGAGGAGGGAGAGAAAGGGGAGTGAAGTTAAGCCCAGGAGAAGGGAGGGGTGCGGGGAAAGTGTTCTTAAGATTTGGTTTTATTTCTCATTACCCTTCTCTGATTTGATTGGTAATAAATTAAGTTATTCCCAAGTTGAGTCTGTTTTGCCTGTGACAGTAATTGGTGAGTGATCTCTCTCTGTCCTGATCTTGACCCACGAGCCTTTCATTAGACTTTCTCTCCCCTGTCTAGCTGAGGAGGGGAGTGATAGAGCGGCTTTGGTGGGCACCTGGTGTCCAGCCAGGGTCAACCCACCACAAGTGACCAGGTCTGGGAGCGAGCAGGGAAGAAGGGGAGAAGATAAAAGGAGTGTTTTCTGCTGTGACCTGAATACTTGCCAAGTGTAAAATCTTCACAGCTTAAAGCTAACTGGTTTGGCTCTACCTGCAAGGTGTTCTCAAAATGTGTTACTGTCTCTCCCTGGGGGCATCTGTGCCCAAATGTTCTCTTGGAGAGTGCTGCCAGTCTTCAAACAGAGCACCTCCTACAGGCTGCTGTATAATAAAGTAGACTGGAAGACAGAAGTAGCGAGTTTTCCTTCTGAATAAGCACATCTTCCCTTCCTCTTTTAGGAGCACACTTAAGGCTACTGTAAAATGCATAAACCTATTAAATGTCACCTCTGTGGATGGATTTGGTGGTTGGTTGTTTTTTTTTTTCTGGTTTGTGTGCTGAGCCCCTCTGAGCTCTCGTTCCATAAATCGGTGTGTAATGAGTTGTGTTACTGTCAGGGGTCTCATCATGCACTCTGGCAGCGGCTGCAGTCTAACAAATGGTCCCAGTGTGGTAAAGACCATTTGAAAAGAGCAGAAGGTAGGCTTGCAGAGAAGTTTTACCAGCAACATCCATCAGCAATTTAATCTCTCGCTCTTATCCCCTTATTATTTGTTTTGGTGTTGTATTCGTTTTCTGTTTTCAAGAGGCAGATTACTCTGATTTCTAGGGAAAAATAAAAACCACCAAAGTTTGGTCAGAAAGCTTTTGCAGATCATTGGAAACTCTGAAGTGTGTTGGTCAACTGTCTGGGCTGTCTGTAATTGCTCTGTCTTCTCACTACCCCAGGAAATTTTCTGTGATTACTCCGTTCTTTAAAATAACGAAACTTTTGCCAGACTTATTTGCCTGTATAGTAGACAACAAAATGGTTTCTATTTACAGCTGGGATAGTGTGGCTCCTCTTTGCTCAGGCAGGGAGGAACGATTTAACTTTAGATGCGGGCTATGTAACTGACTTGCATGCATGCAGAGTTCTGCTGGGGAAGTGTGTTCAAGCCCAATGAATGTGCAGTGGGCTCGAGGAAATTAAAGCCTGGGATTTCCTACATTTTTGCATGTTTTGCTTCCATACAGACTCCAGTTTCTCTACAGCAGCAACAATAATAATGATTATTTGGTGTAAGAAGGGAAGTGAAATGAATTTTTGAGTGGTATGAGGAAGGGCATAGGTAAGGAAGGGGACCATAAATGAACTGTAACATCCCACATTTGGAAATATGATAAGGAATAAAGTTTATCAGGGTCTACCTTTCTCTAAAATTAAGCAAAGCAATCCGACATAAAAGCAAATATTTCTGTATCCAGGAGTTTGGCCATCTCATTTTTTCGGTTTCCCAGGATCTTCCAAGTGATCACAACTAATGATATATCTGCAAACCAAGGGCTGTACGTTTCTGCAAAACTCGGATGAATCCAAACTGTAATTATAAGAGGAATACTTCCTTCCTTTGGAGAGACTTTTTTTTTTTTCCCCCGTCTTCAGGAAATGAAAAGGAAATGATTTCACTTTTGTATACAGGATTTCAAATGTCAACTTTGTGATGTAATGGGAAAGCTTTCTGGTAGGATTCAGTGTTTCTGGCTCAAAGTTCTTGTGTGAAAAATGGTGCCTTTCCCTGTTAGACCCATCTTGGCCATGACTGAAGTTCTTCTGTGACTTTGTATGGGACCTGTCTTAATCGTAGGGAGATGGTGTGTGCTGCAGGGAGTGGAATTAAGCTTTTAGTCATGCTGTGCCATGTCTTATTTATCAACCGCAATATGAAACACAAAGTTAAGTTAAACCAGACACAAGCTGTACACTGGGAATCAAAACATGGGCTGAGCCAGTGCCTGGGAGTTTTATGTCTGTGTTTATGAATGGGCAGATTCAGTACATGTATTTCAGATGTCACTATTGTTGTAAGTAGTGCCACAAACATAGC
Source organism: Leptosomus discolor (assembly GCF_034619465.1). Taxonomy (NCBI): domain Eukaryota; kingdom Metazoa; phylum Chordata; class Aves; order Leptosomiformes; family Leptosomidae; genus Leptosomus; species Leptosomus discolor. Next base: position 7,584,173 of record NC_141399.1, read on the forward strand.
AACATCTGGGTGACACCAATATGTCTGTGTGTGAAACGACAGTGCGTGTATTCAGGGTGAAGCTCGCCCATGAATTTAGCTTAGTCTTTAGTGTCCTGTTAATAGATGCAGTTTTATTACCAGATTTGTTTTCTGAGGATTAAGTGGCGTTTGGAGCATGTCAATTTAGTCAGCTGACACTTTCGTTGATGTTTGCTTTGGTGAAGCAGTGTGGTCTGAATGGGAGACAGAAATGACTGTTAATTATGTGTAGAAAACACAGAGGTTTGGCTATTTGAAATATACATAAACAACAAAAAATTCCAACTCCTTTTTTTGTGCAAGTAACATCTGTAAATTCAGGGCTGCTGCAAAAAGCAAGAGATTAAAGCAAGTAGGAGCTTGGAAGGGATTTGGTTTGTGTTTGCAATTGGCTCGTGTCTTGACTGCCTACACTAGGGAGCGGAGCATGGAGCCAGCTGGACACGGGGAAAAACCGAGCTCTGGGCTGGGACGGCCTGCTTTGAAACTCTAGACCAAAAGATATGAAGACTTACTCAACAAGAGGGTGTGCAGGATGGGAAAGCCCTGAGATGCAGCTCAGGGCTGTGCCGAGGGGCGTGTTGCACAATAGAGTTTTCCCTCCGGGAAAAGGGGAGATGTGCACTTACAGCCCTGCCTTTGTGTGGTGGCCAGTCGAGGGGATTCCCTCTTCTCACAGACGTGTTAGGGTCTGCTGCGCCACCCTTGCAGAAGTAAGTGCGCGGAGCTCCAGCTAAGTTTCTGAAAGTCAGAAAGACTCTGTTCGTATTCTGGTAGCTGACAATCAACCATATTGCCCGTATATAATTTAATTGCTAGCATATGGGCCATTCGTCTGACCACAAAAGCTTTTATTCACGTGCTTTAAATTTTTAAAGGCTTGTCATCAGCAGAAATATCGCACAGCGTGAAGCTTTTTTTTATTCTTTTGCAGCCACTTAGTTATGTGGCACAGTGATAGGGTGGCAAAAGTGTGCCATCATGGATCTAGCTGTGAGCCTGAGTGTTTGAGGTGGGGAATGCAGGCCGATGGCCACCCCCAGGGGAGTAAGTGGCTATCAGACCTGTTTGGCTGGCAGGGAGAGAAAGAGCTGGGCTTAAGGATGCTGTTATCCTTTGCACGTCTTTTCTTGGAGACTGTGGTGTTCTGTGACCACGGTTAGGGTCATGCAGTGCACTCAAGTCTTCAGATTGCCTATTGAGAATGATATGTGGCATTGTTACAGGTAGCAAATAATTATGTCTGTAAGACAAAATGTCACTTTGTCATCTCTTAACAGCTTCATTTGTGTATAGGAGAAGTGCCACCGTGATGTGGTATGTTCTGGTCTGATCTATTCACGGTATTCTGTTGTTTGTGTGGATCTTCTGGAGGAAGGGCTTCTGAATATTTTGTAAGACTGTGGAAATGTGACTGTGAAAACACTTGAAAGCACTTACGACTTCTCTCCAGATGATTTCAAATTAACGATGTCCTTAACAGCAAAACCATGTACTGCCTTGAATTATGAAGAAGGCTAAACGTATCACACCATCAGCATTAGATAACTAAATGAAACTGTTGTTCTTTTATACAAAGCATTTGAAGTTCATAGTTTTGTCAATCAGTAACATTTGTATTTTCAATTCTTGTATTTGTTTAAAAGCTGTCTGGACTGCAGAATAAATGTTATCTGCTTCAGCTACTAAGCTGTTGCCCTTGGTGAAGGATAAAGATAGATCTTGTTGGTGCTTCATTAGCTGCTATGTGAAAGCTTCCTCTTTCACATGTCTGAGATGCGAAACGGGAAGAGACCTTCTGGCCATTAGTTCAGATTCCTACAAGCCAGGAGGGGTCATGTCCTATATAATACTGTCACAGAATTCAGTGAAATCATTTTCCATTTCTTCTCTCAAACACTCCAAACCTCACTTCCTTGGTGGTTAAAAGCCTTCGTAAGAAACCTTCATCTATGCAGGTCCCTGTGCCAGCACCAGCACGTAGGTACGGCAGCATCCAAAAGCAGTGCAAGCTGGTCTGTCTCCCTCTCACTTGAGCGTTTGCTGAGAGTGACATTATAGTGAGTGTTTGGGGGAAATGCCAGAAATCGTGTCATGCTTTACATCTTTTCCTTTTATTAAGATGCCTTTTCAGCATGCATGCTTTTAACTACCCCCAGCCCAATCCTGCACCTCCCTGCACTGCGCAGGATTGGTGTGGGACCCGGTGAGGCTTTGCCTCGCCTGCTGGCAGGAGTCTGGGGGCAGATGTGTGCTCATGTGTTTCTTGTAGATATGTGCTAGTCAGGCCACAGCTCTGCTTTGTCTTGTCTTGGCATGGCATTACCTATTTAGCGGTACACAAAAATAGCATGTATCCTCCTGTTCTCTAGCAGGCTGGAACTTTTTAATTGCTATGGAGGCAGAACTTTGAAGAATTTCTGTAATTTTTTTTTTTTTTTTTTCTTAAAAGACAAAACTGTTCTCTCTTGAAATATCGTTAGTGGAGGCAGGAGAAGAGAGGCTAGTTCATAAGATCAGAAAAACTTTATCATTTCCTTGGGGTAACAACTAAAAGCTGGTGGTTGAGTTGTCGCGGTAACCAGTTTCTCAGAGATTATTGGGTAATTAATCATGTTATCGAAAAGGGAGAGAAAACAGAAATGGAAGTTAGTTATTTGGCTTCTTTGCATCATCCATCAAAATCTGTCAAGGCTTTTTAGGTGCTTATCAACTCTTTTCCAGGTTATGAGTCTTAAGTCTCTCCCCAGCAAGTCTGCTGGTTCCAGATGAATTGCTCTCCTGTAGATTGGTGTCTGAGAGAGGGAATTGGTCCCTATGTTAAATGGCACAATAAAGTATTATAATGCAACTTCTGAAGGGATCTTGGGAATTCTTCAAGTCTTTTGTTACTGGAGAGGATCAACTTCACTTCAACCTGTCTGAGTAGATATTTATCTAATGTGGCCATTAAAAAAAAAAAGATAGAGATTCTCTCAGTTCTGTCAGGTCCTTTATTTCTGTGCTTACTGGTGGTGAGAGGCAACAGCAAGAATCTGGAACTTGGGAAATTTGGGCTTGTTATACTTAAGGGTTTCTCTCTGTGTGCTTCTCCCTTAATAATCTTGGTTTCTGTTTTGTTGTGATTTTGGGGGCTAATTAACACGGTAAAGATTATTCCTATGAGTACACTCAGGTTTTTTAAGTTTTATCTGCCGATATCTGTGCGCAGACTGCCTGAAAGATTGTATCATTTAATTAAAGAAAGAACAAACAAGAGGATTAATGTAATCTATGGGATAGGGACAGGAGACTGGAAAGGGTCAGGGGAGAGCTAGTGCAGGGCCCACTTGAATGCCTGGTGAAAAGCGCACATGGCTCACTGCATGCTAAAATTGGTGAATAGAAATCCTTTGATATTTCTGGCAAATAAGAAATAGCAAATTCTTGCTGCCCAATATGAGCGTTCTCATTTACATTTAAATAGTTTAGGTTTCCTTGTGTGTGTCACACACAGCATAAAATAATGCTGTAGTACTGCAAATATTACTTTTAATGAAAGGAAATACAATTGTCACTAGTTGTTAATCTTCTGCACTCAGGAGTCTGTTTCCAAATACTGCTTTCTGGTAAATGACCTTTATCAGCATTGTAAGATTTTATTTGGAAAATGTGTTGTGTTGAAGGCTGGAGACGTTCACCAGTGGTCTGGTTACATTTGATAATAGCCATCACCGTCAATTTGCTCAGTGTCTTAGAGACCCGTGAAGGATGGGGCATCCTCTCCCTAAAAAATTTAGGGTCTGTGATGACTTGGGGACCAGCTGGGACTCTGGCAAATGCCAAGGTGAAGGGCAGTCAGCAGATCTCAAAGCTACAGGATAACAGCTTCTAGGAGTGTCAGCGTTGTGTGGTTCTTGAAACCCCAGCACGGGTGTTGGTGTGGTGTAGATAGTTAAGAAACCATTCTGGCCTGCAAAGCTGAATACTGGTCATCATTTTTTAGCTTGGATTCAGAGCTGGAGACTGAACTTTTTTCTTCCCATTTTTCTGTTTATAAAATGGTTGTGACTTATCAGTTCTGACTCGGAAATAGCTTGCTCATCTACATAATTAAGCTATAAATAGCAGAGTAAATGAACCTGCTTTTTAACTATGAGGTTGTTATTTCTTATTGAAGTTCAGGAGGCTTATTGCCCAGTATGTGGGTGATTTTCCTAAACCCTTGTCTTTGCCAAAATGATGGGTTTTCACCCTGGGGTTCTGCAGATTCAGGTGCTATTTGAGAGCAGTGCAAATGATCACTTTGAGTTATTGGAGCCCGTGAATGACAATAATAGTTAGGAAAACCTCACCTATTTTTGTATTCTTCGATGTTTACTGCGAGGCTGGAAAGTAGAGGCAGTCAGGACAAATAGAGATGTTGGCATTTTCCCTCTCTCTGAAATAAATATAAAATGTCTGAGTTTGCCAGTTGGCCGTAGCTCAGCCAGTTTGTGTTGGAGACAATTGTGTCTGTAGAGGTGTCTGGTTGTAATTCCTACGCCCCTAGCCCAATTTTATTGATAAGCCAGGTAATAGTTTCTGCCATGGAAGCTTGCACTTAATTTATTGCAGAGGAAGTCCTGCTGGCTGTTTCTCTAGATGGCTTTTCCTATTCGGGTACTCTCTGACTTTCAGCCACAATCTTGGCGTGGAGATTGGAGCGACATGCATCGTACCGGCTGCCGGGTGCCGCGCTGCAGCGAGCTGAGAGCAGCTGATACGGGGGATTGGGTTACCAGTCAGAAAAGTTTTCTGCCTGTCGGGAAGTGCTTATCCAAAAAGAGATAAGAAACTCTTGCTTAGTTTTCAGATGAAAATCAGCCATGCACAACAAGGAACAGCTTAAAGTGCCTTGAAACTCAGAGTCTTTTGCGGTGCCAGAGTAGCAGATGGCCTGTTGTCACCGCAGATGAAAATTATGTTAATTAATATATTACAAAACTGACTCTAGTTGAACATTTGTTTTTTATGACTATGTGATTATCAGCTTTTCTGGAAGATGAATTTTGGGAATATTTGGGCTGATTTATTTCTCTGAAATAGCTTTATGGAGATATAATATGCTGTTTAGTTTGGGTGCTGTAACTATAAATGGGTAAAAGTCGTTAGGTTGGTGGGGACATAGTTAAAGAACTTGGGGTAAATTAATTTAAAGAGTTTGTAAATACATTGTGCAATTGCTGTAACCTTTTGCAGAGTGTGCACTCTCATCTGCTGCACATATGAGCGTGTTGGAGATGGCTACACTATGGCCCTGTCCCAAGGAGCAGCTATTTTCATTATTGAATAGCAACTAATTAATGGAGGCATGGGTTGAGTGAAGATCTGAATTCCTTCTTATTCATGGGCTGGGACTTTGTATGCACCTTTTTCCCCCTAAAGGAAACCTGTAGAAATTCAGGATGTTTTCAGGGGCTTCTTTGCCCACCATGTAGATCTCCTGGCAGATATTAAATGACTTTGAGATGGGTGTTCCTTTGGCAGGTTTCACAAGCCAGGGCCAGCCCACGTTTTCGCTGTTGAAAAATTAACTCCTGCAAGACCCAGTACAATCACTGTTTCATTTCTGTTCTTCCAAATTACTGAAAGTCTCTTGAAAAGTCTTACACGCTGCCACTCAGAGGCCTTTGTATGAAACCTAGAAAGCTTTTCTTTTCTTGCCTGTGGGAGCATGTTGGCTTAGGCTGAAGGGTGGTTTTGACAATAGCAGGCACAGATGCTTCAGAAGGTGTAAATCCTCCCCGGTCGGCAGAGGCAGATAATCTGTCCCCTACTGTTAGCCACATCCTGATCTCTAACAGATAAAGACTGGCTTAATCCCCAAAGCATGAGCTTTAATATCCTTTACAAAAGCCTCCTCCTAATTCACAAGGCCCTTGTATGTTTTCCCACCCCCTGTGAAGTCACTGCTGGGTGGCTGAGAGCTGTTTGGGGCTGTCTGAAAGGCAAAAACGTGTTTGCTGGAAGATGCTGAAGGCTGGTCACGGATGCTACCAGCTTCCCCTCTGCAATTTGCAGAAGTTGCTGCTCTTACAGATTATTTTTATTTTTTTTTTAATTATTATTTTTCCCCTCTTCCTCCTTGACTTGTCAACTTTTCTTTCCTTATGAAAAGAGTTGGTTTCTGGTGATATGGCCCTTGCTTCGGCCGTCTTTAGTCTCGTGTGGTCTGATACAGCCCTATTTCTTCACCTCCCTTCTGCAGGAGGTTTTTCTTCTCGTCAAACGGAGAGCGCTACGGCACCGACGTGTCAGCCAGGAGAATGCACGGAGCATTGCTTTGTCATGACCAAACCAACCCTGTCTGTCTGGGAGCTCTTTCCCATCTTTTAAGTCCCGGTTTTGCGTTACTGCAAGCTGGCGCTGGCTGGTGTTGGCAGAAAGCCCTGACAGCTCTCAGCTGGGCAGGGAAGCCTGGCTGCCCTCCCCGCAGTGATGCATTTCACACCAAAATACACAGGCTTCCTGGTGAAGAGGGCTTTGCTGCGGCGTCTCTGCCGTGTGCTGGGGAAGGAGGCGGCTGCGGTGGGATTCAGGAGGCTCTGCGGCGGTGTGGGTCCTGACACGGCGAGTGAAACACAGCCAGCCGTCGGTGCTGGCATGAAGGGCAGTTTTGCTGCCAACGTGCCGCAATGCCTCTTTTGATTCTGAAAAGCACCTTTTGTGAGCTCTGCGAAGAGCCAACGTTGGTCTGTGCAGAGAGCTCCGTGCCCTTTCTAGCTCTCATCAGCCTCCTCTACAAGTCTGAGCAAATCTGAGTTTGTTTTCCCGCCTGTGAGATCAGGCGTGAGGCTTTTCCCACCCGGCTCTTCCTTCCCTGGGAGGTAGTGATGACTTAGAGCATCTCCATGTGCCTAACGCGGTGTGAGCACAACATTGACCCCTCCTTGCTGTCCTGAATATTTGCAAAGTGTTTGGGATCCTATCTGGAAGTTACAGCAAGATATTTTGGTTTTGTGTATCATAGTCATTTTAAGGGAGACACCTTTGCATGAATGTGAAAGCACAAGTTTTAGAGCTGCAAAATACACTGCAAGTGCTTGTTCTAGAAGAACCCAGAGGGAATAATGAGCTTGTGTTGAAGGTTGAGGGGTTTCGATTTTTTTTTTTTTTTTTAAAGAAACATGTTTGTTTTGAGTAAATTGCAAAGGACTCTAAACACTCGTGAGAGTGGTTTTTAATTGCTTTGTAGAAAGTATTATTTTTCTTCACAATCTCACAATTAACCTACTCCCTGTGGTTTGCCAGTGTAAGTTCTGCTGTTGGTACAAATTGATTGTGCTTCTGCCTTTTGTGTAGGGAGGAGAGGGGAAATTCATTCCCAGTGCCCTCAGCTTGCTAGAAATCTCTTCCTGCCAAGGTCTGTGAATCCAAATGGTGCTCTGGGATTATTTAAGGACTGAGCGTTTTTGTATTGTCCTGAATGCTATTTTATTCCCCCCGCCCCTCCAGTCTTTAATTTTCCTAGAACTTAAATTACAACTCATATTGGTGATGAACAGGATTGTGCAGGCGCAGGTGATTCCATGATAAAACCTGCGTTTCAGTGGCATGTTACATTTGGGGAGGGAGGGGGAAGAAAAAAATCCTCTGCCGTTTTGAGCTGAAAATGTGAATGCCTGAACTAAACCAGCGATTCATTATATTTGAAGGGAAGTTTGGACAAGGATTTATTTGCCTAATTTGAAATTGGTTTTGAATTAGTCTGCGACAGTCTTTTTATGAAAACTCTGGAGTGTTATTTTGCTGTCAGTGTCTAATCTGTGCATAATGGCAGTTTGAGTTAGTGAAGAGGTAGCAAATGTGTGTAGTTTGCACAGCTTCCAGTGCCATAAATAGATTTATTTCATACTCGGGCACGCATTTGCTTTTAAGCACATAAGCATGTGCGTAAGCAGTCTCACTGATTTCCGCAGGCTGTGCAGTGCTTGGCTCTGCCAGGACTCCTGGTAGTGATAAGAGAGGCAGTAAAATCCCGACAGAGAACCATAGGTCTGCATGCATCTGTGCCAGCACGAACAGACACCTGCCTGTGTGCACAGTGTTGGGGTCTTGTTTCATCCCACCATCAGTGTGTGCGGCTGCAGGGCCAGGGCCAGGTCTGCACCGTCCCTTTTGCCAGCTTGAGATCACTACTTTTCTGCAGTGCTGGGTCTCCTTACTTCTTTTTTTTTAAGTGCAGAGGTGTGGGAAAACAGTGACATTAGATCCTGGTGTCTGTGTTAGCTGTTGGCAAATGCTGTCTGAACTGGCAAGCCCTGCGTGTGTCACTTTCTGCAGATGTGTAGTGGGTTGTTGGAGGCTGTCAGTCATCGTGCTTCCCAGGCGGCATGAATCGCAGATGGACCTCGCTGGCGAGGAAACCGCGCACGAGCACGGGCATGCAGCAGCCTGCAAGCATGTGCTCTCAAGCATCCACAGTTTGCGTGTGTGAGGTGTCTTCAGACACAGTCAGAAAGAGCAGATATCACTGGGGAGAGGAAAACGAGTCTTATGATCTGAAGGCAGGTGGAGAGTGCACAGGAGAAGAAGAAATGATAGCCAGAGGACTTCAGAAATCAGCCAGGAAAGAGTTCAGGGAGCATGCCCTCAAGCACGGAGAGCAGCTTCCAGTGCTGCCAAGAGGCTGCTCAAGATGAGTAGAAAGACAAACCATGGGTAGGGGTTTGGAGCGATATTCAAGTCAGTCAACCAAAGATTTGCAGCCGTAATCAACTGTTAATAACAGATGGTTTGATACCAGAACTGGAGATCAAAACCAAAGGGCTGCTGATGTTGCACCATGTTTGTCTCACCTGGCTTAGCAAGCCTTGCATGGTAGTTTGGGGGAGTTTCAAATAAAACATCCAGCCTGCTCCTTGGTTTCACCCTGTGGGCAGAGACAACCCATGTTGCCCACTCGCAGGACGGCAGACGACCCTGATGAGACCATGCACAATGACGCGATCATCACGCTGTTACAGAACGTCGCTCCTTTACGTGGCTCCTGGACATCTTTTAGTAGTCCCTATAAATGCCTGTGGTCGTAGTCTGTCTTACTTAGGATAAGGTTTAATTTATCTTGTCTGGTTCTTGGTTGCTGTTGTCCTTTTCCCTATAATTTTTCACCTCTTCATTTGACAAAGGGATCTCAAGCCTGTGTTTTCATTGCTCTGCCCTCTTGAGTAAGCGGTGAAAAGGCTGTGCTGAGGATGGGTACAGATGCACCCCCTCCTCCCCTGTACTTTGCTGCTAGCAAGGTACTTAAAAGCAGAAAAATAAGTGATCTCATCCTGTTGCAGAGAAGATGTGTAGCCAGAATTGCTTTTATTTTTTTTTTTTTTTTCCCCTCTATGGATGTTGTTCTTCCCTTCACTGTTTTTTCTCAAATATGTCTTGACATAGAACATGTCCATACAGGGATCCTCGGGAAAGTTGAATTAAATTAACTAAAGGTGTGAATTTAAAAAGGATTATTTAAACCTCATTAAACCTCCGTGTTTGCACACTTTTCAAAATTAAAGTTGCTTTAATTTGATTTCAGTTCACTTCCTAAGTGGAGTAATCTCAATTTAATTGAGGCAATTTAATTGAGTAAGTGTCCAAAAAGAGATTTAATGCTAGGTAGAAAAGGAGCATTCAAGGAAAATGAGTAAAAGGGAGGTTGAGCTTATTCAAAACTAATAAAACCAGAAACTCTTTCTAGTCTGAGATGTTGCAAGAATTAGATGTGATCTGTGGCAAACACTGTAATTGTTATCTAGTAAAGAATACTGTCATCAAGTGAAAACCATTTCTTTTGGCTCATCGCTCCTTCAATTCTGGGCACCAGCCCAATATTGTGAAAGGAGAAAGCTAGGTGTATTGAATGTCTTCTCATTTTACTTTATTTGTTCTTTTAGGAACCAGAGTAGATTTGTACCAAATAATCACCTGTTTGTTTTACCTCCCTGGCTCCTCCATCACTGTTTCTTACAATATTTTTCTGGTGTATTTTCTTGAGGAGAAAAGAGATTGGGAGGAAAAGGGAAAAAACCACATCCCTTCTTTCACATGAGGGTGCTTATCTCCAGCTCCGTATGAATGGGGTGCTTGGCCAAATCTCATTTCTATCTTGTGTCCAAAGAAATTTGTGTCAGGTCCTTATCTGTCAGTTCTGCAGAAGGTTCAACAGCAGTGACAGTGAGAAAAGTGAAGAGGTGTCATTCATGACAGCAGGAGGGTGAAAAGTAAAGGTAGGAGGTTGTATGGTGTTGGAGGTCCTCGGTGTGACCTTGAGCCTGATTTTTATTGTCAGAGAAAACCAGAAATTAATGAAGAAGCTTCTCTGCTATGGAGACAGTAATTGAGCAGCATTAAACATCAAGATGTTTCATAAAACCTAGGAAAAATGTGTGATTTACAGTACTCTAAGACCTTTTACCTCTCTGGAGAGGGTGAAGCACAGCTGTGTTAGCTTTGTTCGTGCTTGTACTCTTATTGTTAAATTAGTAACTCCAAGTGTATGGATGAGGAGTTCTGTAAGTATTTTCTATAGTTTCCTTGTTCTGCCTCTGTGTTGGAACAAATATTTAGTGAACTGGAGCTCATCCTGGGATAAGCCATGCTGGCAGTTTGTTTATTCTTTATCCTCTTATGTTATATTTTTAACGGTGGAAACAGGCTTATGTGGGCTTCTGCTCAGGGCTTCTCCTTTGCTCCCTAGCATGCAGTTGGGAAGGGGGAATATGTAAAGTTTTTTTGGTGTGAGGATTTTGGGTCCTTTTTTTTTTTTTTTTTTTTTTTTTTAATGGACCTCCATGCAAGAGGCTTTTCTAAAGAAAGCAGAAGTCATGCCTTCTTCCAACACTTCCTGAGATGTTTAGGAGCTGATGCCTCCACCAGCTTCAGGGACATCTTGTGGTCATTCATAAGCTAAGCTCTGCCTAACAGCACTGGCACAGCAGGGTAGTTTAGTAGTGCAAACTGAATGGTCAGAGGTAGAGAATGTAGGTTCTTGCTGTTTCTTTTATGTAGTGTTTATTCATTAGAAATGTATATTATAAAAGTACTTGCATCTGAAACAGGTTCTTCTTCTACTTTGTTGCCTGAACAGTTAAATCCAAAATCCAGGTTTCGGACATCTCTTGGACAGGCTGTTCAAGAATTACAAATTTGGTTTTACTTATCTTTGGGCTGTCAGCTGTGCAAAGAAAGGGAGAAAGGGACACAGTTAACAAATATGTCTACGTAGGAGATGATGTGTGCTAAATTCAGATACTGTTTTAAACAAGAAAGCAAATAAAATAAAGAGCTTTAGCCTATTTCCCCAAAATCTTTTTGATGGAAAGGAGTAAGGTCTAGTTAGGCTATTGATTTCTTTAGCAGCAATAAATTACATGATGTAATTAGAAAGCTTAGGAAAAAAAATGATGAATAGAGACATAGGTATTTAGATTGACCTGTGTTAATAAGGCAAAAGTATATCTTACATAAGCGTTTTATGCTTATATTTTATTCAGGCAACTTATTGCTGTGAAGGGATTGATGATGCTCGTCCTTAGACACCATTTAAAACTAAAGTAATAGCTAATGAAGGTTAGTAGAAATTAATAATAAATCCTGTTATGTTTGATGTGTGTATCAGTAATACGAGTCAAAGAACTTGAATACCATTGGAGACCTGTCAAGGCAACTGTTTGGATTTGATGTTGACTTCTAGCAGATAAAAATCCTATTTCTTGCTTTGAAATGGAAGCATCTATATTTTACTATCAATCAGAGCCAGAAACTTTATATGTCTGAGTCATAGGACTCAGTTTTTACAGGCTAAGCAGGCAAACACAAATGTTGATTTCCTCCTGGGTATGTTCTTCAGTTGACTGATGGTGAACAGTTTTCAAAAGGAGATGTTCTTTGGCAGTCAGTCTCTTATCATGGGCTTTTCTGGTTACTTTAGTAGTCAAATGAAATGGCCAAAGCAGTGAAGCAATATCTCTTGTCCTCATCAGCAGTGTTGCTGCCTTTGCCTGCAGAGTGTTTTCCTTTCTGAAGGATATTCCACCTTGTGCTGGAGCCCTGAGGCTCCTAGGAGAGGCAACATGGCATTGCACGAGAGTAGCGTCAAGTGTCAGTGACAAATTTGTAGTCTTAATTTGGAGTAGTTGAAAAGAAATATCCAAAGGTCTCTTGCTGCCCAAACCTATTTTATTCTTATTTTAAATACTCCCCCAAGGTGCCCTCTAACTCTTTAAGCTGTCTTACAGAAAGCTCAGAGTTCATGGGGTCTTGGCACATTGTGTAGTCCTTTATCCTGTCTGAAGGTACTGTGTACCTTTAGTATCTGCTTTCTAGACCTGCGCTGCAAAGCAAACCTGTCCTTGTCTCTTCTTGAGTTACTCCCAGCTCTGTAATTGGCTCAATTAAATAATTCATTGTGTGACGGAGGTGATGTTGGGTGGAGAAGCAGCTTGAATTCTGATGTGCTGGGAGAAAGTGAATTTGTTCTTCAAATGAAGAAAGTGCCTTCAGGAGGACAGACTTGTCTTGGTAGTTGGCTAGTGCATTTATCTAATGGAGTTCAGCTTGTATATAGTCCATTGTATGTGAGCTTGTCAGATGTCTAGGACATGGCTTCATTTGATGAGATTGCACTAGAGGTGCATCAAAAGATGCTGATTTTAGTCCTCAGGGCCTTTTTTCTTTTTCCTGCTGCTTCACTGTTACAGCTCCAATTAGAAGCTAATCCTGAGTGAGGTTGATGTGGTACTAAACTCTCATTTCAGGGCTATTGTTGTAGGGTTTTAATGAACATTAAAAAACCAGACAAACAAAACCCAGACCAAAACTTCAGGCTCTTTCATTATAACACTGTGGATCATGAAAGTCTTCTCAACGACTCTGAAAAAATTGTTACGGGACATTAAGATGGTATTTTCCCTATATAATAAATTCTAGGACTAGCTGTAGACATAACTTTAGAAATCTGCCTGAACTTCATGGGAATTGTGCCTTCTGTTTCCTCAAAAACTGTCTTGGGAAGGGAGGACACTTGTAAAGGGGTTTATCCCTGCCATATGTGTAGCTAGAAGGAAGAATACGCAATGAAGGCCTGTCTGTTCTAACCCTTGGATATCTATCAGTTTGTTCTCCACATCTTTTCTTCGAATGGGATCTCAGCTTTGCAGTTTTCCTTACTGACTTTTACAAGGAAGAGAGATGCAGCATTTGTCAGAATCTTCTCTGTTAATATTAACTTAATCTGAAAGAGCTTGCTGATATTAAGGCAAAAACTACTCTGTGGTACTTGGCTTACACCACTTCTGAGGCTTTTACCCTGTCTCAATTTATGGTAGACAGAGTAAGCTGCTAGGTGTATAGAGTGGTCTCTTGCTGTGCTTCAGTGGAAGCTCAGTATCTTGGAAAAAAAATAGTAGGTGCCTTTTTGCATTTCAACTTGTAAGACAATTGAAGAATGGGAACTGTATTTAGCAGCTGCTTTTAAACTGTGTGTAAATGGTTTACCCTTGTTCTTGTAGATACTTTCAGCAGGGAGAGGTCGAGGCGCTCTCAGGAACACAGGACAGCAGGAGCTTATGTTCCTGCAGAATCTAAGTAAAAAAAAAAAAAAAAAGAGTGAGATTTGAGGAAATTGGAAGGAAGTGGCAAAGATGTGGTGCTGGAGAGTGAGATGCTGATAGTTGCACAGCTGATCACTGTCAGACCTGTCCCAGTTCTCCTGTCGCCCTTTCCCTTTTGGCTAGGTTTCCATGCTTTTGTACTTAAGCTGCTACAAGATCACTGTTTGTTTCAGGGTAATTTATACCTTGGCACCGAGCTGGGAGGTGCTAATGACAGGACCTGCTGCCACCTTCTATGCTTGTGACAGTATAAAGCAGAAAATAGCTTGTGAATAACTGCCTTACATTTGACCTTGTTTTCTACAACTGTGTTGGACTTCACGGGGGGTTTTGATGTATACGAGGAAGGGTGTACATGTGCCTGTGAAAGATTATCAAGCTTATGAGAATTTTTTTTAATTATTATTATTTTGGCCTACTGTCTTCTAGACTGCCCCGTAGGAAAGGAAAGGCTGGGCTGGTTTATAATATGGCATTACCAGATGGATGTGGTTTTCTTTTCTCTCTGCAGCATCTTGCCTGTTAATGGAAAGAAGCGGTCAGTAGGAAAATGGGTGCTGATTGGTGTAAGAGTAGTTGCTCTATCTGCTTATTTGGACTTCAGGTCTTGACGTTGTTTCTTGTCTTCCCAAGACTGTGCTGACATTTGCAGCTGTTTTTAGAGAGAAAGCTGTGATGAGAAGACAGTGAAGCCATTCAAAACAGGAGTTAGTTTATCCTTTCATTTGCTATTGGGAAGCCTTCTCATTAGAGTGCATTTCTTACCCCCTGCAAATCAGGTACTGAAATGTTGGTGGCTCCTCCTTTGAAGCCTGTTTGCTGTACTTTAAACGCAGAGAATGTCTTCACTGTTAAGAACATGGATCATATCGTTTCAGATACAGTCAGTGCCCAAGAACAAACTCAGCTTGCCACATGACCCCTTTTAGAAACTACACTCCGTGTTCCCAAAGGATGTAGCCAAGCAGCTTTGTGTTAGTGAGGCTGAAGCTGGCTTGGAAGACTGTGTGAGGATGTCGGGAGCCTCGGTACCTCCCAGCTCCTGCGAAGCTGAGCTCGCGGAACAGAGTGGGAATTGCGTTGCTGTTATATGGGGCTGGTTGACCTTCAGCTGAGCTCTGGCTGAAGCTCGGGGATGTGTTGCTGCTTTTCAATCCTATGCCAATGCTTTAATGAGAAACATTTAAGGAAATATTAAGGAAATAGTTGCAATATTTGTGTCTGCTCTACACAGCGTAATCTGCATTTTGCAAATTCCATACTGTAGCAAGACAAAACAAAAAGTTGTCTTATCCTCAGTTTTGAACTGTGGTACAGTTCATGAATAAGCTTCTATCAAAATTAACAGACATGTTAATATTTAGAGCAAATAACCTTTCTTTTTTTCTCTCAACTCTTTGCTTCGTGTAAACTAATTAACAAGAAAGCCTTAAACAAGCACAGTATTGAAGTGACAGTTGTCTGTACATTTATTATTGTAATTAAAAAGCTTTTCCTTATGGTCTTTCAAATCTAAATCCTTATACAATAGGGTCTCCCTACCACAAGCATTTTCAGAGGTTTCATTAGTTCTCAGTGTACCAGCATTTATCGTTTCTGCGCTCTCTCCTGAAAACTTAAGGGCTGTTAACACTGTGAATTGCATTTCGGTGCTGTCTACGCTAATTAGGTTTTTTTCCAGGCTTGGTTTATGCCTCAGAGATGTGCTGCAGAAAAAACAGCTAGATAAAGAAAGCTATTACAGCACTAATGAATCCATGCAGTCAACTGAAAGGTAGCGTAAACTGATGGCAACAGGCAGTGGGGCGGGGAAGAGGTTTGGGTCTTGTAGTCCACAAAGAGCCTGACCTCATGCAAGTGAGACGTGGCCTCCGCCTCATTTCTTTGATTGTAAAAGCAAATTAGGACAACCTTGTTAGCAAATGAGAAGGGTGCTGCGAAGCGTGCTTTGTACTCCCTTTCATGAAATGCGTTGCTGACTTCCTCTGAGAGATAGGGTAAAAGTGTTGCTGTGGAAATTGCAAAGTTCTTTAAATGTAGTGGTGGTTGGGGAAGAGGTAAGGGCCACTCATTCTGCCACTTCTCTGAGTGACTGCTCAGAAGGTTACCTCTCTGTGCTGCAAGCACACAGTCCTGCTCTGCTCTCTTGTTCTCCAAAGTATGATTGAAGTGTATGGAAACCTCTCGAGCAAAGGCAATGCTGGTTAGGAGCCCATCACCAGCCTGAAGATCAGGTCAAGGTGCAGATCGGTGGGTTGGAATTCAGAGGTCTTCCTTAGAGAGGCGCAATGTGAGCGTGCGGTGAGCAGGCTGCATTGCATGTGGCAATTATGGGTAAAGGAGAGGATGGAAAGCCTTAGAGACCTCCCTGCCCTGGTGCAGTGTTGGACCCAGTGCTAAAGCTTGCAGTCATTTTGGTTAAGAGCAGTCCAGTTGACTTGACCCTGCACTTTGTGCTTACTGGTTTCCCCTTTGTTTAAGGGCAAATGATGGTACCAGGTTTGTTATTTGTTAGTGCATTTAATCTCCAGGACTACTGTGATTCTTGGTGCCTCCAGGGTGTACATAAATGAGGCAGCAATGAATATCATTCCCTCTGGCATGAAGTACTGGTCAGATACCTGCTACTGTAATGGAGTAATTTACAAGAAACTGGATCAAATAGTACGAAAAGGAGAGGTGGGGTTTTTTCTCTCTCTCTTTTTTTCTTTTTTTTTTTTTTTTTTTTTTTTTTTTCCCCCCAAGCCTCAGGCTGTCCATCAGCCAAAAATAGTGTTCAGCTGTAGCCAGCATTTCTCTCTCTCGGATTATTGATGGGGAGATTCAAGTGGAAGACGTGTTCCCTGTAGCAGTCTGTCATTTTGCAGTGCCAGTAGCCAGACTTGAGAGACTATTCTGGCAGTGGAGGACTTACCCTGCTTACCTCCAAGCTAAGCTCACCAGAGTACAAGCAAGTCTTAAGTCTGCCACAGTTCTTTGCACTACCAATGACTTTGCACAGTCAGAGAAACACTGTCTTATCTCTTTTATGTAGTATTGGCTTAATGTACTGGGGTTTGTTATATGTTTAGGTTTACATGTAGCAGCTCTGAGCAGATAGCTGCCATAATAAGACTTTCAAGAGCATTAACCGTTGGAACGGGTAGCTAATCTGGCTCTAAATCAAGAGATGAAAA
The DNA here is from genome assembly GCF_034619465.1 of Leptosomus discolor. Lineage (NCBI taxonomy): Eukaryota > Metazoa > Chordata > Aves > Leptosomiformes > Leptosomidae > Leptosomus > Leptosomus discolor. The sequence continues at coordinate 7,600,992 of NC_141399.1, forward strand.
TGCACAGGACTGTCAGAGGGAGAGGGGAAGCTTAATCAGAAGCTGTTTTGATAAAAACATTGGGCTTTTGGCAGAAGTCCTGCTGAGCAGGCTGCATCCAGGACACACAGCTTTGTTGTTTTCTTTTATTTCTTTTTCTCTCCAATTGACATTAAACACAATAATTAAAGCAACAGAGATTAACATGTCAAGCCAAGCTTTTCATTTGTCCTTTTTTTTTTTTTTTTTCTTTCTTTTTCTGTGAGCTGCTCAATTTTCCCTTAATTCAGTAGATCATGTCTTTTAAGGAAGGTCAATTCAGCAGCATGTTGGTGGCAGAGGGAGGAAAAAAGTCTTGCTCTCTGTCTGGAACTTCTTCATATAAATACTTCGTTGTACGTTAATGAAAGAAAATTATCTTTGTAAGCAGCCTTTCTTCCGGCAATAAGCTTGACATAGCAGGAGTTTTGAGGCATTAAGAATAGAGATTTATTTCCAAATAACCATCCAGACTGCTCAAAAGGATTTTGATTTTTATAATTAGTTTTTCCTGTTTATATGTTTTACTGTCTTTATCGTCTTTGCTTGAGCAAAGGCAGCTTTTCATTTAAACACACGTACTTGCATTTCTTTGATTTTATTCTGCTTGATATAGTAAATGCATCCAGACAGTAATGTAATTCTTCTTCTATGGAATTTCTGCCCAAAATGCTCATTGTGGTGTAATGAGTGTTAGATTCTCAGTGAAAACAGTGTTATATCACAACAGCGTTCTGATGTGAGGAAAAATAAAGCTATTGATCTGTTCCAGAGCAAAAGAATGTGTTGGGGGTTGTAGTTCCCCACCTCGTTGCCTTGCAGAGGGGACCTAGGAGGGCTGCAGCAAAAGGAGCCGTAGCTCATGGGGTGCTTTTTGCTGCTCTGTCCTTTGAGAGTAGACATTTACCTGTGAGCAAGCAATTAGCAGTACTGAAAGAGCTATTAAGTACCTAGTGGAAGCATTTTCATTGCGTAAAGTAAAACTGAGCTGCTGCACTGGCGGTGAGCCGTGCTCCCTTTACAGAGCAGATCTGCTGGTGAGAAGTTTCTGCTCCCTCCTGCATGAGAAGTGCTGTTGAGGTGGTGGGAAGAGAGCTGGTGAAAAAGCTAAGGCAAAGCCTTGTTCAGGTGGTGGCTGGCTGTATGTCAGGACATCAAGTGGTCCAGTTTTGCTCCGCTTCCAGTTTGCCCGCCTGAGCCAGTGGTGAGAGACAGACCTCAAAGAAGAACTTGCGAAGCTGCTAGGGAGCTTTGTTTGCCCTACAAGGGTTTCGAAGGGAAAGGGGCGAGCATCCCCGTGGTTGGTAAGTTGGCATGTGCTCCTGTTGTGTTCCCCTTTGGGGGGTATAAAGTAGCTGGTGGAGAACAAAACTCTGAACTTGCTCAGAGGGCAGAGCAGAGCTGGCAGTCACCACCTCCTGCCTTACGATGTCTGTGTGGTTTATTATGTTCTTGCTTTGCTTGGCCAGTCTCACCTGAATGGGCACAGACCATAACCAGCTCCTGATGGATGTGGTGCTACCGGGCGGTGTTTGAGCGGCTGATGTAAGCAGGAGCGGAGGAGGCTGAGCTTTGGCATGTACCACGTTTGCTGGAACTGAGCACCTGGGTGCCTCTCTCCTGCTGCTCTATGCAGCCTTGGTATATTACGCAGCATAAAACGGGAGCACTCCTTGGGCAGTCTTCTCTGAGAAAATCAGTGTGTTTGTCTGCGAAATCCTCGTTAGTGATATGTTAAACATACGTCCATTAGGCTTCCAAGGAATGAGCTGTAGCAGAGATGCGCATCTTATGTTTTTTAATGGTATGCAGCAGGTAGAGTTATAACAAACCAGTCTCTCTAACTTGCGTCATGTTGCTTTATTATCTGCAAAACGCGTTTTCTTGCTTTGCAGGAAGGCAGAGCATTTGCCAGCCTGGCTCTTGCGGGTCTCTGGGGTTTAGTTTCTACTCACAAAGGCTGACTGCTGCTATGCAGACAGAAAACCACAAAACTTTGATTTTAGTTGGCAGTTGTACTTGGACCACTGTAAAAGAGAAAATGTATTTGGCCTATGTCTGGCCATAACTCACCCACCCCTCCACACTCTGACTTCTAAGAAGAGATCAAGGCAAATGCTCTGCTCTGGATTAGAGTCGATACAGCTTTGAGATGGACCATTCCCCTCCGCAAAGAAGGGGCAGTGAATCTGGGGAAGCTTTGGCGTGGTGTATGGCCCTGTATGTGTCTCCAATAAGGCCAAGTTGTTACTGTAAGTTACGGAGATGGAGTTGGTAGTCTTTAAAGTTTAGCTAGTTTGGGTGCTGGTCAACGCCTGTCTGTAGAGCTTAGTGCAGGCGATAGCACACCCCCAGGGAGCTTGGTGGCCCCTCGAGCAAGCTGTTTTACAGCTACCTTGGATACGCATCTGCCACTAACTGATCCCATTCCTCACTGCAGTGAGGGTATACTTGCTCCTCCAGGACTTGTTCCCTTGGGAAATAATGAACTTCTGTCTTTGCTCTTGGCTGAACGCTCTGTCCATGTCAAGGTGTACAGACTCGCCTTTCTGACCCTCCCAATCTGCTCATTTCTCATCTGCTTTGTATGACCAGAATGATCAGAAGTGTTCAGCTGAGCGTGGTCTGAGTTCAGCACGGTTCAAGCCATTTCAAAAGGAGGCTTTGTTCTGTTGTTTAACAAGGAAAAAACAACATTACAGGTGTTCGGGAGGAATCGAATAGAAGATGCTCTTAGGTCTTTATTTGCGGCTCTTTCCAACAAACTGCTTTTCTTCTCAATTATCTTTTTGCAGTATGTGTTTAGTTTGTTCTTCTGCAGGCTTTCAACAACGGGGCTTTCAAAGCCATATCACTTTTTTTGAATGTGAACTACTCTTCTTGCTACGCTTGTATTCGTGCACGCACCCATACTCCTCTTTTCTCACAACACTCAACTATTTGTGTTCTTTATAAAGTAAACTACTTTGTTTTGATCACAATAGTACAATGCACATGATTGCTGTCACTTATTGTTGGGAAAGTAGCTGTCATTACACTATTCAACACTTAATGCAGAAAAGACTCCCCTTGTACCCTCTCTGCTTTTTCATTGGAAAGCCTTTTTGGTGGTTAAGTTGTTGCTGGTTTTCTGTGTGCTGGCCTCTTGCTGGCACTGCAAAAGCGAGACAGTGGCTCCCTCTGGAGCCAACACAACTGTGACTCCGGGGACTGTCTGTCTTGCTGAATCTGTTGTGATTTTCAGCTAAATATTTCAACTCAAGCAGTTTTTTATTTTACCATTGAGGATGCCTGCTGCCTGCCCAGTCTGCATGTGGTGTACTTAGAAAACAGTAATTAACTCAAAAGTTGTACAACAGGGATATGGGCTTAATGCTCTATAATTAGTTTTTTTTTTTTTACACCTATACTTATCTTATCCCAGAGTTTCTGTAGAGATTCACATAACGTTGTATCTTTTAAACAATAGCTAGTGCAATATTTCTATGGTTAAATTTCACTGAATTTGCCTGGCTATAAGTGAAAGTACTCTGTGTTGGGGTAGATTAGTGTAACAAGTATGCAGTGATAGCAGTACTGTTGTTACTGTGCCTGTTACTGTGTATGTGGCTGAGGTCTGTTGAAGTGATATGTTGTTGTGATGGTGAATGGTGAATGCGATTTGCACTGTTGGGGTTTTTTATTCATTATTTAGATAAAGTAGCAATTGTTTGCAAAGAAATTCTTGCATCACTTGCAGGAAAGAAAGGTGAGCAATTATATGGGGCTGTACACCTTGAATTCAGCATAGCTAGGGGTTGCTGTACCATGTAGGGACCTTAACTGGGCTCCTAGTGTCAAGGTCATTTTACAGACACGTGAGTAGGTGACAATCCTGCCTTGGACAGCTTGAACACGTGCAGCCACGTGACCTCAGCCTGTGAGCGAAAGCTGGCTTAGCAGATGCCCACCAGAGGAGATGACTGGCATTTCTGCTGAGCGTGGTGGGCCTGATGGAAGTCTGGTGGAGCTGGGCTTGCTGCACGGCTACTCCTGCTGCAAATGGTGCCAGCCGTGTCAGGCTGGAGCGAGCTGAGAGGTCTCAGGCGCCCTTGTATCGCTTGTCAGCCCTTTTCTTGACATCAGCCACTGCCAATCTAGGGCTGAAACGAGTCTGGTTTGAAAGCTCTGGTCTTTACAGATGCAGTGAAGCAGTGCTTCTGCTAGGTCTGCCCCAGACCTCGAGTCTGTAGGCTTAATGGTGAAATAGTTTGTGGTCAGTTAAGCCTGAAAGGAAAGGGAGAACACCGATGAACAATTAGGGAGAACAGTGGTGGCTGGGGAAGGGGAGAGGTGGCTGGGGGACATTTGGAGTGTGTAGGTTGAGAGTCACACCTAGGCTTGCTGGGTGTTAGCTAGGTTTCAGGCTCATAGTCCATACTGGGAGGAGTTGCGGTCCTCCTGGTGGATATTTGCCTGCCCAGGAGGTTTCTGGAGCAGATGAGGCAGAGGTGCACTAGGTCGGCTATGGACAGTCCTATATCTAACCATCGTTTTCCTTCTACTGAGCCAGTCTCTGAAGTGTCACCTCAGATGTCACCTGTGTGCCGCTATGCGTTAGGAAGACGGTGAGCTCCAGAAGAGACAAGGCAGATGGTAACCTCTGAACTATGGCACCATCTTCTGGAGATGGTGAATAATAAACTCTGTAATCATGATGGGGAAATTTTGCGTAATTGTACTGTTTATTTTCTTTTAGAAGAAAAACTGTGTAATATTTCCAGTCATATACTTTCTGCCCTCATAAAACTGATCCTTTTGTTGAATAGGATCCTCTAATCTTGATGCATACTAGCTCCTGAAGAGTCTTCCTCGGCTGCTGAGTGCTTTCCATAGGTGTCTACTGGTATAGGAATGACCCACAGAGAATTGCAGGTTCTGGCACACAGCAATTGAGTTCCCTGGGCTCCCCTGTGACAGTTTTCATTGTGCCCCCGGGTCTGGTGTGAAAAAAAAGCGTCCTGGCAGCCTCAATTTAAGGAATGACTGAGCCTCAGCCCTCTCTCTTTGCCAGCCAGATGTTGCTTCTCATACCCCTTCACTGCTAGATAATTTTAGCATTTAAGAGGACTGTTGCATGTTTTGGCTTATGTTCATTGTTCTGTCAATATGTGTTTGAATGACTGCTCTGGTGCGGGAAGTCCTGCTGAATTCATCAGATTTCCTTGCAAGCAGAATTATAATGGCTGGTTTCCTTAGTGTTGTACACAGCAATATTTCAATATAAAGAAAGTCTGACACAAATGCTGAGTTTTTATTATCAACAAGGTTTTTATTATCAACAGGCTTTGTGGTGGCAGGGAGTAGAAAAGAGTCATTGTTAATTGTTTCATTATACACAGCCCTGATGTCAGGCTTGTAGAAATCTGAGAGTGACTGAGGAGAGCAAGTTTTCCTTTGAAATGTTTTCAGAAGGTTTATTAGCAGGCAAATTGATGTGGAAACCTCTGAATGGGGTGACATGGAGTAAGGTATTGGAGCCAGTATTGTCTGCTCCCTTTTTGAACAAATGTGTTTGCCAGGGAAAAGTATTGCTGTTTTCCTTCTAATGAGAAAAGGATAATAACTGGACCTGTGTTTGAATCGTGTGCTTTTAAAATGGTTGAAAAAAAAAATTGTACTTTTTCCTTTTAGGTTGAATTTGCTAGATGTATTCCCCAGCAACTAGTTAAAATAACATGTAATTTAATATTGCGTTGTAAGGGATATGTTTTACTTGTAATGTTTTTCATAACGTTTTGAGGAAATGCTAATATTTATATTTGTGATATATAGTATTGTGAATAAAGGAAAAAATATAGCCGTATAGCTTTCAGTGGTTGCATTATAATCTAATATTTATTAAAGCAGGTAATGGGCTGTATTCTATGTTTAAAAGAACTGTAGCAAAAGAGGTCTGAATCTGTACAAGATACTTTTACAGACCTCCAATACAAAATAATGACCTTCTGTAGCTCTGCTTTCTCAGCTAACATGCAGCATTTGGAACAGAAATGCACTTCTGCTCTGTCTGCAGCAGGTTTCCAGCATGTTCTTGACAAATGCAGCCTGGAAATCAAGCTGGCAGGTTAGCGTATGTCATGCTGGAGTTTGAGAAAGGTGAATGCTTCTTCTAGAATATTTTAATATTGGTACTTTTGAGTGTGGTTTAACTGCATAAATCATTCCCTTACTAAGAGTAGAAATGCAGAATTGACTTTGTGAGCATCTTGAAATTGCAGCTGGCATTTCTAGAAGACAGCAGACACGTGAAGTACCTTTAGTGTCCGCACAGGACTTGTGCCAATGAAGAAATTATCAGTCTGTCACACAAATGTTTGTCCTGTCTCAAGCTTGAGTGCGCTTATTGACATTTCACATTTTTTTACTCTTTATGCTGGCTCTTCCCCGAGCACTTACCTCCCTCATCCCCAAAGCCTTTCTTCCCTTGGAATAATAACATCTGCTTTTAAGTAGGAATTTTCTGCGTTAGGTTTTTAAAAAGTGCCCTCTCGTGGTGAGCGGCGGTTTCTGCACACTGATTTTTATTTATTAATTTATTTGTGAAAATCATTTTGCGGAATACAGGTGTGATGGTTGTTTCTTAGTCCTGTAGGTAAACGCCTTACGTTCATACAAATAAATATTCCTCTTTGCCTCTTGTGTCATTACAGTGATGGTTTTGTTTAGGCTGAATGTGCCCCATAGTCCCCAAGGGATGGTGGGAAACCCTCAGGGATTTGGGGTGTTGAGGTGAGAGATGCCAGCAGCTTTGAAAGGTGTGGCCTTTGGTCACTCACCTTGATTTTGTGGGATATATTGTATTTAAAGATACTGTGAAGACTTGTTTTGATTGTTCGCATCAGGTACAGTCAGGGGTGAAAACTGTATTTGAAAATCTATTAATTGGATTGCAAAGAAGCATTAATTTACATTGAAAGGAAAAAGGAGAAACATGCAGCATGAGATTTTATGTGCTGCAGGCTGTGTGATCCTACCACCTCTGAACCTGGGACCAGTAGTGCTCCATAATGGCTTGGATCTTAGCTTTTAGGAAATGTGGGCATTTTTCTTTATGAAAGACAAGTAGCATCTTCTTAAGTCTTTACTGCTTCACCTGAAAGACACTCGTTCACTTAGAGATATGAATACCAAATGGGATTCTTGGGGCAAAGGAGCCACAGTGTGACTTTAATTTGTGATTTTGAGTAATACTGTAACGAAAAAAAAAAATCTCCTAAATGATAAGGTAATTCTTGTTCTTAAAAGCTCCTATTAAGCGAAACACGTGAGTAACATATGCAGGGCAGACATGTTCTTAAGAGCTATGCTAAAGGAGGTTTGAAGTACTCAAACTTCTGCTCCAATGCCTTATTAACTTGTACCCGGAGCCTGTATCTATAACTTAACTGACAAATCAGAGAAGCTACTCGCCTAGAATATGACTGTTTTGGATTCAGCAGGCTGAACAGTGAATCATCTGTATTTGAGCTATCAAACTTGAAACACGAATGCTAGACAGGAGAAATGTTGATTATTTCAGTCTAGGACAGCTAAAAATACTTCCTCTAAACCATTCTAGAGCCTAATTGGGACCCTCTAATGTCAATTCAAGATGAGTTGGATCAATTTGTTCACACGTAGCTGTAGAGCAAGGCTGTTTGCATTAATACTGGCAACGTCACTGGTTCGTGATGGAGGAGGTCATATCTGCAGTAATGTGTGCTGGAGCATAAATTGAATAGTTGAGATGAAAGGGAGGCTCAGTAACTTGCTACTGTTTTGGAATTTAAGAAATTTACACTGCTTCCAGCAATCCATTTGAAAGTCAATGGCTGGAAACCAAATGACTGAGAGTGTATTCCTTGGCCTTAAAGGTGCCTTTGAGTAATTTTTCATTAAGTGATTAGATAAGGGAAGGGGGTGGGGTGGGGCAGGGTGGGGGAAGGCAAGAGATAATTTCTTTTCTTTCCTGCTTTATCTCATGAATTGTACTTACAAGGCATAATACGAGCAGAAGTTCCGTTTTAAGAGGATGTCATATTACAAATTATACATTGCTGTACTGTGAGGGATTCTCTCAGAAGTTAAGAATAAGGTGAGAACCAAGAGCCAGACCTATTTGAAGGCTCAAGTTAGAGATCACGCACCGCCCGTTTTAATTCTGACAAGGTTGCAATCATAAAGGATGCTTTGCAAGTCGAAACTGGTATTGCAAACTCAGGGTTAATAACAACCATAAACGTTGAAGGGAATATTGCATAGCATATAACTTGATGAACATGGTTATGCCTCTCTTAGCCTATATGTATTTAAATCATATGCTTACATCCTGTGTGCCACGCTTTCTTGAAAAGCTGCCCACGTGTAAGCTCTTATTTCAGGTAAATAGGAGATAAATCAAAATAACTTCTTGATCTTTGAAAAAAGATGAGCTGCCTGACATGTACTGTGTAAGGGAATGGAGCAAGTTACGTGGGGTAGCAGATTTGTGGTGGATTTCTATCTTATAGCAACATTTTCCAGCATCTGTATCCTGGAGCCACTCAGGTAGTGGATTTGGGTGAGGTGGATCATGTACCTCCCACGTACTGGAAGCCTCATGTATTAAGGGCTTTTTCATAAAGCATGAATCTCAGATCATCTGTATTAAATTCCTGAAGAATAGAGAAAGTACTGTTATGAGTCAGTGAAGTACTTGCTAGTTTTACTGGCAAAAGTGAAGGGATCTGTGTTCTTCCTAGGAATGCAGACTTGTGTGATTTGTGCAGAGCCAGGTCCGCATTGGAACAAGGCATTCGAACATCCAGGGGTAACAGGAGAACCTGAAATGGAAAAGGAGAGTTTGTCAGGGGAGATTAAATGACCACTTGTTAACTAATCGCACAAGTGTCTTTCATCTGTTCCTGGCTGTAGGCAACATAGAAACATGGTTTCTATTAAATCTGTGGTTCCACTGAGGGGCACCAGCTTTCATTGTTATCATCCTTTCTGTTATTATTTTTTTTCCCCAGTCTGATGGGTGAAGCTGGATTTCATTATTTTAGTGGTATGCATGCCCAAAGTTCTTATGTCCCTGCCAACGAAATGAAATCTCCCTGCAAAGTGATACAATTACAACAGATGTGGGGTTTTATTTATTGGTTATTTTTTTTTAAATGACTTAATTTTCTACCTTTTTTTTTTAAAAAAAAAAAAAAAAGATAAATTGAGTTCTCCAGAACTGCTTTATTTGCAGTTTCTTGTGTGATATATTTATTAGTTCTAAATGAAGATGATGTTGGCCAATAAAATGGGTAATCTCAGTTGTATTTAAATCTATTCTGCAGGCTTCTCAGCTTTATGGTCTTTATTACTTTTATTACCGTCATACGAGCAAAGCAATAATGTGTATTTCTGTCATATGGTATTGGGATTTTTTTATCTTTTCATTTTGATCTCCCATGAATGAAATGACAAACCTAAATAATATTTTGATTTCCTTTCCTGGTCAGAGTGGTCTAATTTCCTCTGTAATAGCTTGCTCTGTATTTTTGCTCTTGGACTTCTTGTTTTGGCAATACTGTTTGCAACCAAATGAAGGGAGCACCTGATTTTAATGGACAACAATAATCCTATGGAGTACTAGTACTCAGCTAGCGAGAACCTTTGGTTGATTCTTGCATCCCAGGGGCATAGCTGAAGCCCGGTGATGATCTTGGTGTTGCAGACACCAGTCAGTGCAATGTGTGGAGCGTTCTGCCTGTACAGTCAGTCTTATATGTATCTTCCCTCATCTCTTTTGGGACACCTGAAAAAGTCTTTTGTTCACTTTTCTGCGGTTTTCTACTCAAACACAACACGAAGTACAAGGTGGACATATTTGCAATTCCAGCTTGAAATAGACAGATATCTATCTTCACATGTGAGGGCAGAAATCTTTCCCTAGGGTATGTTTCTTTACGTGATTGAGTCCTAACATGAGCTCAGCAAAATAGGTCTTATTTGCCTTGGGTGCCAGTTCATCAAACCATATTAAGTATGTATTTACATTTCTCCCAGCTGAGAAGAGCATTCAAGCATGTAATTAACTCCTATCTATATCGATGGAATTTAAGTACAAGCTTCAAGTTAAACACATGTCGAAACGCCCTGCTGATTGGGGAAGCGTCGTTGGATGGAGGCTGCGAGGCCCATCGGTGTTTTCCATTTTGGGCATGGAAGCGTGGTGTGAGAAGCCAGGTGTGTAAAAGCAGCCCCTTGCCAACTCTTGGAGCGTTCCCGGTGCTGCCAAAACAGCTGTTTATCAGTACCTTTTTCTTCTGCCCCTGCATCCCTTGTGCCTTGGCCCTGGTGAAATACAGGCGTGTAAGAGGAGTGGAGCTGGGCCAGCACTGCTGCAGCCGGGCGAAGGGCTTCAGCTGGCACCACTGGTACCCTGGACCCCAGCCCGGAGCTGCGGTGACACCAGAGCTTTTCCTGATGTCGGGCTGGCAGTGGGTTTGCTGCATTGATGAGGAGTAAAAAGCAAACTAGAGGGTTGCCTGGCTTCTGAGTTAATGGCACAGTTGTTATAAATACACCCGTGCAGTGCCCTAATACGGGAGTAGCTGTATTGGGATGAGGTGGCCTTACAGCAGTCTGGCTGCTCCCAGGTGAGAAGAGGAATGGGCTATTAGCAGTATAAGGCACCTTCCTACCATCACCCCTGTGTTTACATTAGGGGTTGTAACAAGTAGTTGTATTGATTTAAAAAAAAAAACACCCAACAAACACATTAAAAATCACCCTTTCCTCTGGTAAAGTTATGCGTATGGAGGCCTCTAAATCAAAGTAATTCTTAACACTAAGACAGTGTTGTGCTTGATCTTTTGTTATGGTTAAAAAAAGTGAAATAAACTCTTATGATAGAGGAGGGAAGTGGAGCTTGAAAGCAACTGTAGGAAATCTGAATATAAGTTTTGGATTTTTTTTTTTTCGGTCAGCTGTGATTTGACCCTTCAGTGGACAGCCACCTCACGGTTTCTGGCTCTGTTCATGAACTTCGGTCCCCTGTTGCTTTTTAAGCCACAGGTGTTGAGAACCCCACGGGACCAGCTGTCTGGAGCTGGGTGGAAAGCACTGGTTTCATAGCAGAGAAGAAAAATTCGAGATGGCAACTGTACTGCTGTCAAAAGAGGATGGCACGTTTGTAACCATTTTGTGGGTAATGCTTGTTTGTCGTTTTTTGGGCTATGATTAAATCTGCTCACTACCTTGTTCCTTCTACACATGGGAGTTAAAACAAGGGCAGGATCCTTTACCTGGGCAAGGAGCAAGGCTGCCTTTGCAGAGAAGTGTGCTTTCTTCCTCTTCACGATGGTGAGACCGAGAGCGTGGCCATCGTCTGTGCCTGCAGTTGCCCCCTTTTAATCTTGCCTCTCTTGCTAAGATATTTCGGTAGCACACCTGGTCAAGTGAGCACATGCCCTTCCCGCAGGAGTGGGAACCGGTGCTCGACTTCACTCTGCCTCTGCACACGGGTGTTACCGCTCTGTGTAAGTTGTGTGCTGTTCATTTACGTTTACTCCCTCCAGGCTACAGGGAGTATTGCAATATTTTATCTTTTTCCCAGTGAATGGTGTGGCCATAATGGCAGTGTCACAAGTTCCAGTGTCTGTGAACAGCTTCAAAAACCGACATTTGTTTGTTTATTTCGCTGATGCTGTTCTCTGATTCAGTAGCCTTATATGCCTGAATGGGAGGTCTCATCCTTTTGCTGATGCTTGGTGTCAACAGCAAATCCATCAAACTCCCACAAATAGACCTGGATAAGAACATAGTAATGTGTGTGAGTGCCTATTTACTTTTTTTTTTCCTTGAGCATTTGTCTGTTAGAAACACACTCAGCAAATCACCTCGTGGTTGCAGTGCACATAGAAGGAAGAGGAATACTTGAATTTCAACAGTAGAATGGGAAACCCTAAAAAAAAACAAACAAGTGTTTCAGTTTCATTTCCAGCTGTAAATCAGGAGGGGCCATGAACATGCTGCAGGTGATTGCCTCCTGCAGCATTGCTCACAAAATTAGGCCTATTCCTTGCTGAATTGGGAGTCATACTTCTCAGTAGTGTTTTATGGGGGGGGAAAAATAAAGCCTTTCCCAGCAGATTCATTGTTTGTAGCTCCAGGTATGAGTCACTTTTTCCAGAGGTTGTTTAAGAGGGTGCAGGTGATCAGTGGGGGTTGCTCTGTCTGCACACAAGGAAAACCTGTGGTGGGCCTGGAAGCGAGTGGATGGTCCCAGCCAGCGGGACCATGATTTGCCCCTTGTTTTTAGAGGTTTCTCTTTACATGGATGAGAGCACCTTGGCTGTCACCTCTGCCTCATGTGACAGAAAGTTATGGAGTAACAGAGTCCATCCGTGCCACAGTGACAGCTATAGCAGGAGTTGGACAGCTTACAGCCTGTCGAACGCCACAGTGCTGTGGGGTGAATTGTGAGTTCGCAGAAAGATAGCGCTGCGGATCTGGGGGGAAATGGGGATGTTGCTGGTATTCATGATGGGGTATATTTGTGTGTTGGATTTTAGAGGCAAGGTGTTGGCAGCGGGTGACTGCAGGGGCTGCCCCCCCGCCAGACACAGCACATTCGGAAGATTCCCAGGGCCCCATCCAGGGCACAGCTGGGCCCCTCAGTGTCGCTGGTGGCACCTCTCTGGAAATGTAGTTAAGAAAGGGCAAAATGCTGCATGGCGGTGAGGAGAAAATTGCGAGGAGCAGCCTAGGTCAGAGAAAGAGGAGGAGGAGGACCTCCAGGTGCTTAGAGCAGGCATTTCCCCCCTCCCCAGGGAGACCATGTTGGAGCAGGTATCCCCACTACAGCCCTGTGGTGGGTTGACCTTGTCCGGCTGCCCACCCGGCTGCTCTCTCATTCCCCATCCTCAACATGGCAAGGGGAGAAAAGAACATGAAAAAGGTTGTGGGTTGAGATGAAGGCAGGGAAATTGCTTACCAATTACAGTCACAGGAAAAACAGACTCAACTTGGTGAAAAATTAAATTTATGGCAAATTAAACCAGGTTTAGATAGTGAGAAGCAGACAAATTTAAATACCCTCCTGCCCCCAGGCCCTTTTTCCCAGGCTCAGCTTCACTCCGTCATTTCCCAACTCCTCTATGCCCTGCTCCCCCAGCGGGGCTGTGGTCAGTCCATCACAGCTCTTCTCTGCCACTCCTTCCTCCTCAGCTTTTCCCCTGCTGCACCAGCACGGTCCTTCCAGAACCGCTCTAGTGTGGGTTCATTGCAATGGACTTCCTTTCGGAGTCAGAGTTGCACCCTGTGCCTAATCAATGTCTCCCTGTAGGTCAAGTGGCTTCGCATGTTGGAGGAGGAAGCCATCTGCTATATTTGCTGTTGGACTTGGCATTACCATTGGGCCAATGCACCCCTCATTAACTATATCCCCGTGGCATTAAGAGCAAACAAAATAAGCTGGAATGTGTTTGGTCTTTTGTTTGAAGTAGTTTAATTTTTACCCTATGTTTTGATATTAAAATGCCTTTTTTTTTTTTTAAATGACATTTTCTCCCCAGGGTTTCAGCACTCTTATCTACCGTATTCGCATTTTCACCTGTCTTTTGTGCAGCCCTTCCATTCATCAGAGCCCTAATGAGATTTATTTTCGTTAGCAAGGAATGAAATAAGCGTTACAGAGGTCATTTGTGAGTGGGTGAATAGTTTTGACTTCGGTTTTCTTTAGCAGTTATTTTGAATTTCAAATTCAAAGAAGAGAAAGGATTTAAAAAAAAAAATTAGAGAGGCTGCAGGAATAGAACAGCTATCTGATCCCTGAGATGAATCTGCCCATGTGCTGTTAGCCTGGTTCAACCAAGCAGTTGGTGCTTGTGCCTGCTCTGTTCTGGACAATTATCTTTCTCAATATAATTGAAGATCGTACCCTCCCCAAATAAGTAGAAAAGTAAGAGGAAATCGTAGATTCAGCTGTTATTAGTGCCTTCAGTACTTTTTGCTTATTCCCAGCTAGCTAGTGTGAAGGTACCTATTTTCTTTTTCCTGCAGAAGACTGTGTGGCACAAGACCTTTGAGATCTGGGAATGCTCAATAACCTCACCCAGCCTACAGTACTTCCTTTTAGCTAAACTTAACTTGCAGCATAAGGTTGAAAATTAGTTTGTGAACATTACAGTCAGAAGAAAGTGCAGCTCTGTAGTAATTTCTGTCCCTGGAGAATGACCTACCAAGGAGGGCCCCTGCCTGATTAGGCGATTATTTTTTTCCCCCCTTGTTGAAGGAACATTTCCTCTGCTTAATATGGTGGAACTTCAGTTTGCACCTGAGAGATCACGAGAAATTAGTGTCTCGGCAAAGACAGTCTCTCACAGCGAGTCACGAGCCCTTCATGGTTAGGTGAGATAAGTTTTGGAGACATCAGAGCCACAGAAATGCTCTTCAAATAGCATCTCTGTTGTGGATCTTGTGGATTCTTCCACTGCTGCAAAGAAGCACTTGCCTCTTGTTTTTTGTCTCTTCCCTCAAATGCTACCAATCGCTTTTGACAACAGAGATTCAGTTGCAGAGACAGGTGATGGGCACTGACTTCCAGGAGATGTGATGGCTGGCAGCTAGGGATTGCAGGTTTCCCTCTGATGATTAAGATTAATTTTACTGACACTTTCAATGGGCTAGACCTTATAAAAATGAAGACTTTCCATCATATTAGTAAAAGGGATCAGGTAGTGCTTGTCAGACCGTAAGGTGTTTCAGACACCTCTGCACTGACCTCTTCAAACTGTTTTTCTTTAGATACCTTAACATGGGGGCTGGCTCTTCTGTGTAATTCAGGATGCACAATGTACACCCTCCTTATTGTGCCTGTTCATGTATTGTTCAGATTTTTGGTTTGAACTAACGTTGCATTTTAGCCATGGGTCCTTTCTTTTGCATTTAATTACATGGTTTTTGTGCTGGGGTTTTTCTGAGTCGTGGTTGCTGTTGCTTGTGGGGGCAAGTCAGCCATATGGATGTTTACACTATGCTCTTTTTTTTTTTTTTTTAAATAAAGAAGTTGAAGGTGAAGCAAGTGCAGAAAACCTTTACCTTTTCATCTGTCACGTGTTCAGCTATGTCTTGGGGAACTGGTTTCTGCTAATGCATCCACTGATGTCTCTCAGGGTGAATAATGATGTGTGATATATAGCTGAAGGCAGCGGTGTAAACTCTTTAAATTTGGTTGTGCTCATCAAATTGTCAGTTATTCCCACTATTTTTTTGCATTTTGCTGACAGCTCTTGGTAAAGATGATGTCAGTAGGAAGTGAAAGTGCAAGCACTGCATGTCTTTACAATTAATAGAATGAGAGGCAGAAGGTTTTTTGTTGTTTATTTATGAACATAATGGTGTTCTTCCTTTATTTTGAAATTTTAACAAATCATCCAAATGGTAGAGACTTTGTATAAACTATATTGTGCTGTAATTGACATGAAATAGTGGATTACAACTGTGAGCCGTCAACAATTTTAGTTATTTTTGACAATGTGAGAAAAAAAATAATTCTTTTCTGATATTACATTACAAGATGCAGTGATTAGGAGTAATACCATTGCTGTAATTTCCTGCATGTTAGCGATGGTTATAAACACAAAAATACCCCTGGTGTTTGAAATGCCCTGTGGGCACTATGTATGTGTGGTAATATGCTGGGAAATCTACCCCAGGGTCCCTTTTCTGTACCTACAGCTATCAAGGATTGGGAAAAAAGAGAATCTGGCTGATCTTCCTCTCTGTTGCTTCCATGGAATATCAGAAGGGTCATGTGTGCATCAGGGAGATGGCTGGCAAAAAGACTCAGACCATTCCCTACCCATAGCCATAATTTGTTCTTTGCTGGCAGCAGCTCAATCCTTTCACAGTCTTGGAGATGCCTCTTCAATCCTCCACGTAACCCAGGAGATGGTGCTGGCTCAGGGCAAGTTCGATACAGTCCGTGTTCACCTCCAGGACCTCCACGCAGATACACATTGCAGAGAGGAGCTTGTGTCCAGAGGGGAAGCCCAGGGGTCTGCAAGGGAGGCAGCTACAGCTGGAAACAGAGAAGTTGAGGAGCTGCTGGGGCAGGAGGACCCACAGCTTTCCTGGGGTGGCAGGAAGACCGATGTCCGTAGCCTCGGCACCAAAGCTTGGTGGCTGGGTGCCTGTGCTCATGGGGTTCTTCTATTTCTGTTCACTCCATCTCACTGAAAATGTGGGAAGCTTAAAATCTGTTAGCTGATTCTGTCATAAAGTCAGACTTTTCTTGTTCCTTGCTGAATCTTACACTAGGGAGGGGAAAAAGCAGCCTGAACTCGGTAAATATCACTTTAATAACAGTGTAATAACAAATAGCACTGTAATTTTATACCTACAATTT
The DNA here is from genome assembly GCF_034619465.1 of Leptosomus discolor. Classification (NCBI taxonomy): domain Eukaryota; kingdom Metazoa; phylum Chordata; class Aves; order Leptosomiformes; family Leptosomidae; genus Leptosomus; species Leptosomus discolor. The sequence goes on from NC_141399.1 coordinate 7,617,415, forward strand.
ATGTTCCTCGTATTTTTTTTAGACTCTGGAGCAAGAAAGTATAGTAATAACTGGTGTCAATTTAAATAAGGGAAGGTGATAATCGTAACCTTTGAAATAACTGGAACTTTTTATATACTTTGCAAATATATTCTCTGAAAGGTTATGCTAGTGCTTTAGCTAGACACAGAAATTTTAGTGTCTTTCCCCCCCCATAATTTCTTCAGTGCTATTTTCTCTTTATTAGTGTAATTATTACAGGTTAGCCCTGCTATCATTTTCTCTTTTCATGGCTCTGTAGCATGCTGTTATTTTCAGGAGCAAAAAGTAGGTGTCTTTAATAGTACCATTACTGTTCTTCAGCCTTTAAATTTCATATAAAAACTAGTTAAGGGGTATGATCCTAGTGTTAAAATTGCTCTCCGTGGAAGGCAGTAAGATGATTTATAACATAAATATAAACCCTTAATAGGCACCCAAAATGGCAACCCTCAGAGATTTAGTGGCACCAATACTAAGCTTTTGATCACTTTAACAGCACGTTCCTAGAATTTTATGCGGTGAAGGAAAATTTATTTCCTTAGCAATGGATCTCTGGGCATCAGCTTGTCTGTGTTTCGTTCTGTTGCCCTGAACTTTAGGTAATTTATTGACAGCATTGGGATGCAGGGATAGCAATCCTGGGGGTTTAGGATGGTGGTATCATAAACGCTTGGAGTTGGTAGTGAAAATTCGGATCAGTTCAGAAGAGACTGAAGGTTTTGTTAACAAAATGGCTTGGTCTGTCTTGCCCACACCTGAGAATTCATTGCTGCAAGTGGCACCAGTTGGTAATTCAGCAACTGGAGGTCTGGGAGCTGTTCTGGAGACAAGTCAGCCTAAAGCTTTAGGGCTGCAAATTTTGGTGCTTAAGGTTTCTGATTGGTTGGTCATATTTTTCCAACAGTTTTTAGTTATTCTGCCAAAACTTAGGTTAGACCTTGGCATGGAGTGTGTGTGTGTGTGTCTTCCCCCGCAAAAGGGAGGTGGCAGCTCTGCATGGCTTAACCAGCTGTATACCAGGGAGGTGTTTCCCACCTTCTTCCTCTCCTGTGCAGAAAGATGTGGCCAGTTAGTTGCTTTCCCTACCAGGGAAGGGTGTGTTTATTGTAAGTTACTCAAGTTAAACAACCTTTGTCCAAGGTCCCACTTGGTTGCAGGAAGGCCAGGAGCAGGGGGCCCTTCCCACCAGAGCGATTGCTCTGTTAGCAGCCACCTATGAGTAACGGAGCCTGTACTGCCTGCACCACAATAAGTTGGGCAATAATTAATTCCCTAAGTACCTTTCTCTGTGTCCTCTCTTGAGCTGCCGTGTAGCAACACAGAGCTGAATCTTTGATCCGAATCTGATTCACCTCATTACCTGACCTTGAATGCTGAAGAACAGTGTTTGTAGCTGTATTAGTGCTACCTGCTGTGTATAGCTGTGCCCTTTCCCTGTCTGTCCACCTGGTTCTCTGTAATATGCGGGGCTGGAGACCTTTCCCCGGGGCAGGAAGTTGGTGACTAGTGGGAGGAGGGGAGAAAAAAGAAGCCATGGTTTCACAAAATGTTTGGCACAGTTTAACATGGGAATGTTTCAGTACCAAATATTTCCACATTTCATCAGAAATTCAGGTAACTGACCTCATTTGCTGTCAATATTTACTCAAACAGCTGAGAAACTACGTGCTCTCCAGGCTGCTGGAATATTAATTCGACTGCAGATATGTTAACTTTCGCTGTTTCCCTTTGGCATTTCCTTATTTGTTACCAGTAAACCCCTAACTTGCCTAAGGTTTTGGTACCCTTAGCCTAAGGCTTAGTATTTGGATGAGTGTTAGTCTGTACCTAAGGTTGCAGTCATGACTTTTTTAGCCATGACATTTTTGTAGCCTTTGGAAGAAGTAAATGTTAGGAAAATAATTTCTTCCCTATGCAGCTGTGTTCAGAAAGCTGCTAGTGAAAGCTATTGCTGCTGAAATAACACTGAATTTTTAAACAAGTTCTCCATACTGTTATACACAATATGGTGTTCTCTTAAAGTTTTGAAATAAAGTAAAGATTTTTTTTTTTAATCTTTTATTGCTTGCATATCATGAAATCATAGAGACACATGAACTTGTTTGGCTGTGGCCATAGTCTTCTAGCTAAGTGTTAAGATAACATAGCTACAATGCAGAACCTGCAGCAGCCGTACTCCAAACTATTCGATGCAAGCAGGCCTAATTGTTTGATATGTTAGTTTTCTGTCCTATTTCAATTGCTGATGTTTTTTTTTCCCCAAGTCCTTGTGTTGTATTCATAAAGGCATATCTGAATAATTTCAGTTTTCTTGAACATTGTTTTTATTACTGGATTTCTGGTATAAACAGTGCATTCATCACTAGGATATTCTCATATGCTAACTCACCAAAGAAATTAAAAGCATCTGGGAAGGATTGGCTAAATATTCAGACCTGTCCCTTTCAATTACTTTACAGTTTATATTTTGCAGTATAACCAAGGCCAGAGTTGCATGTATTCGATGTCTAAACATTTGTTTTACTCTGAAATGAGCAGGAGAGGGAAGTCTTTTTAAAGACCCACCATTTAACAGTCAAAGCCAGCTTTGTTACTACTTTTTGTTGTTATGCTGGAAGTGTCTCGGGTGGGATCAGAAGTCTACTGCTGTGCACTGCAAATCCCAGCCTTGCAGAGACTCGTCTGTCTGGGACAGACCAAAGGAACAGAGGGAGGGCCAAGGTGTGGAGCGAGTTGCCTAGGAATACCTGGTAGCTTGGTGACAAAGTCAGGGGTTTTCACCAATTTCCCTCTCTGCTGATGTACTGAGGGTGAGTGTGTCGCATGTCAGGTTCAGCGCAGTGTCTGGGGGAGCACAGGTTGTGGGGCTGGTGTTACCAGGACTGACATGTCTGCACTGAGCTCCTGGGGATCTCTGGGGGTGGGCTTCTGGGGGTCTCCTCATGCTCCCATGCCGGTAGCAAGGTCAGGGAGAAATACAACCTTTAAAAAATCTCTCTGAAAGACTCTTTGCAGAAGTAGTGGCAAATATGACGGAAGTGATGGTGCAAGGTTTATTTGTAGCTTTCTCTGGAAAATGTTTAGATAATTCCCTTGTGGCTATGACCAATTCTGACAGCCCAACATCAAGAAGGTGAGTCCCTCTGTTCCTCGTCCCAAACGTATGCATTTTAAAAGGTAATGTCACACTTTAGACAGAAGTCCCCAAACTATATCAGGTTTCCTGTGACATTGAAATGGCGCTGTGAAAGCATGGCCATATGTCACTGTCACGCGTTACTGACACCTCTCACTGTGTGTGATGACCTCAGGTGCAGTGGCTCAGCGTGTCTGTTAGCAATTCTCTGCAGGAAGGAACGATCTCCTATATTTAAGGGGGGGATGAGGCAAAATCTACCCTCTGCAGGAGAACCAAGAGGTGATGCTGAGAATTAACAGCTAGGCTTGGGACATTTCCTAACTCAACATCAGAGCCTCTAAAGTTGAAAGAAACGTTGCTTTTCTTTCCATGTAACGTTGAGCTGAGCCAGCAATGTCTGTGTCAAATGTCCATCAAACATGGTTAAAACCTGTCAATTTTGAGCGATTCTGCGTTTGAGCCTAACTGAGCCAGGCGAGCAGCGTGATGTGTCATTATACTTAAATGTACTGGGTAAAGGAGAGACTTTGTGCTTCTCGTGCTCTGTGGCAGTGCTGGATCTATATGTGATAATCTCTTAGCTTGTTGTTGTGGGTCTGCATGATGTCCTGCTCATTGGGAGAGAGTGGCCGACGTGCAGGCATTTGGGGGCAGCCAGAAAATGCGTGGGAGGCCGTCTCAGTTTTCTACTTCTTAGCAGTAAGGACATCAACAGCTCTTGATGCAATTACACGCGATGACTGCCTGGCATAGCCCTGCTCTTCCACAGTGGCCTGTGGTAGTTCCTGAGGAGCACTCAGCATTAATATATATTAAATACAGGAAATGTGAATGATGAGATTAGTGTGTGAGGGAGGAACCCGTGTGCGTTCAGGAAACCCTACTGCAGTTGGTCTCTAGCTTGTATGCGCTGCTGTCACGGTGCACAGCTCTGAGTGACAGGGACAAGGTCCTTGTGGTCAGACCCCTCTAGTTCCTGCTTTAAATCTTTGCCTACATGTGAAAATCCCCACTCTCTCCATCCTTACCTATACCGATACTTGAGGTCATCTCGCTCCTGAAATGGGAGCATCTTGCCTGACCAGTCTTTCCATGAATGATTTGGTTTGATAGATACAAGGACAGCTTTGAGAGCTGGTCAGCCCTCCATCTATTGCATGTTCCCCTTGTGCTTTGCATCGAAAAGCTGCACATCAAAGCAGCTCAGGGGGAGCATGGTTCTCTGTTGGTCCGACCCCCTTGTCAGGACTGGATTGAACGTGGTCTGAACTGGCAGTGTTATTCCCTCCTCCACCCGCTATTGCTATTCCTGGGAGCAAGGCTGGTTTCTCTCATCCTTGATTGACCCCTTTGGCAAATTTTTAAATACCCTCTTAAAGGGTTCCTTTGTGCACTGGGTGATGTGTTTTCAGGCAGCCCCAAAGACCAATGGGTCGTTTGGATGTAGACAGTTGTGTTTGGGTATTGGCTTTTGCTGCAAACCTATGGGGGAAAAATAATATGCATCAGCTCTGACTTAACCTTATTCAAGGATGTTTCTTGAACTTCAAGAAACTTTGGAGAGCCCTGCAGATGTAGCTTTGTCAGAAAATCCATTGAAATATGATGGCCTGGGTGTTGACTTGCGTTCTTAAACACAGCAGGGAAATTTGTCTTTGAAGTGCCTCGCTTGCAGATACAGATTTAGGTACTTCCAGAAATTCACACTTAAAGATATGGGATGTGGGGAGCTCTTCCAAATTTCCTGTGAAGTTGAACTTTTGTCAGTTTAATTAATAAATATGGGATGGCTTCCTCACAGAGAGAGGAGCATAAATACTGCAGAAATGAGTGCTTTACAGTTACTTTGATTAGAAGGTTGATGGATACCTGTTCCTTTCAACTTAAGCCAGTGCTGTACCTCGAAAGCCCACGGCACATTTGCATAATTAAAATGCAATTAAAAATTTTCTGGAGAAGAAACTGCATAGAGTTGATGTGGGGTGAGGGAGGGTTAGAAATCTTTAGCACAGTTCCGCTTGAGTAACCCAAGGAGCTGGGATGGCTTGTTTGGAGCTACTAGAAAATCAGATATTTTTCCTGGTCTTTTTGAGGATTTGTTGTTATGTGCACCAAGAGCCTGACTCCAGGCTCGCTAAAATTTTCTTCCATTGCTTCCAATAACAGAATTAGAAGGTATTTTGAGGAGGAAGAGGGGAAAAAGGACCCACATGAGATGCATCACCAAACGGCCGCTCCTTGTTCTCATCGTTTCCCAGGCATTTGCACTTTGTCTGTTTGACTTGGCATTACATTGCTTCTTGAAGCTGTCAATGGAAAGCTGCAGTGTTTTATGGATGCTTTCTTTTTGGCATTGTGGGTTTTGTCCCTTGTGGAAGCTTCATACATTAATACCTTTTTTAGATGAGTATAATCCATCTATGACTGCAGCCAAGGACTTCATGGCAACTGTATGGATTCTGTCTAGACCCCTGTGGATTTCGGATCATTCTAGGCTTATAGGTTTGTTCCTATTTACTGCTGAGACTTGCACCAAAACTATTTAATACCTGAGCAGAGCCCCTCAGGGTTGCAGTTTGCATTCAATACCAATTGATCCAGGAAGACAGGAGCTGCAGATTGGACGTGAGTGGAACATGAGGGAAAATTAAAATGCTATCTGAAGTTTCCCCTGAATGCTGGTCTGTGATTCGGACCAGTGCTAAGCCTCATGCACTGCTTGAGACTTGCCTGTGCATGTCTCCTACCTGTCCTCTCCTGCAAGGGCTATGTCTTACAGTTGTGATCAGAGCAGGGGAGGGTGCTTCCAGGAACATGTGCCATGCTGTGGCTCGTGTCCCAGAGGGCTTTCCTTGTGGGAAGGAGGACCCTTAGGGGGTCTGTGGCTGTTGTGGTTCATGTGGTAGCCCCTGGGCTGCTCAGAGCAACCCTCCTTTCTCCTGGTGTCTGGGGATCAAATGACTTTAGTCCATAAGCAGGGGGTAATTATGGAAAGCGTTGTACTCCAGTGAGCTTGTATCTGGTAAGAATGTTAATCACGTCTCTGTATTTGGTATAAATATTTACATCTGAACTGTTTTAATTGGAAACTACTGTTGATTTTAAAAACATTCTACAGAAGTGATGCAGCATCTTTGCATGCTTAATAGGAAGAACTGGTTTCATGTGTGATTTAGGATACTAAATAAGATATTAAGTTATGCAGAGTAAAATGTAAATGTATGTTCCTTATTTATGTTTTTCAGGTAAGAAATTGCATTCCGTTAAGCAAGGCTGCCTAAGGGAGTTGACAGATGCTGGCTCTGTGCATTCATTTGTAAGCTACCAAATCATGCAAAGTATTCTAGCATTAATCCTGTTTGATATTTTGGCAGCTTTCTGAATTAAATTATTGCTTTTAAAATATCCAAACAAAACATTTCCTCCAAATTCTGTTCTTTTCCTTCCCTTTGCAACGCTGTTTACTAAATACTATACAAATTAAATAATAGTTTCTAGTCCTTCCATAGACATGCATGTTTTTCTGTGCTCCAGTGAATTTTGTATACAAATTTTCCCCGATCACTCTAGACCTTTCTGATCTCTCTCAGATAATCAGTTGCACAGATATTTCTTTAAATAAATGTCACAAAAGGCAATGTACAACTCTAGTTGTGTTGTGTATTTAAGTATTGCTACCCAGTATTTCATCTTCACAGTGGTTATGTTTCCCCCCCCTACTTCAAAGCTTTATTTTGTGTGCTGCCCCCTTCCCCCCTCCCTTTTTTTTTTTTTTTGTTCATCTCTGTGGTAAGCAATACAAAAGGCATAAAAATGTTGCTTCCAGTCTCTTATAGCTAGGAAGTCTACCAACTACAATCAATAACTGAATTTCTAGGGTAAATTAAATGAAAGCAATATACATGATTCTCCTTCATTACACAGGAGAGGAATGGAAAGCTAGAAACGTGATCTGGTTCTTGTAGATACTTGATGAAAAATAATAAAGCTTTGCAGGAATGTAGCCACCAGGAGTCTAAAATTGATCTTCTTCATTACAGCTGCTTGAGATTTGCATTTTTTATATCAAGAGACTTTTACAGCAGGAGGCATTTTTCCTTCGTAAGTAGTTTATTTGGTAAGACAAGGAGAGAAAAGATTTTGCTTAGACAAACGCCAAAGAAACCCTCAAGCATTACTTCATAAAGGCAAAGCTACTGTCTGTCTTTGCTGTGGATACAGAGAGGCACAGGTGCAAGAGAGGTAATTCAAGTTATTAATCCAAATATGACTACATTTCCTGGCCTTTCGGTGCCAAAAGGGTTGTTTGAAGGAGGTCACCATTTTCATTCCGGAAGTAGATGGAGAAACTTGCCCTAAATGTGCAGTGTTGGCCCCTGGTGCTGAGTGGGCTCCAATAAGGAGCCCTTTTAATACTGCTTTTTAATCCTATGGCTGTGCGTATTTTTATCAGCAAAGCATTTTAAGCATATGCTTAATTTAAAGAACGGCTAGTCTCATGGAAGTCAAATGGGATTTAAGCTGGTGTGTCAGAAGCTCCCATGGCTCAGCATGACCTGGGAGTGTGGAGAGCCTTGGACAGCGCTTGGGTCTCCATCCCGCTGCTGCGTTGCACCCACTGTCCTGAAAATTACCCTTTCCCTCTCTGCACCAGAGCAGCACGGGAGGATGCAATGAACAGTAGCTAAGGCCAACAAGTAACAGCTATATTTGAAGCTATCAGTGGTAGTTTTTATAGACTAACCAAGCATGGCTGTAGTAAAGAGAGCAGCTATTGGCCTTTTATACCGGACAAGCTGTGAGAGTTAGACATGAGTAAGACTCTTGACTAATGTGCTGCCTGCCTACTTGGTTGCAATCTGTTCCTCGGCAAACATGGGCTTTAGTTGGGTGATAGATGACGGCCTGTTGAGAATGGCTACTAGTCTTTTGGATGATATGGGCGAGCCTTAATTATTCTTAGCTGAACATAAGGCTGGAAAATGCTTGGCAGGAAGATGCCTTTGCATTTTAATTAATCGGTGTCTTTTTCTTGGAAACAAAATGAACCCTGTGTGCTCGGTTGGCTTTGACAGTGGGGAGCAATGTCCTCATCAGAGCTCACGTTTTAGCATTTAGTTCCGAAGTACAGCCCTGGACCTGGGCAAAGTAGGTTATATGGGGGTTATGCTGGTTTGGAATTTGTCCTGCGTCTTCATTTTGATTCCCTGCATGATGCTGTCGCCTAACAGAGATGTCCCTTTAGTGTGATAAAGGGGATGGATGTGGGTATTTTTCTTGCAGAAGTTAAACCCAGATTTATATATCTGGGAAACTGAGAAGCTGATGCAGCGTGTGAATTTTCAAACTGCATGCTGTGCGATAGAGATTCCTCTTGCCTATCCGCTTTCAAAGTATTTCCCCAGAAGATGAAGTGCCAGCATAATTTTAGTATGCATAAACTGTGGAGGCAATGATGATAATTAACAGCAGGGTCCCCGGTTTTGAAATACTGCATTGATCATTCCTTGTAGTTCTTGTTTTAGCATTCTCCCTTTTTGTCAGGCTGGGAAAAATTTCCACCCAGACACAGTTGAGGTTTTATTGAGGAAAAGGAAGAAGGTACATGGTTTGGAGAAGCCAGAGCCTAGTCCTGCCTTTCTTAAAGTCAGTTCAAAGGCTGCCATTGATTTTACCAGCACCCAATTTGAACCTTTGGACTGGAGCTCATCCAAAAATACTCCAGACTTCAGGGTGACAAAATGAGTAGCATAGAAATAGGTCACTCTGCTTTCACTGTCCATGCTGCTGCCTTTAGACTTAACACAGAATTTCATTCCTGCGTCAATTTTCAGACATATGGAATATTAACATCATTAATTCATTTTTACCATCTTGAAGAGTTTAAATCAGCTGGGAACTTTATTCTTCCAATTCAAAACATAAATTAAATTCATAAGGAATTACAGTTGTTGTTAATGACTCACATAATTAATTTCTTTATGAAATAGAATGGATGCTTAGTGTCTCAGGTACTAAATGGTCTATATTCTTACAATGCTGTTTCAATTTTAATTTAATTAAACTGTGGGATATCTAGTTGAGAAACATTATATAAAAAAAGAACTTGCTTAATGTGAAAGGCAGTGACATTATTCTTGCAGTGATAAAAACTTAAATCAGATGGAAGTGGAAATCTAAATCAAGTGGAAGACTACTGCAGAGTCTGTAATCTCTGTTTAAAATGTGAGATACTTTGCAGTCAGTAACTTAATCTCATTTAATTTCAGATCAGTCTTATTTTAAAAGTGGCTTTTCTTTCATTGTTTTGTGTTCTTCTGTGAAGCAAGTCATGGTATCTGAGGTGGCTTGCACAAGGCGCCTGATTTTGTTTATTAGTCACACTTTTGTACAGCTGTAAAACTATTGGATGACTACTGAGCTGGCCGTAAAGTCTCTTAAACTCAATAGATGGCACTAGTTTGCACAGTTCTTGCCTGTTGTCTTTGCCAAAGTGATTACAGTTTTTGCAAAAATTTGTGAGAAAAGATTTAAGCTTTTATAGGTGTCTGTACTATTGTGGGTTACTGTGAGTTGTTGTGGTTTTTTTTTTTGTTTGGTTGGTTTTGGTGGGTTTTTGTGTGGATTTGGGTTTTTTTTTTTTTAAAATTGCATTGTAATTCAGTGTTTTAGAAACATATTGCCTTTATTAACATACACGCTGTCTACTACTTGTGCTTTTGATGAACATCATCAAATTATTTGGATTGGAAAGATTCTTGGGAGATTGTGTAGTCCAGCCTCTTGCTCAAAGTTGGAACAGCACTGAATTCAGACCAGATTGCTCAGGGCTTTGTCTAGTCAGGTCTTGAAAGCCTCCAAGAACAGAGATTCTTCAACTTCTCTGGGCTCGTGTTCCAATCCTTAATTATATGCAGGGTGACTATATCGAGTATATCCAGTCCATACTGCTGTCTATCATTGCCTGCCATGTACCTCAGTGAAGAGCATGACTGTATTCTCTGCAAGTCGTGCCTAGGTACTTGTTGGCTTCTGTTGGTTCCCCTAAGCCTTCTCCTTTCCAGGATAAACTAAGTTAGCCTCTCCTCACAGCTTGTGTGCTCCAGCCCACTGACCATCTTGGTGGTCTCAGCTGGGCTCGCTCAAGCTGATCAACATCTTTCTTGTACTGGAAAGAGGCCCAAAATTGGAGGCAGTGTTCCATCTGTGGCCTAATAAGTGCTGAGTAAAGGGGATTAATCACTTCCCTTGATCTACTGGCTTATGTCCTTGTTGCTACAGCCTTGGATCTTGGTAGCCTTCACCACTGCTAGGGCTGTCCACTCGGACCCCAGGTCCCTGTGCAGCGTTTGTGCAGATGTGGTCCTTGACAACAGTTTGCAGAACGCTGTGTTTTTTACTAAGAAAGGCAAACACTGCATTAATATCTTAAAATTTTGACTCACATCTGCTCTCTTGCCAAAAGAGTGAACCACCACCTGCTATTAATTAAAAACAGCCTGCTCCAGCTAGTGGCTAAGACTGAACTCAGGCATATGCATCTTCTGTTTAAGCAGAGAAGTTGTTTTAACCATTCATGTGACTCTCCTGGCATCCTGTTTCTTTTAAAGGCCAAATTCAACCCTTTCTCTTGACTCCCACAGGCTTCGAGCTGTGCCTAAAACATTTCCTTTCAGTCAAAAGCTGTCCAACTACTGCTTTCTAGACTGCCCGCACACGCACTGAAAGAGCCGTGTGGAAGCATTAGTGAGTGAATTAGAATGAATTAGAGGAGCCAGGTTTTATAAAGGCTGGAGGACATGCAGTGTAAATGCCAGTGACAGAGAGGAACTGCCAGTTCCTTCAAGCTGAAATCTTGTTTACATCTTCACGTGTGTGCTTTTTTCTTCTTTGCAGAACCCACTACCTCTGTGCCCTTCCTCACAGCTCCTTGCTATCTTTGTTTAGCAAGTCACTTGTCTTCACTTGTGGGCTATATTTATCTTCATCCAAGTCACCTTTCTCCGTTAATACCAAGTTTTCCACTGCTGATGTTGGTGGGACCCTTCCCTCTGTCCTTTCCCGTTCCCAATCTGCATAACCTTTCTTGCCAAGCCAGACCTTGGACCCCAGGCACCACCTTTCTGTCCCATCAGGCACAGTTTAATTCTCAGCTCTGTGCCTCCCTCACCCCTTCCATCATGTATTCTCCTCTCCATTTGGGCTCGTTGTTCTGACTGGTTTTTGTTGCTTGTTAGAGCGGGTGCTTTAATCCTCAGGCTGTCCCGTCCGCAGCTGTGGCTGCGTGAGGAATTGCCTGGCTCAGGGCAGCCAGAGCAGTGCTCGCAGGGAAGTCCCACACAAGTCCCCCAGAGCAGTGGTTCTATGTCTGACTGAGAAAAGTTCCTGCGTCTGACTTGCAGGTGCTCAGGCTCGAGCACAGTCGCTGTGGGGCAGTGAGGGAAGAAAGGAAGAATCCTGCTGTTCCACACAGACCAGCTGCTGCCTGGTGCTTGTAAGCTGCAACTGTTGGAAAGTCCCAAACCTGACTGACCCACAGCGTAAGGACAGTAAGAGTCATCTCCATCTGATTCTACTGAACTTCAAGGCTTTGGTCCAAATGTACAATTTCCAAGTAAAATATTTGAGATACAATGTTTTGAGCCTTTTCTCCGATCCCCATTCTTTGTTTTCTTTTATAAATTGGTATTTTATTTTGCTGTGGTTGTATGACACTGTTGCACTTTCTCTCCGGGCTGCACAGTGTTGAGCACTTTTATTCTTGAGATCATCCAATGTATGGAAACATGTTCTGTTGGCCATCCTGTCGCGTGGTATGACAGCTAGCCAATGTCTTTTTTTCCTAGATTTAGTTCTTTAATCCCTTTTGGTTTTGCTGAGGCAACACAGAATGATTACTATTGGGTTTAGTTCCTAAGTAAATCTTCACATTTAGTGGATCATTTGCATGGCATCTCTGCACAAGGGCTGGAACTAGTGCAGCCTAATGCAACCTATTACCCCTCCCACCCCGAAGCAGTATCCAAAGAAGAAAAAAAAGGTGTAATTCAAACTATTGCTTTTTAAATAACTTTCTGCTAGAGTTATGAGGTCCAGCTTTTTTCTAGCACTTCCCTTTTCTTCATATAATTAGAAGTTTAGATTCAGGTTTGCTTCACAAAACCAAACCCCACATCTTCACACAGGCAGCCTGGGATTGGCAGACCTATCACTGCTTTTAATTGATTAATCTTCTGACAGTGTTGCAATGAGAACTGAACCTTTTAAATAGCGCCTTACTACTTTCAAAGTACTCTAAAGCGTTTTCTAAAAGAGGTGAGAGTCAATACTGCTTGGCATCGCAGCTGTGGGCAAAACTAACAGCTCTTACTCTGTCAGCAGTTGTTCAAATGCCACAACAAATGGTAGAACTTGGGTTTTTCTTTGGAGGAAGTGTCCTCTGGCCGGGACACAAGCGCTCTCTCCTTGTTTTATTTTTTTTCAGAGCATGCAGCAAAATTTTGCTGTAGCCATTCTGTTTGTAGAGCTTTCTTCCTCTGAAAGCACTTGAAACTGTCGTGGTGCCTCTCTTAGCAGGGCAGTTGTTTGGGATTGCCCCTAGTGCCTCCTTTGGGGCATTTTACAGAGGCGAATGCTGTTATTACCCTGCCCCTTCATTAGGAGAAAGCTTAATTTCAGTCTGACTGATGGCTTGTGCGATGCTTCAGATAGATTTGACTTCATTGCTGTGAGCATTGCAGCCTGTTTTGGTGCACAGCGGGCAACAGCACAGAGCTGTTGTCACTTGGTTTTCCTGTGCACGGGGAGTGTTTTGCTGCAGAATGCATGAGTTGATGATCTTCTACACCTGGAGGCACGTTCTTCACCTTCTGTGAATTGTTTGATTCCCAGGAGACTGAGTGTGCCACTGCATCCTCTGCTGTGGCCTGCGCCTGTGCTTTCAGCACTCTGAAATTCCCCTTCTTTCCATTCATCTTAATAATACTCTGCGGCTGTGAAGGCACCTGTAGGCAGGACTTGACCAGGTGTAATTCGCACCATGTTCTGTATAATATTTGTAAAACATGCCCCAGGTATTTGAAGCCTCCCATAAGCTAAAGCGATGATGGCTACCTGGCGTGCAGCCCATCTGGATCTGGGAGGAAGAAGTCCCAGGGAGGTGACAGCACAGAGGTGCGTACTGCTACAGACACCTCCTCTCCCGCTCACCCACAGCACATGCTGGTTTGCAGAGCCACAGCGGGGTAGGGAGATCCATGGGTGCACAGTTAACACCTTGTCCCTTGAGACGTGTGTTCATGGGTTTGTCTTCGAGCACAGGGAGGCATCTGACCCTGCCTAAGCCTTTTGCTGTGTTTGGGTGGCTGCTGGAGATGTTTGGGGCTGTCAGTCTCCCTCCAAAGGCTTTCTGGTGGTGTGGTGGCTGTTGGACGTGGGAGCTGTAATGCTGTCTCTGCTGTCAAGTCAGTGTGTAGCCTTGGGGCAGACTGTTTAATCTCGGCGTGATCTCCTCTGAAGATCTGACCTTATTTCCCTACTGTATAATTTTTACAGCCACATGAGGATTGAAGATTAATTAATTAATGTCTGGGAAGTGCTTTGAGTGTGTTATTTAAAGGTGAAGTATTATCATAATTCTCTAGGGAAGTGTCACTGTGTTTAATATGTGTACTGGCATCTGTCCTTCCTTGAAACGTATAAATTCTGTTTCAGTTCCTTGATTTCCATACCTTCATTATTCATTTTGCCCTAGTTTGGAACTTACTTTTTATTTGGTTTGAATTAGAAACATACCTTCTATATGGCAATAGTATGTAAATTAATTTCAGCTTTTGGATGTTTTACTAGTTTCAGCAGTATTTCTGGGAAGTACTGCCATAACCACTCCAGTCTATAGAATTGAGGGACTGCTCTAATTCCTGTGTGTAATTTTCACTCAATGTACTTTTCTAAAATGACTATATCTTTTACATTTATTTTCATCCTAATGCATCTGCGCAGTACTTAGAAGGAAACTGGAATGACTCTCAGCAGTGAAGAGGATGCTCAGAAGGGTGCTTACCTTTGTTCCCGGTAGTGGCTAAGGAAGTATTCCGAAAAACACACACATGTGGTGTTTCTTTGGGGAGCTAGCCATTACAATGTGAGGTGGAAAGCTGGCATTCTTGCCTCTGTCTCTAAAACAAACTGGTTTATATATTTTGACTTCCAAGTTTTCTGTCTCCTATGCCTGTCATCTTCTTATCCTGTGACTTTTGCTATGCTTCTTATCCCTTAATTTCTTGCTTCTTCCTATCTCTAATGCTGTCATCAACTGTTGTTTAGTGGAACGCTGGCAAATATGTGAACTACTCATCTTTCTTTCTGTCTGAAGTTTTCTCTCCAGGGATCTTTAGAAGGCAATTTATTTTCTCTAAATCAAGGTGGCAGAACTCATATAGCCTTCATTTTGCTGATTCCACGCAAGGCCATTTGGTATTTTAAAGCTCTCTCACTTCTTTTTAATAATCTATCCTACCCTCCAAATGTGTATTCTCTGTGTGTCCACTCCAATGACTTATTATATGTCTTGGTTTCAGACGAAACCTTGTAGTTGCTGTCAGATATGTGGCCCTCTAGATGGTTCAGGAATCCTGAGGCAACGGCTGGGCAAACTTTTCGGTAGTCTATGGTGACCCTTACTGAGGGCCAGAGCAGAAGGATAGCAGGGCACAAAGCCAGACACGCTTCCCCCATTCCCCAGAAGCGTGCAGGAAGGGTGGGATTAGCCTGGTGGTACAATCAGCAGCACCTGAGTTTTTGTTAGGGTTGCTGGAGGGCACAGGAGCTGTGCCTGGATGCAGTGGTGTTTTCCCATCTGCTGTCTGCAGGCTGTTGTGAAAGGCCCCCAAGGGAAGAATTGCAAGTTCTCCTTTTGCTCTTGCTCTTTTGGCCTTGGCACCCATACAGGGACTGTATTTGGCGTGAAAACTGCTTTTCTACGCTGCAGCTTGCCACATAACTGGTGGTTTAGGTCTCGAATGGATTAAATATGACTCCACTCCAGCCTCTGTGTATTGTGTTTATAGATAACTATTTTTTGATCCATATGGGAATTGCTTTCCATTTTTGGCATCTTTATAAAAATCCACACTATGTATAAGTATGTAGCCCTCATAAGGACCTGAAACTTCTTCTCACAATGCCGACATATTTAGAGAAGCAGGGGGGTACAACGTTCAGCATCCCGAAGACCTGCCTTCTGACACAAAATGCACTCATTCTCACACCGGCCCATTTTTTTAATCTACCAACGTACTTTTGAATACTTTGGGGAGACCTGGAATGACCTAGCAATCCAGATAACTGCCTCATGATTAGAAGTAACGGGAAGGCAGATGCCAGCCGTTACAGAAGTGTCAGCAGAGAAGCATTTGTCTGTGTTGCTCACTCTGAAGTTAATGTGCACAGACAAAATTGTTGCTTAATTTCATCTGGTAGTGTTGAGAGTAAAACTTGTGTCTGGGGTGGGGGAGTCTTTCCAGTGCTGCTCTTGTGAGATCTGTGCCAGTCCTTCTTTCACGTCTCCTCTTCGGGAAGGCTGCTCACAAGCTGGCCAGGGGTTGCGGTTACGTGGGAGCTGAAGCATGCTGGGCTCTGAACTCAGTGTTAGTTTTTGCATTGCAGAGGTGCCTGGGAGCTCTCCTGAGTCCAGGACACCTTGTGCAGTAGAAGCAGGCAAAGAAACGGCCGTGTGTGTCCACACAGTTTAGTCTTGGAGTAAGAGAGGACAAGACTGTGCTCAGGCCAGCAGGGAAAGGTGAGTGACTGCATTGTCCGGCAGTCCTCAGCACCAGCCCAGCCTCTGTCGGGGCATCATCCATCACAACATGGACTCTTTGCTGACACTGGAGATGGGATGACTTTCAATGTTACTGTTTCTCCAGGGCTGTCTCAAGACTGATGAAGACAGCTCTTTCATAGCTATACCTCCCCAGTATCAGTATTACTGCAAACAGTGGCTTCCACTTGGTCAGCCTTCTGGAAATCATTGCCTGTGTTCTCATTTGTAAAACTCCTAAACTTGCTTTTTTTGCGTGGTTATATAAAATACAAATATCCTGAGCTAAAAATGAGTGGTTTGGTGTAATCAGTTTCCATAAATATTTCATCGGTGTAATTACCTGCTACACTTTAGATTAGTTTCTTGCTTGGCTTGTGCCTGATAAAAATATGAAATTTAATTCATTTCTGGAGTGCCAGTTTGAAATAAGTGTGTGGATGTATTTGTAAAACCTATTAAAAGAAAGACGGGAAAACATAAAGTCATGCAGGAAACAAACATCCAGTCGTTTTCAGCAACATGAAATGAAATTGAAAAATACCCTTCCAAATTTGTGAAAATCTCAGCAGTTTACTTGATTAGAAAGGTATCT
The DNA here is from genome assembly GCF_034619465.1 of Leptosomus discolor. Classification (NCBI taxonomy): domain Eukaryota; kingdom Metazoa; phylum Chordata; class Aves; order Leptosomiformes; family Leptosomidae; genus Leptosomus; species Leptosomus discolor. Next base: position 7,633,990 of record NC_141399.1, read on the forward strand.
TGAAATGTAAGTTGTTGGAGCATATAGAAAGAGAACAAATCGGGTCCGAATAGCTTTCACTTTTTTTTGCCTTTCTGGTTTTAAAGATTTGTGCTAGAGAGCCAATACGTAATACTGCAGCAGTTCTGAAAAAATCTCTCTTAAACCCCTGTAAAAATTACTGCGATTCTTTTGGATTTAGGGATTTAGGGATTTTTTCTTTTTTTACATTTTGTTTTTGCTTTTTTCCCATCAGCTAATTTTTTAATTTTTTTTTTTTTTGGGTTAATGATAGAACATGCCATAAAGTCAAGATTTTTCTTAATGATTTTAATGACATAAAGTACATCAGAGAGATTTCTTCAGAGTTTCTGGCTGGAGGACTGAACTGCAGCGTGTATATGAGTTCTTCATCCTTTGTCCAATTTTTTGAGGTCTTTTTCCCTTTAATTAGACTATCATTTTTGTTCTTACATCCACACCAAAAAAACAGCTGATGTCAGCAGGCTCAGATCACCATGGAGATCTTCCTAAAGTAAAATCTGATATTAGTTACTATTGGCCAGAAACAAAGCATTATGGATCCACAAAAGCCAGCTTCCCAAAATCCCAAATCCTCTTGGGTGTTTCATATCTCATAGAAAGAAACTGCAAGTTCATGACCTGATCCTTGATAAATCCCAACCCTGCAGCTCCCTCTGGAATCGTGTGGTTCTGTTTTCCCAGGATGCCCATGTCTGCACTCTGGGAATAAGTAAGCCGTTGCAGAGGATGAAGCAAAGTATCCTGCATGAGTACATTGTTAATTAAACTTGCATGAAAACGAGATTCTTACGCTGTAAAAGTAGCAGAGAGAGGCTGGGTATATTAACCTTGAATTTCACCAGGGTGATCTTGGCACTGAGGGCAAATACTGCCATGTGATGAGAGAATAATTGACACCAAAAGTGCATATATTTGGGTCTGAATGCTGCAATGAGTGTTTATTTACTTAGATTGAGCAGGGTTGCTTTGTACTTCAAGGCTCTCTAACGCAAGTACCCAGTGGGTGGCAGTGTGCTAGCTTTGGATGAGGCTTTTTTTTTTTAATTCTCTAGCTAGTTTCCATGGTGATGACTGCAGCTTTGATGCCTGTGCAAAAGTGGAGAGGGAAAGAGAAATAAGAGGGCGATATTGCATTAAACTAGGAGTTGGGTAACCCATGGAAAACACAGCGGTCACAGCAAACTGCAAGTTCTGCCAATAAGAAAGTAGTAGACAAAGAAATCATGGATGTCTGAAGAGCAGCTTCCATCAAGCTGTTTTGATGGAGCGCTCTAAAGGCAGCAGTAAACCTGAAGGATTTAGAGTAGAAAAAAACCAAGGTCGTCATGTGTTAGCTGAACTAGACTCACTACTGGAGTTTTTAGAAGATTCTTGCACTATATGGGTAAAGTTGTGCTAAAAATAGTAACAATACAGAGTATAATTGAACATAGATTCTCCTGTCAGTAGTTTAAAGTGATACATCTAAATAGTATTGTGGATTTAAATACCAGGTCAGAGAAGCATTAGTTTTCATGAACTCATTGAAGTTTTGTATCGAATCAATTTTATTTTCTGTTAAAAGAAATAGTTGTCAGGCTTGAAATTCCTATTTGTTAAAACTATATCTAAAATTCTCTTTTGCAGACATTGTGCCACCTCTGCAGCAGTAACCTCCAAATTACACAGCAGAGGTCTTGAAATTCATGCACTGCAGTAATTGTCGATACTGTTGACTTTGCACCATAATCGTTTGCGACTGCGATGAGACGTGGCTGAATTTAATGCCCACAATCTACAGCTTATCAGCGTAGATTGATCCAGGTCTATTTTGTGTGAAAGCTGCTGATCAAGGAGCGCCACAGGTCTTTTTTCTCAGACCTGCCTCTTCCTCGCTGCTTCAGTTTGATCAACTCGTCCCACTTAGCTTGAGCAAAGTCTGTCAGATGGAGAGGGGTCTGCTGGCTCTCATGAGGGGGCAGAAGCTAAAGTCCTAACACACATGGCACCATCTGGAGCTCTGAAACCACGCTATTTGCTTGAAATTTTGTGTGTATCAAAGTTTGAGGTGGTTGGTTTTTTTTTGTGGGTGGGTTTTTTTTTTTTTGAGAAAAAAAAAAAAGGTGGGGGGAATCTTCAGAAGAATATTTTACCAGTGCAGCTTGTGGGAGCGTGCACATGGATCACAGTGGTCTTTCTCCAGACTTCCATAGGCTTCCAGTGAAACTGCATCCCCAGGTCATCATTAGTGATGTCCTATGTTTTCCCAGTTTTTTCTGTCTCCCTCCATTGTCTATCATCACCTTTGCCCTCAGGCTCTTTGACCAGCACCCAGACACTCGCGGAAATCTCCCTACATCCGATTTGATCCTGCCTTGCTGAGGATCTCACCGGCCTCTGAAGCAATTCTTGCCTGATGTTGCTAAGCTCACCTTCAGACTCCTGCCTTCCACAGCAGATCTGTGACATGACTGTGTTTCCTCCAAATCATGCTCGATGTGCAACCTCGGGTGGTACAATGGGAAGACTTGAGCATACCTCACTTCTGTAGTGCTTGGATTTAAAGCTTCATGTCTGATGTTGATTATTTGGCTTTGAGGTATAGATACGTGTAGTAGGAGTTGCAAAACTATTGTTGGAAAAAGAGACGGTTGCCTCTCACTGCTAGAGGGGCAACACGGATGACAAACCTTGTTCACAGAAATTGTTCTGTGTGTTAGTGTTTCTCAGTGTTCAGTGTGGTTTTCTAAAGGATCAAGCAGAAGGAAAATCAGCCTTTCTGCAGCTCTGGGTGCATGAGTATGCACAGGAGGTATGCTAGAGCCTCAGCAAATAGCAGGTTTGAGTGAGAGATGGAAAAGAAGTAACCAAAGAGATTGCTGGAACTTTTTCTTTTCCATGGTTGGTCTGACTCTGGATGTACCTTTCTCTGTCATTCTCAATGTGCACGCTTCTTTAATGAAAGGTGATCAGCTGCATTAATTATATGCTTCCTGGTCCTCAAAGCATCTCTCTAGAATGGGGGTTGTTTGGGCATTGATGACTGGCTCTTAACAAGTGACAGACAAGAATAAATAAAATCTTTCTCTGTGTTTAATACCGAATGTCTGAGGATACTTTTCCTGTGTAGAGTTAAGTTAGATTTCAGGGAGGTGACTTGATGAAATTGACTTCGTGGGCATGAAACCTTCATGGTCATGGTGGAAAATCAGCTCGATCAGGGGAGTTGTTTTCTGGACATATACAGGTTCTTGCAAGCTGTTAGGGACGCTAAATATATTGTAGCCAAGGAAAGCTGACAAGGATTGTAGCTGCCAAATTTCTAATAGCAACTCTGTAATTTCATTGCTTTTTCAGCAACAAAGAGAAGAAAAATACTGTTAACTTGGCAAAAACTGTTTTTGTGTGTTTCTCAGGGTGCAGTACCAATCCTTACTAAAATAACTGAATGTAAGTCAGAAAAATATAACCTGCTTTCAACAAAAACTAAAGCTATGTATCCCTACCAGTATCTAAAATTGATGCATGACTTTCCTTATTGAAATACATCACCCTTCTCCAAACGAATTAGACTGAGACTCAAGACTTGAGGATTAGCAAAGGGCTTAATTAAAACGTCATCAATGTTGTCCCTGCAGAATCAAAATCCTGACACTCTGGTTACTGAACTATATTTGAGCCTTAATTTTAAGTGACTGAGTTTTACTTTAAAGGGATCATCACTTAGAAACTTAAACATGGCTTGCTTTCAGTATTGTTGCCTCGCGATTGCAGATCAAAATAATTCTCACCATTTTATTAGTGCTATGATCCCATTTTCAGGTTACTACAATGCATTTAGAGTTTTGGCAAGTTAATGATTCTTACTGTCTTGGCTTTCAAAATGAAGCATTACTAGTTGAACGAAGTCTTTCAGATTTGCAGCATTTATCCTTCTCAGAGGTCCGTGTTTCCCAGAAGGCTGAAGACTGATAACAGTTTGACTCTAGCCTGTCAAATAACCCTAAGAAATGGATACCAATCTCAAATGCAGAGCTTCAACAAGAAGTATTCTTTTTCAGTCTTGGCAAGGAACACTTAAGTCAATAAAAATTTTAAATGAAAAACACGAAAAGAGTCTAACAAGATCAGGCATTTGGTGGTGAAGAAGTGAGAGCTCAGATGTCCAGGGTTATGAACAGGTTTCCAAGCTTGGGAACAAACTCTTATGTTCTTGCCATATGATGGTTGTTTATCCTGTCTTGTTTGTTGTATATTTTTGTAACAGAAGATACCACAGAAATTGGTGTTTGGTGCAGATTTTGGCACTCTGTGGTAGAGTTTGGCTGCCTGTAGCTGAACCGGGGCTTTGCATAACATGTACATTCTGTGCAAGGGGAGCATAAAGAAAGATTTCTGTAAGATTTTTTGGTAAGTCAAACACATGAAAAAGCATATGCATTAAATGATAGAAAATATTTGATTTTTAAAAGGCTGCAGTGAATTACGAATAAGCTTAAGTTTGCATATTTTAAGGTTTAAAGAGAACTTGTCTCAATTCTTGATTTTTCTTGCTGAATTGAGACTGCCCTATGAATGTTTTATAGCAAGTGGTGACAGCCTGCCTCTTCTAGGAGCTTTAAAATCAATTTTGTTTATTTAACCAACTCAGCTTCTCTGAAATTGTAGGAACCCAATCCTGACACTGCCTTTGACTTTTCCATGTTCTTCATACGGCACATTAAACAGTTTGTGGCCAGCCCCGTGCCACTAGATGTGTGACATTTGTTAGGTGTTTTGCTGTGGTGAGTAATAGTGGAGGGAGGATGTATTTTGTGGGCTTTTGTAGACAAAATGCCTTATTTCATGGTTACCTGCAATTTCAGGAGACTGGATTTGATGTAGATGGTGGCCTTCATGATGTTCCTCGAATGATTATATGGAGATGTGACTATCTTGACTTGCAGTCTAATGGTCTGGGATCACAAATGTTATTTTCTATCGATTCTGTAATTGCCTGGTGTATTCTGTGTCTGCAGTCTAAAATCACAGATTCGAAATAAATCAAACACATTTGGAGTAGCTTCTATCTTCATAACTTGTGGTTAGGGCTATTTTATGAGCTGTGCCAACGTAGTGATGATAACAGGAAGACTTTAAGAAAATAATGACGATACCTTATCCTCGGAGTGAATGGCTGAAACTTTAAAGTCAAGAACGCCTTGTAAAACTGCTCTCGGTTCCCATCTCACTCAAACATGAGCAAATTAGGTGTAGTGCCACTCAAGTCAGTGGTTCAGAAGGAATGTAAATGATAGGAGTATGTGGTCTACTGTTTCAGGAGGTGCCAGTTTAAGGGGTTCAGCTGATTTGCATAGTCACAAATTCAGATGTCTGAATGTCCCATCAAGATTCTTCCCTATTTTGGATATAACACTTCTCAGTCACTTGCAATTTAAGCAGAACTCCTAGGCAAAGACTGCTTAGCCAAAATGACCTATCCATGACTTTTAGAAAATTCCAAAGGGCAAATTTTTTGTATTAGCTCTAAATGTCGACATTGAATCTACTTGATTCTCTGCAATAAAAGCACGTGCAAACATAAATGGAATGCTATCAGAGCAGGATTCCCAGTTTGCTGACCAGATTAAAGACTGCACGAAATTTCAAATAGCTCTTGGTCAGTAAGGATTTTCTCTCCTTTTAATCTGAGCAAGAGTTTACCTCCAGGGAGGGATGTGGCTACTTTGATGGCTGCACCTTTAAATTATTTACCAAGCATTGGTCTTATTTTTTTTTTGTGTGTGTGTGGCATCAGCCTGAAGCGAACCGAACAATGGATCAGCAACAGTACTGAAGACCAGCTGTGTAAAGTAACATCTTAGCTGACTTTTTTAGTCCCACAAGCTTGCTAACTGCAAGTGAAAAAGCACAAGCCATGCCTGTGTTTATGTCCTGGCTATGCATGCAAGCGAAAGATTTCCTCATGGCTTTTACATTAATGTGCTCTAAACTGCAGAGTCAGAGCTCTTATTTTCCCCTTGAGTTGGCAGCACAGGCCAGCTCCCTTTAATCCACACATTTAGCACACATTTTAAAGTGTGTTGTTTTTGGAAAGATGTTTAGCAACTTCCCTTTTGAATCCAGACATAGAGGTCTCTTTCCAGAATTGATGGCCTGTACTCAAGTGAACTGCTCTGTCTCTGGGCTTTGTGAAAGACTAAGTCTGTGAGTTCAGGGATCACCTTTCTAAATGGGGCCTCATAAAAGGGAAGGTGAAAGGAAGGGCAGCTTGAAGGAGAAAAAAAATAGATGAACCTCAAGAGTTTGGTTTGGCAAGAAACAGTGCAAGTTCATTGTGCTTTAAAAACTTTTACTGGACTCTCTCCTGTTTTAATTGTACATTATTTTTATTACTTTCATCATGTATTAATATATAAAGCATATGGATGTGGCACTGTACAAGTGTGACTTAGTTCCTCAAGCCTTAATTTCTCTCAGGCATCCAACCAGAGGTATCAGAGGAATGACGTCCTTGTGGCTTTCCTCGCATTGGCCTGCTAGGCTTATGGTGATACCCAGCGTGGGCGACTCCGTGCTCATCATACAGGGTGCAGAATTAACAGAGCAAAACCACAACTTTACACTCCTGAATACTTACAGTCACTGCAGATATCCAGCCAACACTCGCACTCCTCCTTAATGTCTTATGCTGTGTGTAGAAGGGATGCCCTTCCCATGGGCTGGGTCTGGCAGCTGGATAGAGGATGTACCAGCAGTTGTGGTGGTCTTCATGGTCCATTCATTGTGGGGACCAACACAAGGTTTCTGTGTCTCATCTAGGTAGGAAAGTCGAATTGTGCTGTTGTAAGGGCTTACATGGCCATTGCTAATACATCTTCCAAGGCTACTGCTCTTGCTGCGTGCTGTTGGTCATCCTTTTTCAGTTGCGACCCATAAAATCATGAGTGCAGTAGGATTTGCTGCTGTATTTCATTACTGTTTCCTGTGTAAGTGTTTCTCAGTGAGAGAGTTTATTTTGTTTTACATGTCTGGAAAAAATTACTTGGTTTCTTCAGTGTTTCAGTAGACTGTCTGAGTTGTTAGCATTCTTCGAAGGCCTTTCTTATTGGGGTCAGCAATTGCGAGAAACAAGTTTTATTCTGTCTTGGGAATAAACATTTTGGGTATTTCATATAAAAGCTTCCTATATTTGCAGTTTAAAAAAAAAAAATCTCTTTATGTAGGCAAAGCAAATGTTAAGACATTTTGCTTGCAGTCTGCTGATGGCTTTTGCAAACATTAAAAGTATTGCTGTTTCTACTTGATTGATCAAGTGAGTTGCAATGAAATTTAATTTTGCTATGTCATTTAAAATAGTTCAGTAGAGTCAGAATACCTATTATGATGCAGCCCTATTGCACGTATTTTTGTGCTTTTGGATATGTGCATAATCTTAGAGACTAATCTTTAGCGCTGAGAAGCTGGTGCTTAACTGTAGACAGTACTTGGAAGGGTGTATCTACCATATTCATGGCATGCACCATTTATTTCCTTTCATCTTTCAAGGCATGAATACCTTGCCTCCATCAAGTGCAGGCACATGAAATCAGAACACCCCTTCCAACCTCTCAAATTCATTAAAATAAAGAAAATTTTAATCCAGGTGTTTGAAGACGTACTCAGACACAAAAAGTATGTGGGAGAAGACTTGTACATGTACAGTTAACTGTGTAATTCATAAGCCAGGGAAATATAGTTAGAATCACTTTTGATTCCAGAAGGGAGACATTTGGGTTCAAATTAAATGTTTTTCTCCAAGTGTCACTCATTTCTTGATCCAATGCCAAGTGTCTGAATTCAAAATTCAGTGTTATCCTTGCATTGCAGTTATGTCAGACTTGCTTTTTTCAATATATAGGTGAATGAAGAAAACACCAAAATAAACATAGTGTTACTCCTTTCAATGTGAGTAGCTAGACAAAATTCAGGGTCTTGTAACTTATCACAGCCATGGGAAAAAAATTGCTGATGAAGTCAAATGTATTTTATTGTAATTCAGTTTATTTGCAAGTATGTCCCATGTTCTAGTTTCTGGATGCATTTTTGCCTCTGTTAGTCCCAGGAATTCATTAAAAATTATTCTGGATAACTAAAGATAGGGGCTCTAGAAGAGAAATATTGGAGTATCCAGTTCCTAGCAATCAAGTTAATTGTAAGATTTCTTAGTTTCTTCTACAAGTTCAAAAACATGCTGTCTTGATTTTGGAGGGAGGGGAGGGTACTGTAGTAATACTGTGTTTGTGCCAGCCATAATAGTTAATCACTGCAAATTAATGAGAGCCACCCAAAGGAGAGAGAATTGGGGACCGTGTGTCCTGCCAGTCATGTTGCAGTTGCACTGTTCCTTCCACCTAGGCCAGCTATTGAACGACACCGTACATCAGATGGGGTACTGACCATCTATTGAGGTTAGCAAATCTGAGGAACTTGCTCTGAGTCTAAACATGAAGCAGCAAAAGGTGAATACCCTTGCACTGAATTTTGAGGCTTGGCTGTGTATTTTACTTGAAGTCAGATACCGAAAGAACAACCCTAAAGTAGTCTTCATTTAGAAGTGAAAGCTTTATGTTGAGCCAAATGGATCGATCCAGCAAAGTAAGTGTCTTGCATCTGTATTGTGAAAAACAGGGACTTTATTAGCCACTCCTTTTCCTGTGACCAGCTAAATTTTCATGCCTAGTAAGAAGGCACTATTGAACTCTTCAGAGGAGCCCATGTGAAAGGGCTGGAAAGTACCAGTGATGGTACTGACAGTGATGTTTGCTCGTTGCTTCCCTCCTCCATACTCCATCTGCAACTGGAGGTCCTGGCCAGCCAGGCTTCTAATCAATGCAGTTCTCCACATTTCCAGCTTCTCACAGTGCTGTTTCAGTCTCTTATTCCAGTGACCACCAAATTCTCATACCTTCCTCGGTCTGGGCTCTTCAGTGGGAGAGCTTACAGGGCTGGAGCAGAGGCCGCTGGAAATAGTGCAAGTCAAGCCAGTTATTGCTGGGGTGCCTGGAATGGGTTGTGCTGAAGCACTGGGGATCTCTTCATATTCTTGTCTGTTTTGCTGCAGATCTGCTGTCAACAATTAAGCCTTCTACAGGGAGTCACAACCCTGCCTATATTGATTTTTCTAAACAGTTCCTCTGTTTTAGTGCCCTTGAAGGGACTATATGTCTTTTTAATTAAAAATAAAGTAAATATCAAACGAGTGATGAGGGGTGCAGTGGGCAGAAAACCAACTGCATATTGACTTTTTGTTCTGGAGGTGGATCCGTAGAAACAGCTTGCAAGGGACTGCAGGACAGGAAAGTGTTTTACCCTTAGTGGTTATCTCATATGATGGCCTCACGGGAAACATACTGGTATGATTTGGAAATACAACTGATCATTACTTTAGACTCTGGAAAATTCAAGAAGTTAAATTCACATGACAGATTTTTTTAAAGGTCTCAGGACAGTCTTCATTGATACTGTGATTTCATCCCTGAAATGTTAGCACTTCCACTGCATTTGTCTGCATGCTCACGGGCCGTGATCTTCCATCTCACTAGTGCGATGTGTGTAGTCCCAGTGAGGGGATTATGTGTTTAAGGCGCTGGGATGGAGGGCATGGTACTGGCATGAGGTAAGTTCTTAGGAAAGCTTTGTGGAAGTCCTTAGTGTACTAATACATTAAATTTCTGTTAGTATTGCTGTTGTTAGTTTTTAATCTTTTTTCAAAAGACTACATAAGAATATGTTTATGTACTGGTAGATATTTTAAAATACTACTAGGAAACTGGAGTTTAGATTTATAGCATGTTAGAAAGCTGTTCCAAGTCAGAAGTATATGCATAGATGGATACCACAGGATGTCTCATATGCAGTTAATTCACAACTACCTTCTAGGTAACTCAGTTGCGTAGCAGTAAGGCCAGTTGAAGCAACTGAAGCAAGCCTGTAACACCACTAAATTGCCACTGCATAATTTGATGGTAAACTTTTTGTGCAGGTGTGTCAATCTTCTATTTGCACAAAAAAAACCCAAACCCTAACAACCCCCCACCACAAAAATCCTTGATGGTTTTTGTTTAGAGATTTGGAGGCATGAAGGAAGTGAGGAAGAAGAGGGGTTTCTCCAACTCGTTCTGCATGCCTTGCATTTGGTTCATCATGGGCATCAGTGAAACAATAGAATGAGAAGGAAAATAAACAAATAATTGGTAAGTCTCAGTGTGCTCAGGAAAGAGCATCGTTATTTCAGACAAGGATATTGAAGGGTGTAGAAATACAGTAACTTTCTGGGGATCACTCAGGTGGCCAGGGCAGAGCTTGGAGCAAAGGTCTGCTCCACAGAGGTCCGCCCTTACATGCCGCTTGCTGGCCCACTGTGCAAAAGAAAAGGGAAAAGTGGAATTGCACTTTTAACATTTCCATAGTAGCACTGATTAGAAGTGCTCTTATAATTTTATGGCAATAAATCTTATTTGACAGTTTTGTTTTATTGTAGTGGGAGATGGATGGGAAAGAGGATGCAAACAATCGATTGCTTCATCTAACTAGGCAAGAGCAGGAGACATGAATTTACAGGAAGAATAGCAAAGCTGTTTGGACCGACTAAATTTCTTAGAAAATAGTCTCATGTGGAAGAACATCTCTGCCCATTTGCTATAGCAGAAAGGCAAGCTATGAGGTTTAGAACACCACAGTGTGCTGGTCTGGGCGGTCGGTGTGGTGGGCTGCGGTAATTCAGCTGTTCTCTGGACTGGAGATAAATTGCAGAGACAAAGGAAATTCTAATTTCTGTGTTTTAAATAGTGGTTTAAAGAACTGTTCCTAAAGTGGATCAATACAGTAATCTGTTTCAGGTACATAGGTAGAGGTGAGCAAAAATGCCCAGGGAGGTACACATGTCTTTCTCAGTGCACTTAACATCTTGGTGGGCCCAGGCAGACTGAGCATGCTTTGTGCTTGCTGAGACTGGGTAGTGTTTTCTCTTTGCTGCTCTTTGTTTGGAGACAGTTTCCTTTAAGGCTGATTTACCAGAGCAACAGTGCATTGATGCACACATAAGCCTATTTTACATGGGTAGAAACCAGAAACCTCAGATTATACAGAAACGGGGAAATTTTTTAAATTCCTTCTGCTCTCTGCTCCCCCCCCCACCCCCCCCATTTGTAGCGTAGGAAGTTTTGTACTCGTCTATTAATAAGAATTGCCTTTCTAATTCTGGTTCTGGATCTAATAACCAAATTGAGACAGCATTGTTGTCTGTGCTGCATGCAGTCTCCTACTTCTCTACAAGCTTGTGGTCCAGTTGATACCAACACAGAGCTGAAGGAATATTATATTATTTTTTTCTTTGTAAACTGTGCTACTGGACTGTCCGCAGCCACATGCGAGCATCTTCTAAGAGGCATGCCAAATTATGGATAAAAAATGTCCTTTACCACTGGCAAAAACAAATGACTAATTTTTCTCTTATTGTTACTGCTTTTGTCTTTGCTATATCCTGTGGCATTTAACGCTATCGTGTGCTTTTGCCTTATGAACACTGGCTTGTGTGGAGAAGCAGTATTCATCACAAAATAATGAAGCACAGCCTTCATGGATGTGTTTTTTTGGCAAGACTCTTGGCAGCAGTCTGATTGGGAGCTGGCCTTGCTAAAACTCGGCTTATGACAGAATATTCTCTTTGAAGCATAGCTACTGTAGCATTTGGTATTCAGTGGCTCTGGGCACAGTACATCTAAAGGAGTTCATCCAATATTGATGGTCTTCCAGTAAAATCACGAGGAAAAAAATTTCTATTTCTTAAAGCTCATATTTCTAACTTCTCTTCTTGTTCCCTGATCTTGGCCTGAAAGGTCACAAGTCTGAAGCCTTAGCAGAGTAAAACACAGCATTAAAGATCCGTGCTCTGTAAATGCAAGTTAATGTTTTCTCTGACTTGCAACCTTATGGAGAAAAGAATGAGTCTGTTTCTGAGAGCATTGCTGTACATTGTAAATCAGTATAATGTTATAGTGTCTGAAAGTTTCTTCAAGGCTGGTTTAGATCAGTCTTGTATTAGAGAATGTTGGCACCCGAAAGCAAGGCTGTGCTGATGTGTTTGAACATGGTTTTGAAAGGGTTAGTCCTGCCTCTCTTTTGGCCACAGAGAAAATGGGTTCAGTTTCCTGATCTGACTGAGAATTGCTCTCTTTGGTCTATTGCTGTTGTCTCTTGCACCACTGCTTTGCCATCCCTGCACAGTTGCAAGTGCCAAGGCAAGGAAGGACCATGGGAAGCTGGAAGGCTGAAGGAAAGGGACTGGTGCTTTTGGCAGCCGTGCCATCCCGATCACCTTAGGCTGGTTGAGGTTTCTACCCTTAGACTGTGTTCATGTGTCCACGGAGGATGAAACTGGTGGTGCTTAAGCAGTTACAGATCTCCAGGTGAGGCCCTGTAGCTGGTTGCATGGGGCAGTTCCAGACTGTCGCAAAAGATAAGTTGTTTAAGCTGAGCTGATTTCTTTGGCATTTTCTGAGGCTACTTCTTGAGATGCGGTACCTTGCTGAACATACTTCGACCCGCTTGAGCAAAAGCAGTTCGCAGAGGTGTTGGCAGTGTTGCCAGTATTTGCTGATGCAGAACAGCTGCCTGGGTACCAGAGGCCTTAACCAGCGTTGCTGTCTGGTGTGAAGGTGTTGGACGTGTGTCCTGGCCTGCAGACATACCCTGACACAACTAAGTTTAAAGGTGCATTAGCGAACTGCTTCATCATCTTTTTCATGTGAAATGGTACTAGCTATGGTGTATGTTTTGTGTGTACCTGCGTGTTTATCTTTAAACCTATTAGGTGGGATTTTGCATGGTGCGTATGTGTAAGCCTTACACTTTTTTCCATGTACAAACTCATCTTGGGTATCCAAGATAACAGATTTATATGAGAAACCGCTGAAGCCATTCTTTGGCATTAGAGTTTTATTCAATATTTGTGTCTGAGGCTAACAAGAACAACAAGGTTGTAGCGTTGCAGTCAGTACAAACAAATATGGAAATAAGGCTATAGTTTACTTAAAATTCTCATGTGCTATGGAGAGAATGAGTAAATGTGATTTCATTTCTGATATTCTTTATTAGTTTTTCATACACAGTGTGGTGTAGAAGCGTTTGTATTTCAATTTATTTTATAGAAAAAGCCTCCTTTCATAATCTCTCAGTCAGCTCATTATGAATAGCAACCTCTGATCGCAGAAGGCTATTAATTCTTAATTATCTGCTGGTAATTTACTTGTGCATGAATTTAGCAATCCATTAGGTGGTGATTTATTTTTGAGAGAAATATGTAATGAAAAGTTTTAGGATTTGCTTTCTGTCACCCCCCCTTTTGGCTTACAGTGGAATTAGCTGATTGATTAGATTACAGGATTTATCCAAACCACACTCTGTGTGTGAGAGATTGTAGTTAAGTACATTAAGAAAATCTGAAGCAAGACACAGATAAATGAAATAGTGTTTTTGATGGCAGTCTCTGAATTAGGCTAGTGGCTGAGAAATTGGAAGTTAAATTAACAAACACTAGAGGATTGGTCTAATTCAGGGATATTTTTTTTTTTTCTTCCAATCTCTCTTGATTTATGGATGCCTAAAAGTTTTTGAATGGAAATATAAAACCTGCACGGCAGAGGAGCTCAGTAGCAGTGAGCTGGTTTTCTTCCATACCATGGGGCTACATAGAGCATGGACTGAAAACTAATGCTGCAGTTTCAACACAAGAGGGAGGGATGGAAAGCAAGACTTGAACCTCTCACCATCAATTCAGCTTGACTGTTTTGTGGAGCCATGTCCTGCCATCTTCCCTCATGCTGAATGCAGCAGGGGAAAACTTAACTTGTTCTGCAGATAGTTTTACAGAAGTAAAATGTGGGATTTCTCCAGAGCCCTCACCTCTGTCCCCATGCTCCTTCTGTTGGGTGTAACATTAGTCTCAGTTTTCAAAAATCACTACAGCTTGCTCTCTTCTATGCTGGGAGGTAAAAATTTAATGGTAGGTGTCTTCTGTTTGACTTGATACTGGTCTTAAATTTGTGATTGTGGCTCAGCAGCTGAGCTGTGTGAGTATGCAGCTTTTGGTAATTTCAGTTAATATCATCTGTGGTGAATGTGGTGGGAAGTAAACCCAGTTACTTCTGTTAACAGTTGTCTTTTCATACCTTGATCTGTGACTTAAAAGTATAACATCATAGTTTGTGCTTGAGGTACTGGAATATATTGGGACTTAGTGTTTTTTCTGGTGGTTTTAGGTGCACCAAATCAGGCCTCTTTGCTGAGCAGTTCAGCTTAGAATTTAATTACTCATTGAGAGTGTTAGTTTCTGTATTAACTTGAGTTAGCTTTAGTGGGCTGTCTGCAAACCGACTGCTGTAATGTGATTTTTGCAGAGTGAGCCTGCTGTTCGGCTGCTCTTCTTGACAGCACAGAGCCGAGAGCAGGGGCTGCTTTTTCCTACTGCGTGCCCTGTCCTCGCATGCAAGTCTGCTACTTTTAGCTCTACTTGAAGGAGTGACAGAGTACATGGCACATTTGTCATGTCAAAGATTTTTGTTAGTAATTGGCCTCAAGTCTGACAAGATAAATAACTGAGAGGAAGAAGACGATGTAATTAAGTAAGTACCGTTCACACTCTTCTGCTGTGCTGGACACAGTGGTCCCTCAGCAGAGCATGGAGTGTAGCACATCCTCACTGATGGCTGAAAATGGCAAAAGATACCGTTTATGCCTGACATAGGGAATACCTGGGGGTCTGCTCCCTGTGGGCGGCAGCTCTGCCTAATTAGTGTGGTTTGTACATGACAGGGAATGGAAGACATCTTTCTGGTGACTGCTGTCCTTCATGTCCCCGCCGGGAGGGCTGTGCCCTGGCCAGGCTTGTGCAGATCATCCCTCTGCATTGCCGTGACCCTCCGTAACCCCTGTGGGCAGCAGGGCACAAGTGGTTTCTCTGAAGATACCTGAGCCAGGAAGAGGCAGAAACAGACCTGAAGAGTGTAAGAAAGGCAGATCCAATATTTCCTGAGCAACCTTCTTTTAAGTAGGGTCTCTTCTGTTTTAACAGCTCTTCTGATAGTGGAGCAATAGAGATGTCGTGAGCCTGAGGCAGTGCTGATGGTCTGTACCTCTTTACGTGTGCTTGGTGGTGTCTTGCACCAAGGTTGGAGAAAGCACTAGCACGAGATTAGGGTAGTGCTGGCAGAGATTCCTTGGACCATTGCCTGTGGCTTATTTTCTCTCTCACCAATGCTGCCAGAAATGTTAGCCAGCCCCACTGGTGGCAGCTGCATGCCCCTTAGAGAAGAGTTTCCAGGTGTCTGACCAGGAAGATGGAGCTGAGATGCAGAAATTACATTTTCAGATAAGCTGTATGTGTTCTTCATCAGATTTTGGGCTTTGTCTTAATTGTGTTTAGCCTGTAAAAAAGCTGATGTAGTCTGGGCAATTTATAAGCTCTCTTCTCGCACCTAGCTATGGTGGCAGGATGCACAACAGCGGTCTGACACGATGGGCTGTGTCAACTCTTGGGTTCATTGTCAGTGGCTGTGGGTGAGGAGCAACATGAGACAGCAGCCAGGAGCCGGGTCCAGAGGTGCAGCCGCAGCACTGAGCCCAGCCCTGTGGGAGCTGTGCGCTGGAAGTGCGGCTGGCTTGTTTCTCCCTCCTTGGAGAGGCTGTTTATCAAGATAAATAATGGCATGCTAGTTTGGGAGAGGGCACTTAATCAGCTATTTCTCCTTAGTTACAGATGTCTTTTCTTCAAAGCCATGTACTCAGCAAAGCACACAGCCAGTGTAGCTGAAATAGCCACAGAACAGCCATCCCAATTGATCACAAGGCTCCCAAACAAAGAGTCATTTGTTTCCAGAGTCTGAGGAGGGTATTCAGTGAAAACTCGATGGCAGTACATTAAAAATTGCAGTTTGTCTTTCAAGCATGCCCTGGGTTGCACAACATTAGCCCTGCATGTGATCTGCGAACATAGAACAGTAGCAATTCTCTTGTCCGTCATTTTCTGGAGGTTGGTAACAGCAAATAGCATATCTTATTTTGACAAAGGAAAGAATTCAACTGAGTATCAGTCCGGACAACTCTCAATAAAGCATTGAAAAGATCTGGCAATTTTTTCTTCTCTTAGGACTGCGTGAAATGTAACTTGACAATTGCTATGCATCTTATGAGCATACATTGAAAAAAAGAGTTGGGGGATTTTAAAAGGGCTTAATTGCCATTTGATGGTTTAGAGAGAATTTCTGCGAAGATCTTAAAAAGGTGGGAATCTTTAAAAAATGTTTAGAAATTATCAGATAGGAACCATAGTCCTTAAAGAAGAGAATTTCAGTGGGAGCTCCTGGCATGTTAATCCTGATTTTAAGTTAGATATTGCCCTCTGTATGTCCAGCACTCTTTGGCTTTATGTTTCCCAAGGTAACTAACTCAAAATAAAACCTGAGGGATGATGCTGGGTTCTGCTGTTTACAAGTGAATTAAAAGTTTTTAAGCCTAAAATTTGGCCTTTGAATTGACAAAGTCAAGTTGGGAAAAGAACAAATTTCATAACAAAGATGTAATCTCATCTGAGCTTGAAAAATTCTGGTGCAACACCCTAACTTGCAGTTTAAAGTCTGCTTTTATGGGCAAATTAATTTCTATTCCAGCTTGTCATGGTTTAACCCCAGCTGGCAACTAAGCCCTGCATAGCCACTCCCTCACTCCCCCTGGGTGGGATGGGCAAGAGAATTGGAAGAGTAAAAGTGAGAAAACTCATGGGTTGAGATCAAGACAGTTTAATAGGTAAACCAAAAGCTGCACACACAAGCAAAGCAAAACAAGGAATTCATTCCCCACTTCCCACTGGCAGGCAAGGATTCAGCCATCTCCAGGAAAGCTGGGCTCCATCACGTGCCATGGGTACTTGGGAAGACAAATGCCATCACTCCAAATATCCCCCATTCCTCCTTTCCCCAACTTTATAAGCTGAGCAAGACATCACATGGGATGGGACATCCCTTGGGTCAGTTGGGGTCAGCTGTCCCAGCTGTGCCCCCTCCCAGCTCCTTGTGCACCCCCAGACCACTTGTGTGAGCACTGCTCAGCAGGAACTGGAACGTCCCTGTGTTATCAACGCTGTTTGCAGCACAAATCCAAAACGTAGCCCCGTACTAGCTACTGGGAAGAACATGAACTCTATCCCAGCCAAAACCAGCAGACAGCTTCAAACACAGGGTGAGTTACAGTCTGGTTTTGAAGGTGCTTAGCATAGACCTAAGCAAAGTCTGTAAGCTGGCGATGAGCGCTTTTGAGCCCTACAGCTCTGCAGAGCAATAAAGGAGAGAGGTGGAAAGTGTATTTTTTTTCTGAGAATCAGAAATAAATGGTGGAATGAAATATTTCTGTTGATTAATATTTCACTTTGAAATGGGTTAGGAAGAAAATGTGAATTATGTATTTTGATTCAATCCACTGGTGCTTAAAATACAATCTTGGTAGAGTTTGCAGTTAGCACTGTGCATTTTAATTTTGTCTTTTTATTTTTCCAGAACCCAAACTTAATTGTATCCATGTACACATGAATTGTACGTCTTAGTGTTGCATGATTTTGTATATACCCTTAAATGTTTAACGATCTTTGTAGCTTATTTGTATATTTGATTTCACTGAAGTTTCTTAAGCTGCTTTAAACGTTCAGTGAGGTGCCACACTCGCCTCCAGGCACACAACCAAATCAGTGCAGGCGTACGCTTCAATGACAGCCAGGCAAAATCAGCAGCATTCTTTACCTTGCAGTTTGCAGATGAATTTTTTTGTTTGTTGAGACCATCTGTAGGAGATAGAAAATCTGCCTGCAGGAGAAGCAAACACACCTTCATTTTAGACAGGAGTGAGGATGGGGAATTGAGTGTTAGGAGTGCTGGCAGCACCACAGTCCATGCCAGCCGTGCTTCGCCACCCAGCACGGCTGGAGCACGACTGTGCTGAACACACGGTGCGCCAGTAGTGAGCGGATCTGCCTCTGAAAGCTCACCAGCTCAGACAGGCAGAATCTGGAGGAAATAGTATTATCTCCATTTTACTAAAGCTGAAGGAGATTAACTGTATACGAGAAGTCTGAGGCAGAACTGACTAGCAAGTCTAGACGTCCTGGTTCATTTATCCAGCTCCTCTAGCAAAAATTATTCTCTAATAAGGCAAAACAGTAGAGTTGTTCATCCCACTGGCAGCAGGAGAGCATCATCCCTTTGGAAGAACTGTCTGTTATCTTCAGTGATCAATAAAGGCAGCATAAAACCTTTCTGGTTTAAAATATGCTTAAATGAGCCACTAAAGTTCCTTGGCTTAGAAAGTTACCACCAGAGACATTGCTTTCAATCGCTGTCAGCAGAAAACGGACGGAAGTTGTAATGTGCAATTCAGTGGCAGGTGTAATCACCAGTGGCCAGATCTCCTTTCTTGGAAGCATTTAAATCTTGCATATCTTTTCAGTTTACATTAGTATCACTTGCTTTCCCAAATTGCTAGGATGTTCAGGTACAAAATCAGCCTTTGTTTTGTCTATCTTATTCAAAGGTTTATTGGTACTTTATTTAATGTCTAATTGATTTAATAATATATGCACAATTTTCATTACACAAAATATGAGTAGTTGGTAGCATAAGCAACCCACTGAAATGCCTATTTTCCCCATCTGCAACCTTACAAGAGTAAACATGGAAATGGATGCGTTTCTAGTTGATTACAACTCCTACAATTCACTGCTGAATGCACACACTCATTAACGGAAAAGTGTTGTTAGTTCACAATCGACACAGCAGATGAGAAATTAAGCAAAACTGAGGTGAAAGGACTGAACAAGCAGTATGTAAAATGAAGATGGGCAGTTTCTTTGTGATTAAAACCAGTTACTCAGAGTGGAGATCTGTTGATTCATAAATCTTGTCGAATGTAATTAGAAACTTCTAAATTGAAAAGAGCTGGTGAGGAACATCTTGAATGTTCAAGCTGAGGAAACTTCAGACAGTTGGAATTACTGCGTTTTTAAGTTAAAAAAGAAATAGTAAATAATTCGTTTTAATAAGTATCATACGAAAAAGGACAAACACAGAAATCTGAAATGAATCCAGGAGGACTATAAAATAAATCTGATTTTACTTAGTCCCTAATTTTACAGCCCCGAATTTTCCAGTGTGTTTCCAGAGCCTCTTTTTTTAGTAATCCAGTTTTCAAATGTGTTAAACATCCTGCAGCTCCTATTGGCTTCGCTGAGAGCTGCAGTTTTGAAAACTAAAATGTTTTGTTAGAGGTAGGAAGAGATCTAAACAGAAGAGAACAGAGACTGCCGTGATCTGCTGAGAAAAGCTGTGGTGTACAAGAAATATTGTACTTTCTTGGTGGGAGGCAGGTAAGACAGCAATTGGATTTGAATAAAGAATCCTGATGTTTTGCTGTGTAGCCCTTGAAGGGACTGGTAGCACGTGTGACAACCTCGAAGCTTAGTCCTGCAAAGGGCCAGGAAGGGGGCTGGGGTTTGAAATCCGTGAGCTGCAGCAGATTCACTTGCAAAAGCAGAAGTACTTTTCAGTTCAAACTTTGGCACATAATATCCTCCTTGCTGGCACTAATGATGTGGAGACATTTTTCTATCAAATGGTTTCTGACAGTTCAATTGCCAAAAATACTCAAGTGGCAGAATGCAACTGCAATTACTAACAGTGTGCTTGCCCCGGAGTCTGTAAATTCTCTCATGAAAGCCTAAAAAGCCCATTCACGTTGTCTAGAAATAGCAGCAATAACCATGGTAATAAGTTCTTCTCTTTGTTGCTGTGGTTCAATTCTTTTCATGGGTAGGCTGCAAAAAAGCCATTTGATTTTTCTGTAGCTGTTTCTATTGTAAGAAGATGTTTCTGTTCTCCAGGAACAACATTGCTACTGAAAGCCCTGCAGTAGCCGAGTTTCCATATTCTGAAATTTAGCGGAGGGGAAATTTAGATCCTGTTTCAGGCAAGGTTGAACCTCGTTTTGTGTTTAGGCTGTGGTCTGGAGGAGATGATGTGTCCTGAAGGAAGGTGCTAAGGAGGGAGGCGTGCTGCCCTGGGGAGCAAGCCGGCCGAGAAGACAGGATACTTGGTAGGGACTCAGGTTCTGCCAAAGCCACCAAGTGATTCAGTGCACATCATGTCGCTCCTCTGTGACTGCTTACCAATATAAAGTGAACCTAATGACTTTTACCTGTCTTGTTGTGTTTTGTCTGTCCACATATGCCTTGTCTGTTTGTGTTGCTCATGCGCGCTCAGAGGTAGTGCAGTCCATCCAGAGAACGCGGGATTTGGAAATTCTTTCAATCTGGAGTAGTTTCACTTAGTTTAATGGGGCCGAATATGCTGTGATCCTGCAAATTGCTCCTGGGCAGCTTTCTGCAGGGAGCACTACTGACAATAATAGGGTCTATTAAGATGTAAGATATGTCCATAAAGAGCATCATGAAGGACTGGGATACAGGAATAAGAAGTAGTTACGTGAGGCAGCTTGTCTGTGCCGGGTTGCTCACATATGTGAGGGTTTGCAGCATTATGGCTCTAAATCTAGTACTTAGAGACTGCTATTGAGTCACATGGACAGTTAGCTTTGATGCTTGTTAGAAGCAAGAAGCATGAATATAGACTTACTCTCCCTGTTATTAAAGATTATTTTATCCTATAAGATTGTTGTCATGGTGTGATGCATGAACAATTTACAAATGTAACTTCAGAATATAAATGCCTTTGCTTCTGTAAGCTCTCCGAATCAGAAGCATTGAAGTTTTCAGCAGCTATTTATCAGAGCACTTTGAATGATACAAGCTTTTGTTTGTTTAGCTTGAATTTCTAGGACATTCCAGGAGATAAACACTGGAAACAGCTGTCATTGAACAAACTCAGAACTTGTTATTTTAAAATAACTTATTAATGTGTTGTGAAATGTCTCAAGAACTTTTGTGGGGAAGAAAAGGAAAAAAACCCACAATGAACAATGTTTACTTTGCAATTAATATTGTATTAGAGGTTACCTCTGTGCTAGTAAGTGTGCTTGTGAATGTTTTGGGCACTGAGGCCAGCTGGTACAGAATGACCCACATCCATACCATTAAAAGTCTCTTAACCTACAAAACGCTCCCATAGGACTGGAAACAGTGCCAACTCTCAAACTGTGCCCAAGATTGCATGGGAAAATGATAGTTGGCACAGGCCAAAATTGTACCAGGGACCCTTCTAACAGCTTAATAGTTTAGACAGTCATGGCCCAGGGCACAGGAGCATCCCTGGGCACTGCTGTGCTGTAAGTTTGGGCACAGCTGGAGTCACAGGTACAGCTGCTAAATTAACTTTCCAGTACTTTTAAGGCAGCGTATAAATAGGGTTGCTTTGTTGCAGAGGGTGTCCCACAATGGCATTGCTGCTTTTGCTGGAAGGAAGATTTTGTGTCACATTTTGAAGAATATTAGTGTTACTTTTTTTTTTTTCTATGTAACTTTAAAACCTACCAGCAGCATAGTCAGGTGCAAGTATCCTCTAACGCGAAGCTGTAGTTCCTCACAGCAGTGAAAACCATTAGACTGACAAAGAGATATTTCTGTAAGTCTTGAGTTTATTTAGTAAACAGATATTACCTATAGATCACTATGCAAGAGCAATGTTCTTTGTCAGTTAAACTACTGATGTGGTGTGGTGTCTGGTCTTATTTTCTCCTTCACACGTTTCTACCTTTTCCACTCTATCAGTATGTAGACTCCAGCCTTGATTCTTTTCACAAGAGCATCGAGGTAGAGAGACTAAGGACAGGTTTGGAGATTTTTTTTTTTAAGGCAAGATGTTAGCATAGTTGAGATGTTTCTGCACTTGCTATGTAAATGACTTAACATTTCATGAATGCAAAGCAAATCAGTTCTTTCGTGTTGCTTGGGTTTAATCATTTTTGATTCTCGGTTAGCATATTTCATAACCAAAGCCTGAATTTTTTATTCTGTATTTGTCAATGATGCAACAATCACTTCGTTATGTAGGATGAAGAATTATGTGTGTGGAATTTGGGCTGAGCTATAAGCTTCTAGGAGAGCAAGATGCTATTAAGACATCCTGAGACCGTACATAATACAATGTCCTATATTGGGCGCTCTGACAGAGCTGTGTTAATTTATCTCTGTTCTAGCAGATGACAGTTCTACTCTTCCCATCCTGGACTTCTCCAAAGCAGCAGAATATTATTTATTTTTCAAGTATATCAAGACATAGTTTTTTCTAAGTCTTCCTAGACAGGGTCTCCCAGACTTTGTTGTTACAGTTTAATCTAATTTGAGTTGACAATTGGTACCGAATATCAGAAAGTGTTGTGTCTCATAGCAAAACCCAAGGGTGAACCTAAGTGGAAACAATTTAAATGAGTCATATCATAGTTAGTCCAATGACTTGGATGTGACTCTAATCTTGGTTTCCCAGGAACTTAGTTTCTTCTCCTTTTTACAGGTTGCAGAAGAGCAAATTTTTCTCAAGTAGAACTTCTGGACAATGCATCTGTCACATTAAAGCCTTTGCATTTTCTGGGTACACTATAATTTTTTTTTTTTTTTTTTTTTTTACAAATTTTCATCACATGACAGGTATGTGGTGAAAGCTCTCGATACGAGATCTGGAAAAGTCACTGTTGTACAAAACACTGCCAATAAATTCAGTTTGGAAGATTATTCTATTCATTCACAGCCTGTGATTCTTTTGTGAAATAAACATATGAACAAACCTAAGTATTAAATGCAGACTGAAGATCCCTGTTGCCTTGTTAAGGTGAAATCTTTACTAGGGCAGGGGAGAAGTAACTTTCCATTACTGACCAAGAATGCCTGTGTGCTCCTAGGCAGCTTTATTTCACTCGATCTGCAATTGAAAAGCTGTGTTCAGAAGGTAGAATTTGTGGAGATTAGTACATTTGAGTTCCTTATTCCAAGTGGCTTTAGCAGTATTTAAGTTGGCTTCACAATCAGTTTATGAGTATTAAAACAAAAATTAAAAGATTTTTAGATAATGACTCTAATGAAAAAGTATTGCCAAGAAGCTATCAAAGAGATCAAATGTACTTAGAAATGCCATGAAGAGAATATTAAATAGAATGCCAGTGCATGCGTAATAGCAGCCCAGATTCAAATCCATGGTACTTTTGCTAGTGTAAATTGATGCTGTTGCAGTAAAACTTTTACAGTCTAACTTTAACCTGCTTACCCAGTAACTATAAAGTGTTTTTTTTTTCTTTTGTTTTGGCAAAACAGTGATTCTTTTCTTGTAACTGGTAGTGAATTAAAATGACAACCAAAGCATTCCCAGCCGTGCTTCAGTAGGACAAAGCCCCTTGCGTACAATAAAGTGAATGAAACGCAGGAAACTGAGTGTTTGCAATCCAGAAGTTGGCAGTTTGCATTACAGAAAAAAAAATTGGTGCAAGTTTTATTGAAGGTTGTTACAAGTAAAAAAAGTCCTTGAGGCGATAGGCTATGAATCAGTTTCTTCAAAGGGTTTGGATCTGTCTTGGCCTGTTGTTACTTGGAGAAGTGGCTGAATTTGTTCTATCAAAGGAGAGGGGATGGATGGCTTTTCTTTAAAAACACCCTGCATTTCTGCTAGTTTATGTTCAGATAGTGTAGAGTTAAACAATCAGTTAGATTAACAGCAGTATAGCAATGCCAGTGTATTAGATTTGACTTTCCGATAACTGTTTTTACATTTTTGGGTGACCAGAGCCGGCAGCTGAACTGCCTAGAACATCACACCTGTGTGGTGAGACAGATAAATGGTCAGAAATACTGACTTGACAATAAAAGTGAACGTCTCTGACTGTGTTTTCTGGATGGTGCTATCATCGCCTCGTAATCGTAGAGACAGATGGAGAGTGATTCCTCCCCAGTTGTGTAGAAGGGAAAAATGATAATTTTAATGCCTGTTTTGGGACTATTTTAGTATGCTCCACTTAGTAAGATAAATTTTCTAGTTTTCGACTTTGCCACTGGTTTCTTTTATTTAGGTAGCTATCTCGCCAAGCAAAACCTGGGGTTGTGTGAAAGAGGGAAGGCTTAATCTGTACCTTAATTCATTCCTTTCCCTTACCAGACACAGCGTGCTGGTGCCTCTCTGAAGGTTTTGCTAGTTAGCTGCAGACTGAACCTGATAACAATGTGGTCGGGTTGGATTCCTGTCCCAGGCAGACAGCTCTGTTTGGCCTCGAGACCCCTGGGTTTGTATAGCTTTCAATCATGAGAAATGCTAAATTGACAGTTACTTTCAAGTTCATGCCATAGCACCAATTCCCTGCTGCTCTACACTGTGTGGTTTCATAGCTGCCCTTTGTATTCCGTTTCTTCCAAATGAGCTTCATTTGTTGACAGATTTTGAGATTTTCATGGTTGCCCTCTGCATTTCAATGCACAGTCCTAGTCTTTGGTCTTGAAATAATTTATAGCATAATGAATCATTATAGTGCTGTGTGATAAAACCACACCGAGAGGATGGAATCTAAATGGAAGAATGTGTTCACAAAATGTTTTAGAAGTGATCTGTGCCCCCAACAGCTCCTAACTGAGTGCTTTCTGTGGTTGCTGGTAGCCCTGCTGCGCTCTGCAATGGCTCTTCCAAGGCCAAGAGTGGTAAGAGTGCTTGGGTCAGGCAATCAAGAGGACTGTTTTCTCCTCCTCTTCTGTCTACATGCATTCCAGATGTCCTTCTGAATCAAAACTTTTCATATATAAAATGATGAGTGCTTTCCTGCCCTATGTATAAGAATATGCTGCATTAATGTCCACAATGCACGTTACAGATACGACTGTATAACAGGTTATAACCACGGTATATGTTAAAGATATACGCACATATATATTAAAAAAATGGGAGCCTAACATAGTGCTGTTATGGGTTTTTTTCGATCAATGAAATAACAGATGTGACTTGAATCCTACAATGTGAGAAATGTTTCAAACCCATGTTAGTAGTTTTCTGTGTCCTTTTATTTGCGGCATTTTTTTCTGCAGCTAATAAGGAACTCAAGGTGTTCTCAGATCTTGAATAAGTTACAATGAGGAGGACATAAGTTTTTCAGCCATTTTAACCACCTTCTCCAATGTTAAGACTGGAACACATTCTCCTTTTGTACCTCAGCCAGTTTGTATGGTCTGCTGTTTTCTGTTACTACAGCAGGCTTTTTTGCTTTCTCTTCGTTGTTTTATTAGATGGTTCTACTTTGAATTGCCTTTAATTTCACTGGTGCTATTCAGCACAAAAGCTATAATCCTAGAGTCATGCTTTCTCCATAGCAGAACTGATGGTAAATAATTTTGCTCTGCACTTTACGTATGGTAATAACAGTAACTCTTGACATTTGCTTTTCTTTTAGGTTCTGTACAGCAAAGCAAACAGGCTATCGGGTCTCATACTGGCCTGTAATGGAACAATTAAACTGTTCCTGCTCAGTCACGTGAGGAAGAATGGCAGTGGTTGTTTTGGTTTCTCAATATCCTTGTTATTCCTCAAATGTCTGATTATGTTTTGGAGAAGTTGGAATAAATACAAATCTGTCCCCAAAGTAAAATTGTATTCTCAAGTAGAAGAAAAGGGTGTAACTGTGTGCATATAGCATGTATATACCTGTATATTTGTGTTGTGGATATTGATGCTGGTATCATGCGGGGCTCAGAGTGCTCGGTACTGCATGAATGTTCACAGAATCACAGAATGTTAGGGGTTGGAAGGGACCTCAGAAGATCATCCAGTCCAACCCCCCTGCCAGAGCAGGACCACCTAAAGCAGATCACACAGGAACGCGTCCAAGTGGGTTTTGAATGTCTCCAGAGAAGGACACTCCACACCCTCTCTGGGCAGCCTGTTCCAGGGCGCTGTCACCCTCACAGTGAAAAAGTTTTTCCTTATGTTAATGTGGAACCTCCCATGCTCCAGCTTGCACCCGTTGCCCCTTGTCCTGTCATTGGACATCACCGAGAAGAGCCCGGCTCCATCCTCCTGACACTCACCCTTTACGTATTTATAAACATTGATGAGGTCACCCCTCAGCCTCTTCTTCTCCAAGCTGAAGAGACCCAGCTCCCTCAGCCTTTCATCATAAGGGAGATGTTCCACCCCCTTCATCACGTTTGTGGCTCTGTGCTGGACTCTTTCCAGCAGTTCCCTGTCCTTCTTGAGCTGAGGGGCACAGAACTGGACACATTATTCCAGGTGCCGTCTCAAATGTTGTTGGAAGATGGCTGGTGGTTCGTTGAACTTCTCATCTGAGCAGACAGGAAGGCTTGGTAAAGAAAAGAAAGGCCCAAGAAGTTGAAAAGTGTGGGATAACTTAGTTTGGGGTTTTTGAAAAATATCTGGTCTGTTTTAGACAAAAAAAAAAACACGGGGGGGGGGGCGGGGAGAGGCAGTTTGAATGGAAAGGACACTTTTTCTTTAAGATTGCCTGTCCTCTTTGTGTGCTTGTATCTCTCTCACACCTACTGTCATTTACTTCTGTGGTTACTGAGTACTTAAACAACAAGAACTACTTTTTCTGAGTTGTGGACCATTTTATCACACATTAGCAAGAGGAACGTGACATTTGAAGCATACCAGTAAAAGGAGACTTTGTGGTGCCGCAAGGGTCCGTAAAAATAGCACTCACTCACTTGGTAGTCTGGAGCTTTCTAAAAAGCAGCAGGCTAAAGGGCAAACTTGAACACTGAAGGACCTCGATGTAGTTAAGGAGTTTATCCATTAGTGTTTCTTGCCACTCTGTTCTGTCTAAACTGTAGATACTGAATCAAAAGAACCTTGTCTTCCTAAAACTCCATCCTTTCAGTTTCATATTTCTGAAATACTTTCTAAATGAAATTATGGAAGTGATGACAAGCCATGCTGTTTTCATCTTTTCTCTTTTCGGTTCCCCCACAACATTGTGACACATACCAGATTTGAAGAATAACTGCAAAAATGTTTCCTGTGATACTTAATTGAGAATCCATTATGAAATTAGGATTTTTCTTAATATCAAGCCTGCTGCTTTGGTTAGGTAAAGGACTTGGAAGAGGGAGGCGTTGGGTACAATTTTCATTTTCAGGGCACATAGTACTCAGAATGGCATTTAATGGGAGCTGAAGGGATGGCGGCGAGTTCATTTGCACAGAACCACTTCAGTCATTTCTAATGGTTTACCAGGAAGGAAAAAACCAAGGTAGAGTTGGCAAGTTTTAAGCTGTAAAATGCAAAAGAGGAGAAAATCCATTGTGAGGAATTACGAGGGAAAATGTTGTAGAAGAGACTGTCCAGAGACGTACGATTTCTTTGTGCTGACAACCACAGCGGGCTGCTGTCTTTAATGCGGGCAGCTTACGCTGTTGCTCTGATTCTTCTCTAGCTTATGCAGACATAACTCCTTTGACATTAGTAAGTTCCTGGAATTGCTGATAGAACAACTGGACTGAAACCTGCCAGGTATCTTTTTCTGGCTTCCCCTTGAGCACCTGTAGTCCTCTCACCCATCTTCTGCTCTTTAATGAGGGAACAAAACAGGGGCGTAAATAAATGAGTTAATAGTTTTGCGTATGTTTGCATGTGTGCGTTTCACAGTTCCAGGTTAGTTCTTTGTTATTGTCCAAGTCAAATCAAGCTTCTCCTGATGTTAGCAACTCTTTCTGTTGTATGAGCTGTGTTGCTCGCAGTATCGAACAGATTTTTCTTAGAGCAATCAGACTGAAGTAAAAAGTGAATTCTTCTTGAAACGGGTTGTTGAAGGGATTCAGAAGTGTTGAAAAGCTGCTGTTGCATGTATGCTATAGTGCGCAGAGGGAATACTTGATCTATTTGGCTTCTGTTTACAAGAAGGTCAAAACGATTTGTTGTGTGTCTTATGGAAGCTGAAATGTTTCAGAAAAAAACTATATGTGTGTGCATATATACGTATATACCAAAAAAGTCAGTTGGATGTGTTGAGAGAAGTGTACAGTTTGTTTAGCTTGCATTAATTTGCCCATGTAATAAAGCTAGTGAGAGTAATGGCCTGTGCTCTGCATGTTGCGGTGGTGCTCTGCTTTATGTACTTCTACAAAAAGTGTTCAAGCGCGGAATTATTCGTGGCTGCTGGACAGTAAAGCTGCTCAAATCCTTTCAAAATTAAACCTGGTGGTTAAAATACCAATGTCTTAACCAGATGAGTGACTTTCAAAATGAAGTACAAGTACTTGCTTTTGCTTTCGGATGGATATATTTGTTTAGTGTGTCATAACTGTAGTAACTTAAAAGTACCTACTTTTTTTATTGGGGAAGCAATGCGACTTTCCTTAGAAAGAGATTTAAACATGATGTTTTCTAGATAAGCAATGACACTTGGCAACATTGTTTGTGCAATACTCATTTTTGTCCAGAGGACTTACTTCTACTCTGTATCTTCCACTGAGCTACGCATATAAGCAGCCCTTTTGTGTGCCATATTTCTCAATTATATTCTCCTGCAAAATTGCTTTGCTACTTTGCCTGAAAAGATAAAGGCATTCTCCAGCAGGAAATAATAATTCATATTATGAGATGCATATTTCTCGCTTCCTTTTCAGTAACATCTGATTCATTTTTCTTTGTGTTAATGAGTTCCTTAGATCTACCTTTTGATGGAAAATCACAATGTAAAGAGAGAAATGTTGTTATAAGAACAATGCAGTAATTGTGTAGCCCTTATGTCCTGAACTTGATTCTCCCCTTCTCATTTTGACCCTGTGTCAATAGGTCGCTGTTGTATTTGCATTTTGACAAATTTCTGCTCTGTTTTTGCTTTGTGCAAATGAATTGTCGTAGCCATGAATGCTTTGCATAAATAGCTTATCATTTCATTAAACTCTGATTTATAGCTGTCACACTGGAGTGTTTGTGTTCTTCAGCCCTTCTGTTCAGTAGACACTTAATCTGCTAGACAGTATGATTTGATCATTTATCAGATATGTTTTGCTCTGAGTTTACCTCAGTCAGCTTAACTGCATTCTCAGTTGAATTTTGTTTGGCTATTAATTCCATTCTTTTTTTGTCGTCTTTTTTTTTTTCTTTTTTTTTTTTTAAAATTTGAGATGTACATTTTTGAGTAGCTTTATTCTTTGATTTTAACAAGTGGCATTGCATGTATACAGGTATTGACCGTTATCTGTAGGTGTTCAGGTATGAATGTCCTATGTCATCCAATAAGCAGAAGATATTCGTGTTTCTGCGCATGCTGTTGTATGTTTAAACAATTCGGAAATATAGTGGGAAGACTTCTGTATATGAGCTCCTGCACAGATGATGGTGACCTGGAGTTTTAAGCTTGTATGAGATGGGCAGAAGGACAGCATGGAGTTTTCCAAAGGAGCTGCTGGCCGTGGAAGGAAAGGCTCAGGGCTCTGCACACCCAGACTGAAGTGCTGGTGTCATGGGGGTGGCTGGTTCTGGGACAGACCATTACAAACACCAAGCTACCTCCACCCCCCCCCCCCCCACACACCCATAAAGTGGAGCTGTGAGGACTCTCAGATCCCATCCACTTGCCTTCCCTTGGGTTTGAGTGGAGTAGTGGTGGTTATGAGCCATGATACTCTTCTGTGGTTTATTGGGGTGATTTCCTCAAACTTTTCATACCTTTAAAACTCATTCTTAACCTTTTTAATCTCTGTAATTCTACACGGTGAATATATTGGACAGTAGTCTGTCGGTCAGATGAGGCCCCTTGGCTTTGGGGGATGTGCTAGCTTTCAGACAGTGAGTGTTCCTGCCCCAGGTGGATTATGGTGACACAGTGTGTGTACAGTGCTGTCTTCATTTTGTCTTGTCCTTCACTGAATCTGGGCTTGCAACAGAAACACCCTTGTGATGAATGTTTTCATATTCTGAACACTGCTTAGGTGGGCATAAAGTTAATCCACTTGAATGAATTTGGACTTGCTGTAGCAGAATTATGCATTTTGGGGATTTTGCAGAGTAGTAAAAGCAAACAAACACAAAGAACCACCAAAAAGAAACACCTGTGATGCAATTGTTGTTTAGATGCACACTAGCTTGGCTTTAAAATAGTTATGACCTGGAACAGCATAAGGAGAAGAGGATCTCTTATTTTTGTTGCTGCGTTTGCAGTTGCCCTTGGGGTCCATGAGAGCCATGTCCAACCTGAGACGTTTACCTCGCTTTCTCGATGGGTGCAGGATGCCATAGAGACAAATATGCCTTAATGCAGCTATTTTTCCGTTTGCATTAAAACTAAATTAAAAAGGAATTATCTTGATAAGCCATGCAACCTCTTTGTGTCTATGTTTTCAGGCAACTTAAATTTCTGTCCCTGAAATACAGAATATTTTTTAAAAATTTTTGTCCGTAGAGCTTGACTGTCATATCAGTTCAAAATTAAAAACTAACCTTCTGCTAGTTAATATATCTCTCTCTTGATTTTTGTTAATTGTTTTAAATTTCTTGCACTGGCTTTGGAGCTGGAAAAGCCCCCAAAACAAAACCCAACCCAGTTGCTTTTCTTCAAAAACAGGAGAATAAACCTTTCAGTTCTTTCCTGTTTCCGACCTGGAAAGGTCAGCATTGATACAGCAGGATGAAACTGCAAAAGAATTAAACCACGTAGCATCATGTGCAAGTGCTGTCTTTTTCAATCCCTGTTGATACTTTTGAAATCACTCTGAAGTGGTCAGGCCATGCATTGTGTTTGTTTTAATTAAAAATCAGCACATTAGGCTCCCTTGGATTTTCCCTAGGAGAGCTGAATAACCACTGTCACTGTGCACTGTTCACCATCTGAGACTTTCACCACCTCCTCCCAGGATACATGCACCTTTTCCTTCTAGGCACTAAATTCACTAGCTATTAGGTTGCAGATGAGTTAAATGAGAGAAAAGGCAGACTCCCGCTGTCTGTGCCTTCACGCTGACATGGGAACATGCTGTAGGTGATAAAGGTGTTTTATAAAGAGCTTTAAAAACAGTGGTAGCATTGCACACCACTGTAAGCAGGAGACATTTTAAAACTTTTTAGCAAATGATGTAGAAGGAAATTAGAGGGAAAGGTGTATTTGAACACTGGAAATGCAGGGAGGGAGTTTGCAAAAGGTTGATGTCTGTTGTCTTCGTGCTACTCAGAGAAACTGTAACAGCTAAGTGGGATATAGTTGTCTAGTCTGATGCAGCATGTTAAGCACATGAGCAAAAGAAAGCTCCAGGTCCTTTCTCTTTAAATTGCAGATAGCACACATTAATATTCATTTTGTTCTATGCCATTGTCTCATGTTTCAACCCTCCAGATGATAATTAAGACAATAGAAGATAAAATTTTGTACTGTATAAAATTGCATTCAAGCCTTAACAAATAAGAGATTATTCTGTCCAGTAAACAAAACATAATCATCCTGGCACCCTTACGAAGGGGAGCCTAAAATAGAAACTCTACTCTTTATAGGTCATGTAAAATGTCATCATCTCTTTCATTATCTGTACTGTTTGGATGAAAAAGAACTGATTAATTTAAAAGAACCTTGGCTTATTTGCTAACAAGGTTATTTTCTCATTGATTGCTAGGAAGCCTAGTTCCTTTGGAAGGGGTTGTAAATTACGAGTAAATCAATTGTCAGCCTGTGTATGCGCATCTCCCATTTATGTGCTGACAGTGTAGGCTGGTGTGTACATGGTGTTTGTATAGCAACTTTGGATGTACCTTGTTTGAATGAAACTTCTGGGTCTGGGCAGAGGTGGAAGGGCAGCAACAGGGGACACTGTATCACAAAAGGGCCAATCTCCTAAGCTTCTTTTAAAAGCTTAATTATCACACAGGCTGTGTCTTAAAGGAAAGGCCAAAACCGAGAAATGTAAAAGTAAAGCAATGAATTAGTATCTAAGCATATGGTTTCAGAACTCCCAGGACGGAAGCGTGCAAAAACACAACACATCGAAGATAGGAAGTTTCCCAGGCCAGCCTGGCTGGACTTGCTCAGAAATGGAAGCAGAATTTATTTCTAGGGAACTGAGGGCCTCACCACGGGGCTGGTTAGCAGGGCAGTGTGGCTGGCACAGAGCTGCAGCCGATAGTGCAGCCTCTGTCTGGAGGAGACTTGGGCTTTTGGGTTCTCTGTGTGAACTGGTCATCTGTGGTTGGTTCCTGGATGCCTGTTGTGCATTAGGCTCAAAACTGATTTATTAAAAAACAAAACCTGTCTTCCAAAGTTCCTCCTTTGTTCCTCTAGCCTGATTCAGACTCTAAAAGTGGGACTGCGTTCAAGTGGGAACAGTGCGTTATTCTGGATTGCTCCTTTGATAAATAGCTATTCCCTTTGCATGCTGTTTGTCTGACACCTTTTCTTGCCAAGCTGGGAGGTCCTGACCCAAAGTTCTTTTAAGTCAGCAGAAAAACTCATAATGACTTAATGAGTGGAGATAGAGCTTTCCAAAGTCCCGAAGTAGCATAGAGGCAGAAACCACAGCGACATTCACTCAGCAGATACACAAAGCCAATACTGTGCTTCCTTGCATCTCTTGCTAGATCATTTTAGACCTCTCCAAAATACTTTTTCCCTCCAGTAGTAGATGGAGTACGAGCTGCTCCAGTGTACCTGTGGTGCTTAAAAAGTCTTTCAACTTTGCAGGGCTTTTAGAGCTTTGACTGTGCATTCCCAAAAGTGAGAGAAGCGTAAAATGAATTTGAGGCTAAGCTGATTAGAGCTTTCCATTTCAGAATCAGTGCGAGAGGCCTCTATCCAAATGCATTTGATTAAGTAGGGCTGAAAAATGTTTATTAGCAAACGAACTGAGAAAGTGCAAGGAGAGCTCTCCAAAATAATAAGAATAAAAAGTTAAGGAGGAAGAATTAGTATTTAGACACTTAATGCTGATTTTCATTGCTTTCTATTGCATCGCTTGTCTTTAGCTGGGTCATCAGGATGCTTATTAAAATAATTTTAAAAATAAAGTAGCTGTTGGTTTTAATGACAGTGACAGTAAAGCTGATGCTTGAGCATGAAGATTTCCTGGCAGAATGGCAAATTGGTTAGAACCATGTGAGTCTGGAGAGCTGAAACTTAACGGACAAAAATGGGCATAAAGCATGGTCGGGTCTACTTGCATCCTGCAAAACAGGAAAAATCCCATGAAGCCAAAGCCAGCAGCAAAGACTGATTACACATTTCACCTCTACTTTTCCCGTTAATCTTTCACAAAAGCCATTCATTGTGGATACATGAGAAAGCCACCAAGACTGCCGCTGGAAACAGTAGTGTAATCGGAATGAAACCAGTGTTTCTTTGCACTTTGAGTTCTGGAAAACTGTTATTTTGACCACTTCTGGTCTTGTACTTTCCACTTAAATGTTTTTAGTGTGAGATGTCTGCAGCTGAGTAGATACACTCACAAAAGGGAAGCCTCACTTACTAAAAATGTCTATATTTCCTTTTCTACCAAACCAGAATCTGTGAAACTTGATTCTGGAGATGCCAATTTTTAGTGTTTTCAGGACTGAACTGATGCTTTGGCTCCCTTTTTGTTTGCAATATAGGGATCTAACCTTGATATCCGTAGCCTTTCATAAGCCACCGCTTTCAGATGAGTGTGCTAATTCTTATTCCTGCAGTATGAATTTTCTAAGGATTGTAAGAAGGGGAGAGATACGAGACATGTGGGCAAAACGGCTTGATTGGGCTTGACTGAGCTTGGCAACTTATGAACTGGTGGCCAAGATCAGGGTAGCCTGGCAAGCTGAGGCACGATCTGAAAAGGCGCCATCAGAGCTGTCTGATTTCTGCAGAAATGTCACGTTCCTGCAGAATGTCTTCATTTTGACAAATGCCATTTTGTGATCAAAAGCATTCCGTAGAAAATGTCTAACCCGCCATACGCTCGAGTCAAGCTTTTCTCTTTATTCCAGTATTCTATTTTTCACTAAAAGAGACCATGTCCTTTTGATTCTGTTGCAGAACTGCTCTGCTTTACATCTAAAGGAGCCATTTGTATGCTGTTTCTTTGTAATTAAAATTCTTGTCCTCAAAAATGTGTTTTCCATTAAAAATTCCTGCCCTGTACTAATAAATCTAAATCTTATAGCTATTATCTATGGAAATATACATTTTCGTATATGCCACATATAAATTTTATTTCCTGTTTGAGAAAATGTGGGTTTTACCGTCTGTAATATTCGTATTTGTTTCTTGGAGGGAAAAGTTAGGGTGACAGCAACATGATACAGGCACTCCTAAACACATTAAGAAAACAAGACCTTGTGACCAAGGCAAAAAAAGATGTTTGTTACAGACCCTAATAAGATTTTTCATATACATTTTTTTTATTGCCAAACTTGCTTTATATGAGGTATTAAATTTATGTTGCAGGCCGAAGCTATTCAAGTTCATTTGGTTTTTGTTTTTGAATGCGATTTTTTTTTTTTTTAATATTTTATCTGCTGTCATTGACTGGCCTTTAATGTGGCGATTACAGAAGAGAAGGGCTGCTCTACATGCAAGAGACAGTCCTGAGAATCAGAGCATTTTCAGTTTATGTGACTGTATGTGGAACAGCAAACAGCAGCGTTGCTTTCATTCACTTTACTTTAGCTGACAATTTGAGTTTTGCCAATAAGATATGGTAATACTTTATTAAAACTCATAACAAACTGGCCTGCCATAGTTCTTGCTTGCTCCAGCCAACTCATTTATTCTGTCAGTACTCTAAAACCTTATTTTAGAATTTAATTTCCATTTCCTGCACAAAAGGGAGGCCCACAATGCTGTGTGTTGAATTGCTTTTACAGCAGAATTGGCACATTAACGCTTTCCTTTTACCAGTGAGGTTTTCTGAACTTGTGTAGGTTCTCGGTCAACTGAGCAATTGAAAAGATTTAGCCCCTTGCATCGTTTTGCTCTGAACTCTTTTAAATTGCTGTTGGATCTCCCATTCTTCCAGATCCTTTACCTGCCTGTTCAGTACTGTCTTTCTAAATTAGATTTCCAAGTAATAGCTCAGGACATTACAGAACTAGTTTGAATCAATTTCTCTTTAAACTTGAACATGTTCTTTCAAGAAAAAGCATTCCAGCTTGATGTAACATTTTCCAGGGATGGAGAATATCCTCCAACCATCTGAAAACACTTCCAGTGGTAGACTAAAAGTGAAACAAATATTTGCAGTTAGAATAATTAGAGCTAGTCCGTGTTTTTAGCTCTTGTTTTCCCTTTGTCTACAGCATGAAATTAAAAAAAGCTTCAGTTACTTTCCCTATAAGCCAGGTTAGTTTTCTGACCAGTGTGACCTTCTTACTCAATTTTTGTGGCTTCTTGGGCCTCTTGTAAAGTGTGCTTCAGCAGCTCCCAACTGTTATACACGTTTTTCTGTTTAGATGTTTTTTCCCCAACAGATTTTGCTCATAATTATTTTCAGCTTTGAGAGCCTGACTTTCTAAATCACTAAGTGTTGTTGCCCATGTGCTGCTTTTATGTACTGTATTCTAGTGGTTTGGTGTCTTTTCTATATGTCCATAAATTTGTAATTTTTTTTGTTTTTTTTTGTTTTTTTTTTAAAAAGCAACTCCATCTCAGGTTAAGCTTAATTGTGCACTCTTTGAAAATAACGTAGTAGGAACACAACCTTTACTTTCTACAGCAAGACCACGGCAAGTCTTGTTTCTGGTTTTGTTTCTTGGCAAATCTTGTTTCTGGGAAATTGCTAGAGCAGGTTGGAAAATTCACCTTGCAGCCCTTTGTAAATTAATATATTAGAGAGAAAAAATGTTTTTTTTTTCTTTTTGTTCGATGAGAAGCTGGTGTGCATCTGTGTGCATCATCCAGCCATACTGGAGAATGGGCTGTCAGTTGACATGTGCTTTGGACAGAGCTTCAGATGGACACATTATGATTTTCAGCTGGTTTCTTCCAAGGCGGCCAACATTTTCTATCTGATAGAGATAATT
The DNA here is from genome assembly GCF_034619465.1 of Leptosomus discolor. NCBI lineage: Eukaryota > Metazoa > Chordata > Aves > Leptosomiformes > Leptosomidae > Leptosomus > Leptosomus discolor. The sequence goes on from NC_141399.1 coordinate 7,669,986, forward strand.
CTGAGGAAAAAAATAATTTAAAAAGGCAGCATCAAAATTCTAGTGTTCTGACAATGTCTGCATTTAGTGTGCATTTATGGCCTGACCATCACAGGTTCTCAGCATTAGGTTTTATGTATTCAGTCCCGCTGGAAATCAGGCCGTTAATATTGACATATGCCTGGGAGTGAGCGAGGGCAGAGTGAAAAACTATAAAGCTGTGATTAGTATTCAGAGGTGACCTGGCTGGGCAATGGGAGTTTGTCCCTCCAGCAATCAAGGAAGAAGAAGAATGAAAAGGGGCTTAGCTTGACTGCTAAAGGAGTTTGAGGTGAGGTTTAAAAAAAGCACCAAACCCCACTACCCGTGCTTAAATTACAGAGAGGAGCAAGCAAAAGAAAAAAAAAAAATCAAAGAATATGAATAGCTACTCAGAATTGCCTGATGTTGGCATATATGTCACTTTTTCTTCCATTTTTCTGGGAGAATCAAATGCTGTATTTAGGGAACGGGTTTCAGATTTTGCAAATATTTTGCTAGTGCCGTTCTAGAAAATGAGTTTGTTGGCATATTGTTATGTGGGGCTTGTTCTGCTAAAGCATTGTAATGCCGTCTGTTTCTCAAGCTGATTTGGCTTTTACAGCTCAAATATTATATCCTACTTTTAGAACATATGGTAACTCCTTTCAGGAGACATACAGAGATATGCATCTAATTTCCAGAAACGGGTTGTTGCCTTTAAGTGAAAGACTGCGAGTGCTTTTCATCTTGATTTTTCTGTTCTTACTATTCTATCTAGACTCTCTTCTTCACCTCCTGCCCTGCTTCTGCTGCCTCCCGTAAGCCCTCCCTCTATCCCAGAAAAGGAAAGACATGCTGGCAGCTTTGAGTCGGAGCAGAGGAAAAGAAACAATACTCCCTTATCCAGGTTGCTTCATGCAATACAGTTTTACAGAGTAGGTGTTAGTGACAAATGCTGTTACGTGGCTCCCATGCAGACTGTGCTTTCCTGATGAAGTATTACCGGAAGATTGGGTTGCTCACGTAGCCCGGTCTGTGTTCATTGATGGAGAGGCTTAGTGCAGACGGGGCGTGAGCCACTCAGCCTGAATCTTTCAGAGCCGCTCGAGGAAAGAGGCTGCATCCCATGCCACTCTCTTACAATGATTTCATTCTGCATTCACTCTGGATGTGTAGGAGGTTTTTTCTTTTCTTGCTTACTTTTTTTTTTTTTTTTTTAAAGCCTACGTGGTAACATCAACGATTCTTGCCACTAATGACCGCTTCATACTCCTCATCGCTCTTCCTTTCTGGAACATGCAGTGTGAAAAGCCCCAACACAGCAGTGTCTTTGTGTGCAAGACAAAATGCCTTCCTTGGAGGAACTTCTCTGCTTCCCAAAGTTCACCTCTGGGTCTGGCTTTCTTTAAAGTTTTGCAGAGCCAAGGCTTTGCTCTGGGCAGTTGGTTCAAGGTCACTGCCAAGAGGAAGCAGTTATGGACATGGCTTTAATGTTACAGCTTGATTGTCAGACAGTTAACTTAAGCCTCTAGTTCAACACTGATTTGGCCACAGAACTGTCTAAAGTATTTAGCATGGTGCTAATCCAGATTGCATTGAAAACAAGTCTAGAGGATGTTGTATTACTTTGTTCTTTGCACTCCTACCTGCATGAGCTTTCCTGTAAAAACCTTGATAGTGTATGTGGCCATTAATCAGTATTATGGTTTATCTTGGAGATTTTTCACTTTAGTAGGAAAATACTCTGCGTTTGTGATCCCAGCAGGTTCCTTCTCTAACGTTGGCTCACCCTGCTCTCTACTGTCACACCCAGAGGCGATCTGAGAGTCTGGGCTCTCTCCTTGTTGTATGTCTGTGGATTCTTCAAAGTGAAAAAGGACAACAAAAAGCTGAGGCAAGAGCAGGGAGCTTGCAGCATCTCTTGAAAATAGCATGAGGGAAGAAGAGAGGACTCATGTGAGTCAATAGCAGAGTACAGAATCATAGAATAACAGGTTGGAAGGGACTTCAAGGATCATCTGGTCCAACCTTTCTTGGGAAAGCCATTGTCTAAAGAAGATGGCCCAGCACCCTGTCCAGATGGATCTTAAAAGCTGGAGAATCCACCACTTCCCTGGGGAGGTTATTCCAGTGGCTGATTGTTCTTGTCAAAAATTTTCCTCTTGCTTCTAATCGGGATCTCCCTACAAGTAACTTGTAGCCATTACCCCTCGTCTTTTCCATGGAACTCTTTGTAAAGAGGGAGTCTCCGTCTTCTGTGTAGCCACCCTTTAAATATTGGAACATGATGATAAGGTCTTACCTAAGCCTTCTTTTCTCAAGGCTGAGCAGTAGTGGTTAATCTCCAGCTTTTACTTAGTTGGGTTCATGATTAACTAAGTTGTGGGCAGGAAAGCACCCTGGCTGGCTCTACATCTGCTAGCATGTATATGGATGCAGTAAAGCCATGTTTTTGAAGCTCTGTGCCTGACCAGTTTAAATGAGTTTTAGAGGTATCTGTGGCCAACAATTGTTAATACTTCTTATTTTCCCACTTCTATTCATCATATGTTCTTGTTGCTCGAGCTGCATGTTCCCAATTACCCATATTTTTGCTTCACATGTATTATTTTTTTCCCCCTAGACTTTCCTGGGGCAGGTACAGTTGCCACTTTCTCTAGAAAAGTGTTATCCTTTATTCAGTGTCATGGTTCTATAGGCTTCGTATGGACACAAAAGATATCACATGCTTTAAGAAGAGAGGAGCAGAAAATGTCCTCAGATTCTTCTTCATGCCTTTACTTTAAGGTAGGACCCCTCTGCATGGAAACCTGCGGCAACCCTGCAGCAAAGCTGTGGCAAAGGTCAACAGAATCGGGCTTTTTCTTCACATGGGTGCAGCTTTAGCAGGCCCCAGCAATTTGTGTAACCCGCCGACACCTACCATAATTCATGCAGTAGCTCTTAGATGACTGAACTATGCCTATCCGGGCTCTCCTTTGAATCCCCACAAAAAGAAAGCTTGAATTGGCAAGTGTTTTAATACAGTAGTAGCTTAAAGCTGCAGGATGTATTTGCCTGCAGTGATGCTGTGAGACTCTTACTTTCTCCATTTTTCTCTTGTTCTTTGAGGCTGTTGTCAATGTTAGCCAGACCTATAGGGCATCCTGCTGTCAAACCATGTCTAGGACATGACAGTAATCCATAGCTTTCCTGCAGACACTGCCTATAAGAGAACAAGCTCCCCTTCCTGGGATGCCGTTGTGGCTGCATGGCCTCCCTCTCTCTCAGGTCAGGGCTGCCCTGGACTGCAAAGATGTCAGAGGGTGAAGGAAGGTTTCTTCTCCAGGAGGTTCAAGAAATTCAAGGCTGAAACTTGAGGGCACCAGAAGCTTGAAAAGCCCAAAGGGGGAGAAAGGCTGGGCTTTCTGCTGCATGTGCTGGTATAGATGATCTGAATTCAGCTAGGGGCAACAGAAGTGTATTTGTCACAAGCGTTCAAAATTTTCAGGCCTGGTGTATAAATGCTAATACTTTTGCTTTTCAACCTCCAAGCTCTGTGGGTTTTTTTGGCACTTCTCTTCTGAAAGACTATTTGAATTTACACTAGAAATATGAATCGCTATTAATGCACAGAAAATAGGGTGGAGCACCCTCTGAAAACGGTAGGTTAGGTTAGGTGCTCATAGAATAGTTTAACTGGGGATTTATGATCTGTTAAGTGCATTTCTGTAGCAGCAAATGCTGAATTACCACTTCAGTGCTGGTTCATTCACCCATGCAGATTGAGAGCAATACCAAGAGGTACTGTGCCAAGAAAGCTCTTGCCTGCTCCTGATTCTGAACATGACCTGAAAGTTTTGAGTGAGTAAGTCTCCTTCAGGTTCACAACTTCCACCTAAAATAATATTTTAAGAAGTTCTGTTAGTAATGAAGTAACAAGTGTTACTCATTCTCCAGACAGGAATTACTAGCTGCACCGAAGTGCTCTCTGCTGATTCAGCAGCTAGGCTGCTGCTGAAGTCTTAACCATGCTCCATCAAAGTTGAATTTTATGGCTGTGTAGGTAGTTCATCCTGTAACTTTGTGCAATTCTTTATAGCATAACCCGCCAGTTTATCATAATTTCCTTCCGCTGGAAGGATTTTGTAATGGATGTGGCTTTGTTGTTCTAAGAAGGTATTAAAGCATAAAAAATTGGAAAGTATTTTATATTTTATTTTGGGGAGGTAGGTAAAGGATGGACAGTCATTTTGCTTTGGTTGTGGTACGGGTTTGTTAGAACAACAGAAATCTCTAGGCTCTGATCTGAGCAGTTCATCTATCTGGAGTCTGGCTGTAGGAGGCTGGTACAAATTAGAGCAATATACTGATTGGGACTAGATGTGGCATATCCAACAAAGGCCCAGTTTGTACCCTTGGACCAGTAGTTTTTGTCAACAGAGACTGTCCAAACTGGTATGGAAGCAATCACTGACAACAACAGAAAAGGCTATTGAAGTGTTTACGAGGAACACCCAAACATGTGGACTTTATGGGAGTGGTTTGTACCCAGCAATAAAAGTTCATTGTTTTTTTTTTGTTTGGTTGGTTTTAATAGAGGAAAGAAGAGAAGAAAATAGAATTGGAATCAAATCAGGTGTCTGCTGAGCCATGTTAATTGTTAAGTTGAACTCCCATGGCAATGTTTAAATATCTTTTTAGCACACTGAGCCATAAAAGGTTTTTAAGTTTACTTGTGTTAGGAAAATGTGGTAGCAGTTAATTTACCAACATGTAATGGGTTTACAAGGTGCCTTCATTTCATGGATGGCTGGAAGATAGAACATGCTTAGATTGTAGTGAATTTAAGAAGCCAAATGAATACTTAAGGCTTTTAAACTGGATGTATTTGCTTTGTGATCTTATTTGAACTGTGGCCAACCATGATGAATGTTTTCTGTCTTATATGTATTATTGTGTGTTTGACCTCACAAGAGGCATGAAATAACAAATGTAGGTACTGGACTTTATTTACTTATTTACTTAGTAGTTAAAATAAGAAAGCAAACAAAACCATGATGTATTTCACCTCTTCTCCCCCGCACCCCCTTGACAAATGGCTGTTGGAACAGTGTTAAACTGTGACCTTAAAGCCACAGGCATAATGAAACTGTGATCTGGCAGATGTGACAGACTCATCTTACATAAATCACTCTCTTTTGTCACTGCTGGCATATGGCCAATGAATCTTATAATTATTGAATGGCTTTTATAGCCCCATTATTTATAATCACTTTTGGACAGCAGCTGGAAGACAGGGATGGTACAGAATGAAATGATATAGCACAAACTATTATCATTTGTGTAACAACTGCTGGGATTAGGAATATTTGATGATAATGTGGTTACCCGCGCAGTCTTGTTAAATGGTAAAAATCCACTCAGCCTTCATTTTGTCTTCTAAGATGGGCTGCTGCCTACTGGACCTTGCCATGAGAATGATTTGTATTAATTACTCTATCAATATTATTATATTAATTGATCCAGAAATAGAATGTTAATCTCTCTATACATTAACAAAATATATGTGTGAAAGTCAGGGCCACCTTTATGCGAGGACTTGAGGAAAATCCATTGCAAGCATTAGTAAGACACAGTGGTGAGGCCCTGGCACGACTGTTGTGCCACGTGCTGTATGGAAAAGTTTTAAGTGGCGGCTTCTGCTTCCCAGGAGCCCTGTCTACACCGCACTTTTTAGTAAGAATTTAACAACAGATTGAGAAGCTGTCTTTCGTTGCTTTATTAATATTGTAACATTTATTTTAAAAAACCTAGGTGTTTGTAATTTTATTTTTTTTAAGGGAGGTGGTGGGTTTATTACCAGCTTACGTTAATCCACTTTATACTTCAGGGGAGCTATTTTGGCTCTAATTATAGATAAGATTGTGTTGAGTCCTGTCTGCTGGGTAGAGCAGCAGCCTTGGAGGAATGAACATGACTGAAGTTACCCAGCCTTTAAGGCCAGTGAACTGAGACTGCAAGTCCACTCATCACTTTAAAAAATGTGAGCTGCAGGTTCTCTCCCCATATCTCTAAATGAGTGGTGGGTTTTGGGGTTTTGTTTGTGGTTTTGTTTTTGGTTTTGTTTCCCTTTTCCCTTATCTGCAGTTCTGCGTTTTGTAGCACAGAATTAAAACCCTGCTAACCTTGATAACTTATTAATGTTTGTTAAATACCTTCAGATAGAGATCTTCAGATGAAAGACAGTATGTCATAATCAGGGGTTTATACTGCAAATCCAACATGTCCAATCTTGGTGTCTTTAAAAAATTGAATCCTTCTCTTTCAATGTAGACATCAGGGCGGCGAGAGAGAGTCTTAATCCAGATGACTCTATTGCACTTTTATCCCTTTAGCGAGGCCTTTAACCTTTCATTGCTTCGTGGGCCTGTTGTTTTGAAATGGTCTTTGTCTGCCTACAGAGAACCCCTCTGCGAAAGGCGCCTTTAAAGAGAGATCTCGACAAGAGAAGGGGGATTCTGCTGCAATTCAGGAACGGAAAATGGATTTTTCCAGTTCAGATGCTATCAGTCACTGTGAATGTAGCAATTGGTAGCCTTCCCAAAGAAGGATAAAGCAAAATATATGCTAGTGTAAACCTCCTTATAGGAGTGTAATATAGGTCAGAGACCACTGTGTCCCGGGCCTGACCCTGACCCATCTTCGTGGAAGCATCTGTAGGCTCTGTCAGAGTATAGCTATTTATCAGGATTATCTATGACCGTCTCAAAATGTAAATGGGATAAAACAGCTGCAGTAATGAATATAAACATAAACTATAAAATGATAGTTTCCAAATACATGAAACATGAGTTCAAAATATATCTTCAGAATACACACATTGCAGAGTTCTGGCATAGACTACCTACCAGCTGGCAGGAAGGTGCTGTCAGCCCTGCGATGTTCACACTCAGCTTTTTCTTGAAAAAATTCAGATTTGTCTGGTCATTTATGCAGTCTGCTTTCCGTATTGGAAGCCTGTATGTCAATAAGGGAAGAGGCTTTGAGCCCCCCAGGTCTGCGCTGCTGCTCGCTGGTGGTAGTGCTCTCGAAGAGATGGATGTTCTTATGCAGCAAAGACAGCATTAGATGATCTTGTATGCAGCTTTCTTCCCTGCAGAAACTGGAAATTGTAGCAATATGCATCAGAGCATAATTCAAAGCGTAGTTTCTCTAGTGACTCTAATATTAGGTAACTGTTGGAGGAGAAATGTGTGACAGAGGGTTGTGAGTTTGGAAGAAGTGTATTTAGAAACGGTCTATAGTTTTCAGTATTCACAAAAACATCTACATTACATATTTATTTACACAAAATGGACAAGCACGGGTTACTGGTTTTTAGAAAACTGTATGTCAGTAGTTTTTTTGGTTTGTTTTGTTTTTCTTATGAAAGATGTTTTGTTTCCCCCTTGGGGTTTGTTTTTGCTACTAAAATACTGTTGTTATGATGTAATGCTGTGAGAGGATGATTGATGTACTCTAAAATGCACTATAATAATTAACAATAATTGAGAAAACCAGCTGTTCAGTGAAATGCCCTTTGATTCATTCAAAGGTAAAGAAGGATTCAGATAATAAGATGGAAACAGCTCAGATTTGGAGTAGTACTTTGGGGAGAAAAGCAGTGGAAAGTTGGTTCTCTGACTATATCTTCACATAAAGAAAGGCATTGGTTTTGTTCAGTGAGGTGAAAAAGGGAATGAAAATGTTGCAACAACAAAAAACAGTCTTTGAACATGTTTTACTTCTAAAACTTTAAAATATTAATTTTGTGAGTTTAGTAGGGAAGAATTTATTTTGCCTTTTTTTTTAATGTCTGATTTTCTAAAGCTAGATATATCAGCCTAATTTTGATTAATAACAAGGTGATTTTTCTGTGTGCAAACAAATGCATTTCCACCATAACCTGGCCAGCAGGAAGGAAGAGCTGAGAACTGGCTCACGACCTATATATTCTCTTTTGGAAACTGGTGTTTCTGGGTTGCATCTTTTGTTCCTCTACTATTATCATTATATTATCTCCTTACATGCTTTTAGTAGAGAAGAAAATAAAGGATCTCAAAAGAGTAAATGTAAGATCCAACCTCCTTGAGAACAGAGGAGTATTTTGAAGGGCACTAATATACTTCTAGTTAACACAGCTCACCTCTAAGGAAACTGGCGTGAGGTATTTTCTTGGGTACAACTTATACACGGAATAAGACTTTACAGAAGGGGAGGACTCTTGCGTAAAATCAGGTGGTTCTGGGCACCTGCCCTTCCACTCAGCCGGGTGGTCGTTGGTGTATGGACAGAAACCATCAGAGGGTGAGACTTGGTTTCAGAGGGAGCGTACACAAGCAAGAATGAATTTTACTGCTACAGTTTGCACACAGGAGATTCCTGAAATGTCACTGGCATATCTTTCATATTCTCAGGAATAGCAGATGCCTACATGTCAGGCTCAAAAAGAATTTATCAGAGTTTTAAACTTGCATCTAGCTCTACAGTGTACTAAATAACGCCAGTATCAAGTACGTGCCTTCTCAAGTCTGAGGAGGTTTTTGGAAAAGATAATTGGAGTGGAGGTCTCTTCTCCCTAGTAACAAGCAATAGAACAAGGGGAAATGGCCTTAAGCTGCACCAGGGGAGGTTCAGGCTGGATATTAGGAAGAATTTCTTTACTGAAAGGGCTGTCAGGCATTGGAACAGGCTGCTCAGGGAGGTAGTGGAGTCACTATCCCTGGAGGTGTTTAAGAGACAGGTAGATGTACTTAGGGACATGGTTTAGTGGTGTTGATAAAGCTAGGACAAAGGTTGGACTCGATGATCGTGAAGGTCTCTTCCAACTGAAACTGTTCTATGATTCTGTGATTTCAAACAGTAAAGAAACCAACATGTTCCAGGGTGGATCCTTTTGGCAGTTTTCTGTGTGGAGTTAGTTTATGTGTTAGCTCATTTTCTTCTTCCATGCTCTAGAGTGAGTTGCATGGGGTGAGCCTGCTTTTGTCTGCAGCTATGGTCTCAGCGCTGCAAGAAGCCTTTATTTCCACCAAGAATTTTCTAGAATTTAGCAACAAAAATAAGGCTTAGCAAGCATATTTTTTTTCTTTTTTCTTTTTTTCTTCCCATTTTAAAAAAATGTAATAGAAATGAGCATCGCATCACTGTGAGCTCCCTGAGGGGACAACCATGTGAGTGTAAGTATTGCCATAGCTCCTATTTTTGCAAATGCCATCTTGACTAGTGCATCAGTCACTCAGCTGGGAAATCCCAGCTACTGCATAAACCAAATAACCAAACTTTCCAGTGGGGGCCGTAATAGACTGAGATGCTAGATGGAATGGGCACAGAGGGAAGCTAAAAGCAGATATCATCAGTAAATTGCATATTTTCTGTGGTCAAACAAGCCCTAGCTCAGCGGAGCTTTTTCACCTCTAGACATTATGGTGACATAAATTATTGAATCATGAATCACGCAGTATTTCGGGAGAAAACCTATGTTATATGATCCATTCAGTTCAGTGCATTAATTTCTTCACTGGAATAAGCCCTTGCATTATGTCCAAACTGTTTGTCGTATTTATTCTTTTTGCTATGAGAAACCACCTTGTCTTACTATCTCTTGTGCAAAGAAAAATATGGACTGTTTAGTTAAGAAACGAAGAAATGCTTTATTAGAAATGCTTTATTATTTTCAGCAGATTTTTTTTTTTTTTTTTTTTTTTTTTTTTTTGGTGCCCAGTCTCCCTCTGGAGTAAAATGATGTGATATGAAATCAAACATCTGGAGTTTGGAAGGTCAGCTCTGGCATTGGAAAACTGTAGCCCACAGGTCTACCAAGCCCTCCAAGTGCCTCCTATGTGGGAAACCATTTTTATAGTGTGGTAACCGGAGACCATTTGTTAGAAAATGGGTTGATAATCTGCTCTTGGAGTGAGGGGTGGTGCTGAGGTAACTCAGGAAAGTGTGTTGAGCCATTGGTTTTGTGTTTGAGCCATTTCTGTAATGAGCATCTTGGTCTTTAAGGATTTTTCTTCTTTTAATAGTTCGGCCTACTGCCTAAGCCTTTCTTTCTTCAATAAGAAATTTAATTTAAAAAAAAGCTATCTGGAGAACCTAAATACAAAATCACCTGTTTAGAGTTTGTCTTAGTATTTCAGACTAGGGCTTTCTGTGTTTAATTTTGTTTTTAAACTAACATTTCTGTTAAAACGTTTCAGGACTGCACTAGGCAGGTAGGCTGCTCCTGCCCGTGGCCATTTAACGGTCTGCACTCTTTTTCTCATTTGTCTGGTACCGCTGCTGCCTCATACACCCACTGTCCAACTGCACTCTGTTGCAGTGTTATTATTCTTGATCTGTTCTGCAGTGGTTCCTAGAGACTCCAGCCAGGAATCTGCAATTGTGATGCTACGTTCAGTGTCAACAAGTATTGAGATGATCTCTGCATTACATAGTTACAGTCCAAAAAATCATAATGCAATTTGTAAAAGACCGTAGAAACAGCCATGTAGCCCAACATTCTGGCTCCAGTTGTGGCCATAAATAAGATGCCTAATAAAGGAAAGGAAAAGAGCAAGATATTTGATATTCCCCCGCTTCTTTTCCCAGCCACCAGCAATTCACTTTCAGCTCAAGAGATTTCCTACACCCTCTTTTGCAGCCCTCAATGGGTCCGTCTTCCAAGTGCTTTTCCAGTCTCCCCTTGGAGCTCCTCAGTAAGCTTCTTGCACCCGCAGTGCTCTCCAGCAAGGAGATCTGCCACAGCCTCTGTGAACTACTGCCACTGCTGCGTGGTTTTGAACCAAGCTCCCGTTAGCTTTCGTTGGTGCCTCCAAGGCCTCATGTTGGGAGAGGCAGGGAGCAGCCAGTCCCCACCTGCCCTCTGGGCTTGCTGGAGACCAATGTCCGCCACCAGCTGCAGCATCCCAGCCCGCTTTTGTGGTCGTTGTATGGCAACTGCTCCAGACCTTGATCATCCTGGTTGCATTTCTATGAAGCTTTTCCAGTGTGGTTTCTGTCCCTGTTGTCTGTATGTTTTTGTGGGGTTGTTTATGCTCTTCAGTTAAATTAATGTCAATGTTATTCCAGACTTGGAAATATTTCATTTCTGGGAAAAGACTTCATTAAGTTGCTCCAGTTCATATATTCTGCTGCAAGAAAGGATTTGGTGTTCAGCAACTACCGATGTTCATTAAAAACTATGTTTCTTTTTCTTTGTTTTGGGTTGGGGTTTTTTGTTCTTTTTGTTTGGTTGGTTTGGTTTTGTTGTCAACTAATTTATCTCTGTTCTCACACAGTTCTGAAAGCATTCAAAACGCAATGAGGAAATAAATAGATTTAAGTGAAAAGTGTTGGATATTATTCTGTTGTTTTTAAGGACTTTGGGTGCTCTTAACTCCTTCAGTCAATTATTTTCTGACTCCTGCTGTGTGCTGGGGTAGATACCAGTGCAAAATATAGCCCTTGTTCAATTTTGTGCCATATTCAGCTATATTAGTACCTCCAATGGGAGCAGCTTTTGCCTTCTGTCTGTCTGCCCAGCTCACCCTCCAGTGAGTTGCAAAAGCAATACTCTACCTTTATTATTTTTCTTCTTTTTCACATCATCTGTCTTTCTCCATTTGCTCAGACAAATAAGTGATAAAAGGGAATGATGATCTGTTTAACACCACAGGAAGAAAGATGCATTATGAGACAAGAGAGACCTCTTGTTTACAGCGAGTTATTTTTGGTAATTAGCCATTTGTAGAGGAAGATGAGCCTCCGCTCGTAAAGTCAGCATGCCATAATTTAGGGGACTGTGAATGGAAGTCTAACATTTGCCTGAATTGGAGATGTTAATTGTGTGCATTTAGAAATAAATAAATGGCTGTTTTTTCTTTGCAGGAAGCAGACTGAACAAAGACCTGAGACATTATCTCAACCAGAGGTTTCAGAAAGGCTCGCCGGATCATGATCTGCAGCAGACTATTAGAGACAACCTTTATCGCCATGCTGTGCCTTGTAAGTAACAAAACATTGACCTGGTGGATTACGTGTAGTAGAATTTAATTTCTTTTTTGAGGCAGTCTTCATGTGGTGGTGTGCATGGCTCCAGGAGAGACTCAGTTTTCAGCTTGGACAGAGTTCCGTGTGTGATAGCAGATAGGGTTCAGGTAGGGTTGAAAAGGAAACCAGTTTATTCCTGAACTCTGCTTTTTTTGGTGACGTTTTTGGAACAGTTGATGGTTTGATGCAAGCCTGTGATGCTTACTGTGAAGAAAAACCCTAAACAGCCATGAAGTGAGTACTTGCCTTAGAAATGGTCTTCATTAGTATCATTGTGGTGAAAGTTTCTTTATTGGTTTGAAACTTATGAATAAAAACCCTGCTTTTATTTTCATTTCCTTAGCAGAACTTTATGTCTGATGCTTATTTAACTTGTGAAACTCAACAGCATTTTATGGCTGGGTGCCATTGTAGCAGGCAACTGCCACTTTTGGAAGGTCATCCTTGATTCTAGTAGGAAATAAACAGGAAGAGTTAGTGAAGCTGAGAAGTAAATGCTCTTTTTGACTGACAAAAAAACAACCAGGAGGAAAACTGAGAAGTTTAGAGAGCGGTAATCTTCAGAAGTTCAGAATCTACCCAAAATCAGGCTGTCCTTGGCATTTTGGGAAGATGTGCCAAGAGTGGAGAATAATGCTATTTAAATGCATCTCTGTTTGGCATTCCCCTGGTGCCAGGAGAGCTATTCTAAAGAAAATATTTTTCTTCTTAACTTTGATGAGCTGTGAGAATAATGGCGTGCCTTTCGGATCAGGCTGGGATAAGAACTAGTAAACATCTTAGTTATAGCATACTGAGATGAGCAGCAAAGTACTTTGAAGTTTTCTATCTCAACATGAGTCAGAGGTTATTTATCCTGGTAGACCTATATAAATATTGAATAATGATGTTGCCACTCAAAAATCGGTATTTGCCAACAAATATCACATAATGGTATGTAGAGTAATAGCCATTTTCAATCTAAGTGTTGCATAAAGGAGAACTGTGTATGGCTACAGTTAAAATCGTGTGGTAGCACTGACAAATGTTGATTCTTCAAATGGCAGGTGCTGTATATCACCATTGACTTTATTCTCATTTTATCAGTGGAAAGTATGGACCAAATTACGTTTAAAGCGCTGTGCATGGACATAAAGAATAAATATGGATTATTATTTTCTATTGAACACTTCCATTTTCCATTTTGTCAACGTGAAATATGATTAGTTTTCAATCATCTAACTTGCCAGGCTGCAGATTTCTAAAGCATACTGCGGAAAGTGCCTTTTAGGAGAGCGCGGGCAATGTTAGGCTCAGGAGATGCAGTGTCGTGATGCTAATGTCCTTCTGCCTATGTGTTATATTCCAATTTCTAAAGCAGCAAATAAAGCAAATGAGCGGAAGTTCTGTGGAAGCATTTTGTGTGTTACCAAGGTTACATTTTGAAATGCTTTCCATTGATTCTTTTCTCTGATTTATTGAACTTGATGGTGAGCTAAACTGCTTGGACTTGCTAAAAACTTCTGATTTAAAATTAAGAGCAGTGAAAGTGATTCCTGCCTTTTAGAAATAGCTGGGGGAGATTTTGGTTGTTGATGTATTAATAAGAACATCAGTACTTATGTTCCATTTATGAAACAAATGGAAAATCTGAGTAGTTATTGTGTGTCTCCATACTTCTCACTTGTAAAGCAGGTAGCATTTAGTTTTTTCTTTATGGGGATGGTATTAGCGGTATCTTTTAAGAATAATGCTAATACTCACATATGAATTTGAATGAGACTGCTGTATGCGTGGTGGGTGTAAAGTCTCCAGACTTTACAGGTCTGGAGATTAATCTAGCTGTAGACTCATATTTTTATTCCTTGGTACACGTGACCAGTAAATCCAGAGCACTGGACCAATCTCTAGTGCTAATGGATTATGAAGTCTTGTATTTTGAAAATGGAATTCCCTGCTGATTATGTGTTAAACACGAACAAGAACACAAGGTCACTTGGACTGAGCATGCTTGGCCTGACAGCTGCTTTTTGTTGCACTAATATAATGGCTAAATGAAGTGATAATTAGTAAATGCAAAAAGGAGAAAGGCGATGTTAACCAGCTATTCCCCACAAATTCTAGTAAGAATCCCATGTGGTTCAGCTCCGACTAGTTTGGTACAGGCGGTAAGAAAATCCAGAGGGCTTCTGTTTCCCACACAGCCGTGTGCCGGTTGCGTGCTTGGCTGGCTTGGGAACTGAGTGAAGATATAGCAATAGCTTTTGTAGAAGATAGAGGTCAAGCAGAGGGGAGGAAAGATGCAGAAAGTTTGACTCGACCTCGTTACTTCATATGACAATGACACGCTGCTTAAGCATCTTTTAGATTTTTACTTCAGGAGAGTTGGTTAAGAGTTTGCTTTGTTTTCTGGTGAACAATTGAGGGTAAGAGAGTGGGATGGTGTCAGCTCCCAAAGGGGATATCAGCATTGCCTAAATGCATGACACAGGGATGGTTTTCTGAGAGACTAGAGGACTTCATCCCCGAATGTGAGAGCTGTCATAAAGAAATGAGACCTTAAAATGAGCCCAAAAGTAGAAGTTGAAAGAGATAGCTGAACCACATGGTTATTTTTGCAAGCCGAAGTCTTCCCCTGCTCCTCAGTGCCCCCTCCCCCTCCAGGACACTTCCTCTGAGTCTTTGTACCCGCAGCTCCCTGCTCCCCATTGAGCAGGTTTTTCTTCTGCAAAGATCTGTAGTAAATAACAGCTGTGACGAACTTCCAGGTGGCCTCCAAATTTGGATGTCGTGCTGTCGTGCGTGTTCTGCTGTTACTATTGCACCAAACCCACGAGTTTATTTACAGACCCAAAGCATTCTTCTCTGGAATTTACAACTAATCTAGGACCAAGCCAGAGAAAGGAAGAGAGGCAAGACGCTTAGTTTATGTTTTTGGATGGTGCGTAAGTGCTAATGAAGCCGTGCATTTACAATGAACAAATCTTTTGACAGAGTTAGCGCAGTTCAGCCACTGAACTCGCTTTTATTTCAGCTGAGCCAACTGTGTATTATTTCCTTTACTTTCTTCCTGATGATCTCATTTCACTGTTAACTTTGTGTACTGAGAGAAGAGAGGTTTTTTTAGAGTGTTTTTGTCTTCTGCTTAAGAAAATCAGCACCTTAAACTTAGGCAAAGTTATTCTCATGTGTTCAGATAAATAATAATTCTCATTCCTAGCATGTAGGATCCACTGTCAAAACTAGAAAAAAAACCTCAAATACATCATCCAGATTAGCAAGATGTTGGTCCAGGCTCAAGCTATCCCCTTTGCCTCGTTTTGTTTTGCAGCACCACATTTTTCCTGTTTTCTGATGTGCCTAATGAAGATCACCAGAAATAATGCTCTATTTGTGGGCTAGTTAATGGCTCCATTGAGCTTGAAGTAGACTGTGAACTGGCAACAGTTTCATGATTACTGTTTGGCCATGACTGTACCAGAAGTGCTTTGACTAATGCAGACCCTTTGCCCACAGCTAATTTCTAGTGTGGATTTCACTTATTCCAGTTCAATTTTGCCAGCCTTAAGAGCAAAAGGGCAGGTTTACCAACTATGTGGAGCATCTTGCTGGCATGTCTGAGTCCACCTGTGCTAACAGACGTTGATGTGACTTGCATTACATCTGATTTGGGGGCAGGCTGAGAATCCATGATGTACAGTGTGCTGATACCCTGACATTAGTTTCAGAGAGTGTTTCTTAGGAGCAGAACTCCCCCAAAAAGGATTGGTGCATGTGAAGATTTACTTAGTGGAAAATGTGATTAGTTGGAAGTACATGTAAGATTATATCCGTTAAATAGGTGTTTCGAAGTAGCCTTACCTTGGGATATCTGTGCAATAGTGTTAATTGAGAAAGATACGCGATAGCAACTTACTTTAGCGTTGTAGCGCAGCAGCATGTCTAAACCACTGTTCATGGAAGGCTGAACAGATAGGATTATCTTCCTTGTTTTGAAATGATGGTAGAGGGCATCTGTTTAAAATAAGAAAGCAGTACTGGCCATTTGTCCTAGTTGCTTATTCTCAACAACCTGACAGCAGTTTTCTTTCCAGAGTGCATCGAGAAGAATCAGAGAGATGATATTGTTTCCATAAAAGCTTATCTCAGCATGGGGTTTTTCCCCTCTGAGCACATTTACTTGATTCTCCACTTGTTTGAGTCCTGTGTGACGTGCAGAGGCAGTTATGGTGGGACTGGCACCTGCACCTTTACTTGCCAAAACGGTGTACCTGGTGCAGGCGTGACTGAAATAACAGATCAGTGGTCCCCTCCCTATTCATGTATATTCTGCATTTGTCTTATTTCAGTACTGTGCAGTGCCTTTCTTTGCTAGGCTGTATCTTATGAAGCAAAACGTTGGGAAATGCGAGGTCTTTTTGATAGTAGATGAAACGGGGACAATGTAATGGCTAGCCTAGAGTTACGTCTTAGATGTCAGCCTAGACACTCTGTGGCAATCTTTTTCTTCTTCTTCTTCCTTTTCTTCCCAAAATTGGCTTTTAAAACCTCAGGAGGTCATCATTCACTTTCCCAAAACAAGTACACGCCCTGGGATTAATTGGCTGGAGAGTTTAATGTTAGAGATTTACCACTTTCATTTCTGCTGTCTGTTCTCTCACCTTCCCAGAGTTTGATCTGTTCCTCTGTCTTCAATTACAGAACAGCAGCTCCCAACTGTTGTGGTTAGTCTTACAGGGAGCATGGAGCAAAATGCAAAGAAATGGATAAAAATCAATAGCATGTCAAGTGATCCGTAAGGAGGTTTAGAAAAAGGCAGCGACACTCAGGCACCTGACTCCCCTGAGCTCTTTCCCATTTCAGTGGGAAATTTGAGAATAAGTTTCTTTATTCCAAGTGATCTGCTGGTGCAAAGGAAACAAATAATATTGAACAAGGAAGCTTCACAGTATTTATAGGACAAACTCTAGTAAATGGATGTAGTAGAGCACATTGAACCTTAGTATCTGAATTAAATGTTTTCATGGATAATTGAACCACCAAAGGACAGTTTAGTTGCTCCAGGATAAGCTGCTACATGTGTAACCACCATCATCTGCGGCTAACAGAGGACTAGAAAGACTAAATGGGCTGGGGTGTGATGAAACTGCTGTCAAACATGCAGACTTAGGTGATTTCCCAGGATAGCTTTTAAAGTCCTGTAGCACCGAGTTCCCCGTAAGTATTTCTGAACTTCAGAATGAATCGATAGAAGGGATACACAAGCCAGCTTGCAGAAGATACTTTTCCTTAGAATATTAAGAAAAATAGTGTATCAGTATACTGGGAAAAATTGTGGAAGTGAAGCAGAAAGACCTTTATGTTGCAAACGCATGTGTTTTCGCATGTGAGGATATTTGAGTCATGATTTCGAAATTATTTTTAGTTACTAATTTTTATTAAGGATAAACAATATCACTGACAGTGCACATTATTTTTCTTCACAGGCAATAAATCATCAGTTTAGGTACACAAATGTTCTTTGAATTCTCAAAAGCTTTCCAGACCTGCAGCCGTATTTATTATCCATTGTTGTTCCCTTCCTAGCAGTGTAATTCTGCTTTTGTAATGAGGAAAAGTTGCAGTATCCATGAAATATTCATTTGAAGGCCCACACTTATAAGGTAATGAACAGCAGACTGGTCTTTTTTCTAACACACAAAAAATAATTAATTGTTTTACAAGATTTATGTTAGGGAAAAGTTTCAAATATTTTTAGAATAGTGTCATTATCACTAGGGTGCAACATACAGGTACCAGCAGTATGTAAAGATAATTTTTCTCAAGAACATTTGCTTGTGAGTTAATCTAGCTCTGAAGAATATGAAGCATATTTTCCATGCCAGCTAATGTACACGCATTTACTTTTTCCTGTACTTTCAGCAGGGACTGTATCCTGAGTACAACCAGTGGGTTTAGAAAATCCTTGTAGCTGTGTTCCAGGGAGTGCAGAATTGCAGCAGAGTCCCCTGCAGTTTTCAGGGATATAATTATTTCACATATTAGCGAACCAGATGTGTTTTCACTTTTGAAGGAGAAAAATGCCCTGTTTTGAGCAACAGGGACAATATTTCTGTAGCTTCATTCCTTTCTATAGACAGTCATTTCTGTTTAATCTAGGAGACTTCAGACCTTTTTTATCCATCTGGTCTGTCCTTTCAGATCAATAGTGTGTTTTGTGCCAGTGAAACTATTGGATAATTTTTTTTTTCTTTTTTTACTTTTGGAAATAAAAGCACTTATGATAGCAAATATTGCTCCATCTGCTTACCCATTTGTGAGGAACAGCGTTTTTGTATTTCACTGTACACCCAGTTGAAATTGCATGAGGCACCAGAGAACAGTACAAAGCAGAAGAGCTCAGCCTTACAGGCTCTCCCATGCCACTTGCCAAAGGAGATTTGGGTAAGAAGTGTGGGAAGAGATTACACGGCTAGTTTTCTTTGTTTTCTTTGTTAGTCCCCAGTGTACTTAATTTTGCGTTTTTTTCATTGCGGTTGCTTTGTACTATGGCAAAGCATCTGTGAGTGAGTATTTAGGTAGTGCAAACAGTATCTGTGCATATGTTTTAAAACTTAAAGGTTTCCAAGGTTGTGAGTTTCTGGGAAAGCAGAGAGTAAATCAGAGCTGAGAGCAGGTTCTGCTGTTTGGAGGTTGAAGGGGTGGAAATGAATTACCCCACATTATTTACTTCAAAATTAGTTCTGTCCTGCTGTAGTTTTTCATATGATGTCCCGGGGTCCTGATTAGATCTTTTGTGATGGCTTCAGTGTCCCAGCTTCTGATTTCATAAAGGCGGTTTGATTTCTCTTCAGCTACCACCATGTATCTGTTTGAGGTTTATAGTGTATTGATTATGCTACAAGCCAGGAGAATGAGTGTTCCAGGCACAAGGAACACTTTAAAATGAGGAAAAATTAAATGTGTAGCTGTTCTTTAACCTGTCCTTCCACTCACATTTGGTATTTCATGATTAACTCCCTCTAGAAAGCACCTGTCACTCTGTTTGTGCTTGGATGTGCTGAGTTGCACGGTGGTTTCACAGTTACTAAAGTACTGTGTTTCTTTCGTTAGAGATGCCAGAACTTAGAATCATTAGGTTGGAAAAGACCTCTGAGATCATCAAGTCCAACCATTGACCTAATACCACCATGCCCACTAAACCATGAACCAAAGTGCCATATCTACACGTTTTTTCAACACCTCCAGGGATGGTGACTCCACCACTTCCCTGGGCAGCCTGTTCCAATGTTTGACCACTCTTTCAGTAAAGAAACTTTTCCTAATGTCCAATCTAAACTTCCCCTGATGCAGCTTCAAGCCATTTCTTCTTGTCTTATCGCTTGTTACTCTCTTGGAGAAGAGACTGACCCCCACCTCACTACAAGCTCCTTTCAGGTAGTTGTAGAGAGCGATACGGTCTCCCCTCAGCCTCCTCTTCTCCAGACTAAACACCCCCAGTTCCCTCAGCTGCTCCTCATAAGACCTCCAGCACCTTCACCAGTTTTGTTGCCCTTCTCTGGACACGCTCCAGCACCTCAATGTCTTTCTTGTAGTGAGGGGCCCAATACTGCACACAACAGTGCTGAGTAGAGAGACACAATCACCTCCCTACTCCTGCTGGCCACACCATTGCTGATACAGGCCAGGATGCTGTTGGCCTTCTTGGACACCTGGGTACACTGCTGGCTCATGTTCAGCCGGCTGTCAACCAACACCTCCAGGTCCTTTTCTGCCGGACAGCTTTCCAGCCACTCAACCCCAGCCTGTAGCGCTGCATGGTGTAGCTGTGACCCAAGTGTAGGACCCAGCCCTTGGCCTTGTTAAATCTCAGCATTGGCCACAGCCCATCGATCCAGCCTGTCCAGATCCTTCTGCAGAGCCTTCCTACCCTCAAGCAGATCAACACTCCCATCCAATTTAGTGTAATCTACTTACTAGAAGACATCTGAAGATCCTGTTTATATCATATTATTCTGGTCCAGTGCGGTACCTACAATGTAGTGTAGGCAGAAACAGTGGCATTGCAGAGGAAGAAACGCCTGTGTGATTCCCAGTCACATATATTGCTCCTGTGACAGTCCCTGAGCCCAGGGGGGCAATGGCAGATGCAAGCTTGTGACAATTTGATGGGGATGCAGACTTGCTACATTTCATCTTCAAACAATTATGCTTTTTTTAACATTACCATGCTTCTCCACATAAAGCGTGCTGTATTTGTCCTCTAAATCCTTTCTCTCTTTATTTCAGCAGAGAGGAGATTAGCTGTGTAATCATTTATAAAGCTGTTTAGATTCTACTAGCTGGTTTTCTTTGAGGAGAGTCATACCCAGTACCTTTACTAGAAATAACTCTGTAAATTAATCTTCATTGGTTTCTTTCCCCCCCACACCCCCAGTGAATAAGAAAGTAGAAAAAATAGAACAAATATTTCTAGTTCTGCCCCACTGAAGGAGAAATAAATCTTTCCTATTAGTCATAATGGTCTAGATGTATACTTTTCTTATAATGTTCTCTTGAATAATTAGAGCTTTGAGTTATGAAGTCAAGATTCCTGGGACATTGCCAGAACAGATTTGTTTAAGGGGGACACTAGTTCCCTGAATTCCTTTTAAAGGGCTTTGTAATGTCCCAGGCTGCTCTTAATTAGTGATTTAAGAGGGAATACATCTGTTTCGCTGAGAATTGTGAAAATTATTATTTAAAGGGAAATGTTTAATAAAAGGCTTTTTGAAAGGCTAATGTATCTTCAAGATGAGATGTGTATCACAGAGTGTAATCAGGTGGATAGTGATCTAGCAGTTCTACTTGCAGGGTCTTTTTGGAGCTGAAGATGGAGAAAAAAGTCAAAGACCCTTGGAAGCATCATCTGCCATTGAACTATATTTCATACTTCATCATTCATCTGCTACCTGCACTTTTTCTTTAAACTTCAGGTTTAGCACTTCATTTACTGGGGAAAAAACAGTAAACAAATGTTGATATTGGTAAAAGGAGGTCTGTAGGAAGAAGCAGTATCACTTACTAGATAAATTGATGATACTTCACTTTTATCTCAGACCATCAGGGCAACTCAAATACTACAGTATGGATTTTTCTACCAAATTTAAAACCACTTAATGGGAGATTGTCATATGCTAAAAACATGCAGGTAATCTTTGCTATATGAGGGATTTGAACTGGCAAACCTCGGAACTGAGGGGCTGGGGCAGGTGACAGAGGAAAGAGGAACTCCAAATTGAGAAGCTTCTGCTTTTAGCAAAATCTTCCTTGAATACATGAGGAGATGGATATTTATAAACGCAGCATTACCATCTCCTACTGTTCACAGGTCTTGAATTAGTAATCAAAAACCTGAAACTGAATATTTTGACTCTTTTCATTTACCTGTTAGTTTTGGAGCCCTTACTGCCATCTTTGTTCATGTTTTTCTAGGGTGTAGGGTTTTTCGTGTTTTGTTTTGTTCAGAGAGGGTTAATACATGACAGCTGAATATGTACTTGAATAGTGAGGTTATTTTCAGCTCTCCTAAATCCAGGTATGTAAGGTTTTGAGAAAACCAGCACATGTTGCAAGATGTGCAAGAGAGTTGAGGAAAACCCAGCAGGACACTAAATGGCAGTGCAGAAGTATGAAGGCTGGAGTCAACGGTGGGGCAGAGCTGGACCCAGTTCTTTCAGGAATGCAAACATCCCGTAATGCTTATAAATACCTTTCCTATTTTTGC
Organism: Leptosomus discolor; assembly: GCF_034619465.1. Lineage (NCBI taxonomy): Eukaryota > Metazoa > Chordata > Aves > Leptosomiformes > Leptosomidae > Leptosomus > Leptosomus discolor. The sequence goes on from NC_141399.1 coordinate 7,691,785, forward strand.
ATTCCCATATTTTTAAACATATATTTGCTACCTCACTTCGCCTTCTGCAATCCTCTGCAAAACACCCAGTGTTTTCTAGATAGAAGGGAACAGCTGATGAGATGTGATAGTGCTGCTCCTGTGTAACTAACCACACTGGAGAATCATATTGACAGGCATTCTGCAAATTGCCCACATTATAGAACATTGATGATACCATTAAAATGGTAAATTTAATATTATAGTACTATTAGATTTCTCCCTCATTAACTCTGATCTGATAAACAACCTCTGGCATATTTTGAAGGTAATAGTCACCTTACCATCACTAGTGCTTCTCTCTATCTGGCATTTCGAGCTCCTATAGATTTATAGTTCTTCTGTCATCTAATCTGTACTTACGCCTTTATTTTTTCTTTGGACTTGTGTTTGCAAGCAGACCTTTTCCTAGAGGGCCCTGGGCATGCAATTAACACTTCACAGCAAGAGTAAAGTAATCCTAAATTCCATTCCTGAGATTTAGGACAAAATTGGTTTTAGAGAATAAAATCAACAGAATGTTCAGGCAAGCATGGTCCAGACCTCCTGAGGTGTTTTAGTACTGGGCATTTTGTAAGTGTTGGTACAGGGTAACGCTGGTAACAGTGGTTGTGTTCTTGGCTTTTGCAAACAGGTATCAGAGCAACTTCTGCAAAATCTTACTGGTGACGTAGGTGGTGAAGAGGGGACCAAGCGGGTGCTGTGGCAGGGGCTGTGATGGATGCTGGGCACAGCCCTGCCAGGCAGAGCAGCGCTGTTGCAGTACACCTGGGAGCTGGAAGAGCTGAAGAAGCTTTTTTTCAGCTGTGTCTGTCCAGCAGAGACAGCTTCCACTCCCAAACGTTAATCCTCGAGCAGCAAAACCATGAGCTGCAGCGTAACAAAGTAACCTCAGCTCCTCTCCACTGGTAGGGACACTTCTGTGGAGGTATCGCTTGCCTCCTTGTTTTCCTAAGTGAGTCATGGTTTAATTAGAGCGCTGTCTCGAGGAGGAGGTGGTTGTTATACATCACCTATCACAATGTAAAAGTGGAAAGCAACGCTGAAACGCTGACCCTTAATCTGAAGTGCACCATCTGTGTTTTATTTCCACATCTTGCTGAGTTTACAGTTATTTGAATTCACAGTTTGTTCCCCATTTGCTGTTCCCACATGGTAAGTGAATTGGATCCAAAATGTACTGATGAAAGATTGAGAAGTCTGTCGGAGAAGTTTGTTCCTACCTACAAGAGTGCTCTATCTCACACTTCTTCTACCCTGTGAGTTAAATCCCGGCTGTAAAATCTTGTCTCAAGATGGTCTTCTTTCATGGTGGGAAGTTGGGGTTACTGTAAGGACAAAGACTCCTTTCCTCATCTTGAAGTGATTTATGGTTTGCCTTTGACTTTCTGCTCAAGAAAAGGTAGAGAGTTCTCTCGCGTCTGACGAAGTATTTGCTTTACTGTTCATGTAAATTTGTGAGGGTGCTTATCTGGTGGTGCTTGGCATTGGAGCACCACTCATCTAATAATTTTTCTTTGTTAGTAGAAGCCAAAGTGTTTGATGCTAAAATAAGACTGGGTATAATACAATGAAGAGAGCTGTAATTGCAATTGTAACCGTTTTCATGGTGCAACTTTAAATTACTCTGATTTTAGAATGGGCAAATGGCTCAAAACCAGGTTGAATTTCATTTATTCTCCTTTGTTTCTGTTTTTTCTACTGACAGCAACCATTTTCTTAAGACAAAACTAACTGTAAAAAAGATACAAATTTTAAACATGTCATATTTCAAAAGCAAGCCATCGAAATACCGAAGGCTGTATAAACTTAAATACCTTCTTTGGCTTTTGCTTTAGACCACACAAGCTCTGAGAAATTGATTACTCTGATGCTTGAAGGGGCTTTCATGATACAGAAACAGAGGTTTGCATTGAATTTCTTTCTTTGTGTGTGGGACTTTTTTTTGGAAAGAGAAAAAGCCTTTAAACCCCAGATTAAAAATAAGTCATTTCATTGTTTCCTTTTCCCCTGCTTCTAAATCTTATGAAAGAGTTTTCAAAAATGATTGGGGAGCTGCATCTCTGAATAAATGTAAAGTAAAATGCTCCATTTCTTTTTTTAATAAAGAGGCTTTTTTCTGGAATGTCCCGTTTAGGTGCTACCTCATTGAAGTATCATCTGGTGAGAGAGATTCAGTGTGGCTTGTGCAGATTTTTTTTTTTAATTTATTTTATGGACATGAAGAGGAGGGCCGAGGAATTAAGAATTTAGTTTTGTGTTGCAGTCTTCAGATTTACTGTAATGAGTACTCTAAACCCGTTATCAAAGGCTTTGGACTTCCCATGGGGACTGTGAGCTGACCAGACACAAACCCAAAAACCAGCCTAAGACTCAATGAGGCTGTTGAATGAGCGGGAAGGTGAATCTTGAACAAAGAATTTTTATCTTTTCTTTTTAAACAAGACACATATAATAGGCCAGCACCTTGGGCCAGATGGTGTTTTCATGAAAATATTTCTGTCCCATAAAATGAAGACTGTTTTATATATTTATAATCAGGCCATTCTCCTGTTCACGTGTGGCCACCTTTCTCTTATGAAGGTAATAGAAGGCTTGGTGTCTCTCGGGGCCGTTTTGCCCCTACCCAGTTCAAACACTTTGGGGATCGGGTACTTGAGCAAGAGCAGCTGCTGTATTTGCACTGTTGGGCTTGGTGGTGGAATAGAGGTGACGGTTTTTTCCTTACGTTGCCCGGCCCTCACACACATGTGCTGTGAACTTGTGAGCTGTCGCCTGCATCCACACCTGTACCGAGCTGCTTTGCGACCGATGGCTGTTAGCTGGTGCGGTTCAGAACGTCTGCGTGTCAGAGCAGCAGCAGTGGGTGCTGTCCCTGTCATGCCTGAGCCCTGGTCCATGGGAGCAGGTGACTAGGGTGGCCCCACAGTACCCTGTGCCCACCCCGCCAGCACCTCCCGTGCGGTCCTTGGGATCCGCACCGCCCTGCCTGCCTCGGTGGAGCTGCACGAGCCCCCACAAAGCAGCCGTGAGCTGCAGGGGAGCAGGTTTCCTTGCGAGGCTGGAGTCCTCTGGGATTTCAGTGCTGCATCTAAGCAATCCTGTCCTGTAGATATGTGGAAAGCATCCAAGACGGACACCTGCTGGCTCTGAAGCAGTCAAGTGCTTTTTCCAAAATATCTTTGGCCCCTGTTCTTGATGTTTACTTCTAAAAAGATATAGGCATGTGTTGGCTGTAAAGGAAAGGAAAAAAAAAAAAAATCGTTGCTACTGTCACTGAAATTCCCTGCAGATTTAAAAGGAAGATGAAAGTTGGTACTTTAAGAGAAACTTGAAGCCCTTGGGACAAGCACAACAGAAAACAGAAAGATGCTCTGTATTCTGTCTGATTGCTTGCAAAAATGAGTGCTCTGTCTCCTATGGAGAGAGAGACAGAGCTAGAAATACATATTCGCATAGTTCCCCCATTCTCGTGCCTTGCAAACTAGGACAATACCATTTTGCACTTCCCTGGGCATATTCTCAAACAGCAGCTCAGCAAAGGTGATAGAGAAATAAAGAGGGTGAGGGAGAAAGAAGAGAGGGGGGAAAAATTCTGCCTCGTGGTATTTCAGATCTCCAGCATACACAGGTGCTTTTTAATCCCTCTGGCCTACATATTCCACAGCCCCTAGGAATAGAGGAGTCGTGATGTAATGCTCTTTTCCTCACACTCCCAGCTTAAATACAGATGGAAATTGTTGTCATGTGTTAGAAATGTCACCAATAATATAAAAGGCAGGCTTCTGCATTCTCCCTTTTGCACTGTCAGCTGCTGCTGCCAGCTTATTCTTCCCTCTCAAACCTATTGTCATGTGGCAGAAACCCTGATGTAAGTAAGCCCTGTCCTCCCCCTGCTTATGATCCCTGCATTTTTTATTCCCCTCTGCTGCAGTGCTGAGGATCATTACATACCACGACTTAAAGACAAGACCTCACAAAGGAAGGATTAATCTTGTATTTGTGCTTGAATTTCGGAGGACTCAGGCAAGTGAGAATGTTCTGTTGTATTCTCTTTTGTTTTTTTTTTCTTTCTTAGATGCGAACGTAAGAAATGAAATGCAGCGAATGCGAGAAGCTGGGTCCGTGTTTACGGCGCGAACCCAGCGGTTCCTCAGCCGCAGGTTGCGCGTGTAAGGAGCGAGTGGGTTGGAACGGGAGGCAGAGGAGGCTGTGGGGTTGGGAAGGGAGCTGCGGAGCGGAGCTGCACAGCCTTAGCCCAGCCTGGGAGGACAGATGGCTAGTGCTGCTTTTTAATTCATCAAGCAGGCTTTACGTGAGGCCCGTTGGCGAGCGGGAGTGCTGCGAAAAAGCGGGGTCAATGGGCACGAATAGGCTGAGATCAGGACCAGATGCCTGCCGAACAATGGGGCTTTTGAAAGAAATGCGGGAGGAAGCGTGGCGCTTGCTTTGTACTGCCTCCGCATTGCAGGTTGGAATGGGGCAGCTCCGATTTAATGAAGTGCATTCCTAAACGTGGTCGTCAGCCCGGGCTGGGAGACAAGGGGACATGTCAGAAGGGGGCTTGTGGGGCCAGCGTGCGTGTGGGGGGAGCGATCCACTGATGGATCGCCCCGAACAATGCAGTCTTAGTGTTGGATGGGAAAAACCATCAATACATCCCTGTGCATATTAATGCGATACAGCAGGTGTTGCTAGATGTCTGTCCCGGCATTGTTCTGCCGCCGCTCAGCCGAGGAGGGGGCAGGAAGGAGACCCTCGCGAGGGATGCGCTCATCTGGGGTAGAAAACGTAGCTGCTCCCCGGACGGCCGCGCATGCCGAAAGTAAAGCAGGAGGCGAGAACGGGCGCGCGTTTCCGCTCCTGGGGTTGCAGCGTGGGGCAAGGTGGTGGCCGCTGTGAGCTGAGCTGGGCAGCGGTCCCCTGTGCTGGCTCTGGCAAGCAAAGAGGGGACGGGTTCAGAGAGGCTGGTTACATCTTAAAGGCATAGCAGGGCCAGGAGGGTCCTTTTTTTCTGCAAAACATCCCCTGAACTAAGCAGGTGTGAGGGCTGGGAAGTGGATCTCCCAAGAGCAGGCTGGGTCACCAGGGCAGAGGGCAAGGAGGGAGGAGGCAGGGTCTTGGTTGAAATTGAGCAGTGAGAGAGTTAAAAGGGGCATATTTTTTTCAGCTGCTCCAGAAATACATCAATTGTGAATGAGTCGCAGAAGCTGTGTGTGAACGGCAATGAACAAGGTGCACAACATGTATGAAACCAAACAAAATATCTCTTTCTGCATTTGTGCATATCCTGCTGCACTGGCTGGATATACCCCTCCTTAAGACAGTTTTCTGTGTAGTAGAAGTAGCATCCCTACATACTTAAAACCGTGTTAGCTAGTGTAATTCTTAAAGGCTTGGCGGGGTCGGGGGAGGGGGGGGGGTAAGTATACACAGTCTGTTGTTATTATACGTATTTCTTAATAAAAAGACACCCATTTAATTGCTGCCATTGTGTTGTCTGCTCCCCTTGTGATTTGTGACATGCTATACTGTATTTGTCAGCAGAATGAAAGGGGTCTTTGTTCCTTATTCGTATTATGGCACACTGCATCTCTCAGTGAAAATGGAATATTTGCCTTTAGAGCTAACTTAGCTGTGCTTACTGTTACACTGGGAAGGGTTTCCGTCTTTTTCCAGGACTTTCAGAGCAATTTGCAGGCAAGGCTTGTATTATTATATTTATTTATTTTACATATCAGTGTGTTAATAGTGATGAAGAGTGATCAGCTTCATTTGCCCACAGGACAGGTAAAGCATGGCCAGTGGCTGCAGCAGCTTTGCATATTGCGGCTGCCTTTCCGTGTATCCCTTGTCTGTGGACGAATGGCCAAGTCAACCATGAACCAGGATTTAGTCCTTGTGCACCTTTGATCATTTGCTGACATGTAAAGTGCCAACAAGAGTTTAGAAAAATAAACCAAGAGTCTGTAATGGTCAAGCTTGTGTGCCTGTTTGAAGGTTGGCCAAGACCACAGGTTAATAACGGCAGTTATTGAGCGGTCAGCAATGAGAGTGACTATTTGGGGATGCCAGCAGCACTTCTAAGAGCGCTTTCCAGGCACCGGTGCAGAGTGTGTGCTGGATTAGGTTACAGTATCATCTAGCACCAACAGCATTATCAGTTGCTATCTGTTTACTGTCCTTTTCATGCTCTAGCTACTCGGTATCAGTCTGTGTGCATGTAAATAGGAAGGGTTTACAAGTGTAGTGGCTGGAATTAGTACCCAAAAAGGATCCAAATTTAATGCAGCGCTTGCCCAGCCGATTAATAAGACTTCTCCTAACGCACTTACATCGCATGAGTGTATGGAGCTTGTCTTTAAATTGAAGTACCAGGTTCAGCACCTTGAGCTTTATGTTCTTAATTATGCTTATTTTCTAGTCTGCAGTGCACAAGGAAAAGTGGTCAAGATGCAAAGTCTAGGTCAGTCCCAGGAGGCTGTGGTCTGCTGTGAATGGCTTTTCTGTTAGAGGGTCTGGCTCAGTAAAGGGCCAGATTGTGAACCTGTTGCTTGTTGATGTGTGGCTCCTCCTGCAATGTGGGAAATTATATCGAGGATTAACTTTGCTCTGGAGAGAGCAAGAATTCGCTCAGTGGTGCAGAAGAGCAGGGAGTGTTTTCTCCCTTGCCAGCTTGTTTCCACTCGTCATTGCCTACTGCTAGCTCCTGTCAGATGGAAGCAATGATGGATCCATGTAGATCCAAGAATGATGCTTCACTTCCTTCTGGGAAACTGCTACAGAGCTGGCGAGAAAGAGCACCAGCAGCTGCTCCAGGAGCGCTTCAGCGCCTTGCTGTTGAAGTGTTGCAGAGCCAGGTTTTGCCATAAGAGCAGTAAGGGTTTTCCTGTTGAATTTCTTTTTTCTTTCTTTTTTTTTTTTTTAATACACTTTTCTAATGCAGGTAATCCAACCTGCAATTTGAAGCCTAGAGTATCCCTTTTGTCGTTATTGACAACCCCTAGCACAAGTAAGGCTGTCATAGCAGTCAAAGTGTTGCAGAAAGAAAAAAGCAACAATGAAAGCCATTAATTCAGCAGCAGAAGCTGATTAAATGGTGCTGGGTTTTTGACTCTGCATCTGACAGTAATAATACTTACCCCGTGTTTCAGTCATTTAAAAGTTCCTGTGCTGCAGGTAAGGCTCTTGCCTGCACTTTGAAGCTTGTGTATAGATGCTTTTTTGACAGTCTTCCATCCCTTCCAGTGCACTGAGTCTTTAAATGGTATGCAAGAAATTTATCTGAAATTAATGCACATCAAGTCATTTTGGTCAAGATATGCCGGGTGCTGTGGTATTCAGTAAAACTTATTCAAAATGTGTGCTATTTTCAGTCAAATTCTGCTAAATCCTGTCCTGAAATCCTCTAAATATTTTGCTCTTGAATATTCTGGTAAGCATGATGACTGGTTCACTGTGTTAATCCTATATGGTCTTTCTGTCTGCAACTAATCCTGAGCTGTTGTTGCTGTTCTGCATACATGAGTAAGATTCATTCCCCCCTCCTCTTGATGATATCCAGTAGAATTCCAGCTGACTACTAGAAGATAACAGATCAAATGTCCTACTCTTCCTTTTTCTCCTCCTTAAGTATGAGAGTTGAGTTTCTTCTACTTCAAAAAGAAAACTTGGAGTAGGGAAAAACATCCTTGGCCTGTTGTGCTCTATCTGAAGGCATGCGCTGTCTCTGTCTGCACAGGATGTCTTCAGGAATCTCAGCTGTAGGCAAATATGGAAGAAAAGAGAGGTTTAAAGCAAGTTTCCAAATTCACGTAGATTTGACAGAATTTCTGTCACAACTTCTCATTAATTAGAGATGAAGCTGATAGTGACCACTGTAGTTAATATTGTTTCCCCTAAAATAAAGTTACTGGATTTTCCTAGCTGTTCCTTGCACAGTAAAATGCAGTGAGAAACAGTGATTTTATTTGAAACTGGACCTACCTGTGGGAGATATGCTTTGGCAAAATCTGTCTCTTTCTGGTGGAAACAACTTTTCCTTTGGGACAGTTAGTATCACCTCAGAATCACTGCTAGACCGTGTTTCAGATTTAGTAGAAAAGCTTACGTAAAGAAGGGTGATAGTTTAACCTTGGGTGGATTCCCGCCACCCCCACTGATTTCACCCATGGGACAGACATTGTATCTCCTTATAGTAAGATTAGCATACTTGCATAAAATATGTTAATAGCAATATGCCCTGTATTGACATGGTTGCATGGGATGTACGTGCTTGGCATGTGTGTAATATAAATGCTCACACTTGCATTTAACTGCTGACATCAAAAAGTCGTGAACTGGAGAGGCCGTGGTAACTTAAGTAAAACTTTTCTTAAAAATTGCGTAGTATTTAGTTGATGTAAAATGTCATAAACACCCACATCTTTCCTTGGAAGAGACTGAATGATTTTTTTCTTTTAAATAGGCATTAAAAGGATTCATTAAGAAAATGAAATCCAAGAAGCAAAACAGTTGACCGAGCAATTTGAGGCCAATGAGGCAAAATTCCCAACAAAATTACGTGAAGTCAGCCCTAAGTGAGCTGTGCCTGAATGACTTGGTTATGTATTTTCTGAAAATTTTCAGTATTGAAAGAGGGAAAAAACCTGCTAGATGAATAATGTAGTCCTGTCAGCAGTTGGAATGTGGCTGTGGATACCACTGTATTGAAAAGCAGCTTGTTGCTTTTCCTACCCAAACAGAGGTAATGACCCACCTGGAATGAGCAGTGTTACTGCCTTCTTCATTTGCCTGAGGAACTCATTATCCATTGTAGACTGGAAATTTTAATTTGTTTGGGTTTTTTGTGTGTGTGTGTTTCGTTTTCATTAGGGTACACAGCTGCTTTTTAATGCATGTGAAGATAAGATGGGAATCGGGCACACACAAAAATAAAAGCTCTGAAAGAGCACTGTTGCTAAAACAATGATATACTGGGGAAATACTTTTAGGGAAAAAAAAAAAAAAGTAAAATTACTCCTCTCTTTCCCCTGTTTGCACCACCTCTGGGTACAGGTTTTATAGAAGCCTTTGGTAGGTTTATTTCTAGCATTGAGAACGCTCTGGTGTTGATTTTTTTACATTAATTTAAACGACTGGGAAGCAGTTGAATAATAGTCATGTAGAAGGTGCTATTGGAAATGCACGCTTTGTCAGCACTGCAGTGGTGATTAATAGCGTGTCATTTCTTTGATGGTGCGCTAACAACTCCAGCATGCACCAGAATGCAGGCCCTTTATAAAGGTGGGGAAGTGGCTGGGGAAAACAAAAAGTCTCCTCTTCCTCTCTTTCTTACATGGACCACAAAAAGCGCCTGAGGCTTGAGACATCCCCTGAGGCTTGGGCTGTCTGAGGAACCCAAGTAGAGGCTGGGAATGGGCTGTAGCAGTGCCAGCTACTTGCAGAGCGCTACAGGGATGGCTGGTTAAAGGTGTGTTTTGCATGTAGTTTACTTGACAAGTGCTAGTGTCCTGGTGTTGACAAGGCAGTATTTTAACGTGTGATAATCTGTCATCCTAAACTCTTAAGGGAAATCAAGGGTTTACCACATTCAGATGCATGAGCTAAAACTGTCATTTGCCTTTTCTACACAAAGACTTTAATTTTTTTTTTTTTTTTTTTTTTCTGGTAAAGATGAAGTCAACTCATTTTGAGTCCTAATCAGGAAGTGATTCAGAGTCTGTGCTCATTAAATCCTTCCCTTCACTCCTGGGACTGCCAGCGAGGATGTCGCACATTACCTGCTGATGAGATGATGTTTTTCTGAAGGAGATGAATGCCCCAGAAAGTATTCTCACAGTGCCAAACCACTGGGAAACTGGAAAGCATCTAGAAAGCCACAGCGAGGCTGCAATTTGAGTATTTGAGCTAGTTTTATCATCACTCTGTTAAGCAGCTGCTTACCCATTAGAGAGGACTCATCTTTAGTTGTATGTGATTTGGGGGACATGAAGGTTGAACACTGCTGTTCTCATTATTTGAAGTTTCAGATTTTCTTTGGGTTATTAGGGTACACACAGAGCGTTTAATTCCCCTTATCAGCTGCTTTAGTCTTCGTTTGGATGGATCTTTTCAATTTTTTTCCATTTCTCTCTTTCTCATATTTCATGTATTCTATTGTTTTATTAGTTCAGTGGCCTTTTCGGGTCACTGCAGTCTAAGTATTCTGACTTTTATAAAGGTCTTGGTGACTAAATATTAGCAACCTCTATTCATCTTCCTTGTGCTTCTCCAAGACTGCAGTCTGATTTTGAGCTGCGCTGTGCTACAGTATCAGCGAGTTCATCGCATGGTGAATCAAAACCCATTTCTTCTCTGCAGATGAAGGTGCCCGTTCAATACATCACATGCTGAGCTTCTGCTTCAGTGTTTGGGGTAAATATGATCCCTGCAAAAGAGATGGAGGAGAAACCAGCCTGTGGAGCTTCTCTAGCCTAACTAAAATAAAGAAACATACCGTGACAGAATTAAAAGTATATTGTTGGATTCAGGAGAATCCTAGGAAAGACTAACAAGCTGAGCACTGATTGACTTGACTTTCCAAATTATGTAAGAGGAAATGGAAGAGTTAGCATTAACTCCATGAGGGAGCTTGTTATAACACCAGAAGTCTTTTCCAAAAATTCAGCCTTGTATTGGTAGGCTCATATTTTGGGGCATTCCTTCTTGGGCGCCATCTATAAGGCATTTCCTTAGCTCAGACTAGCTGTTAGTCAGAGATGAATAGACATGGGTCTGAGGAGCATTTAGGGTTCCAAGGTTAGGAAATCTCAGAATTGAGGATGCCAATAGTTTGGCCATTTTACGCGTTATATTCTGCCATTATCTGGGCAAGCCTTGTTAAATAGGCACGTTCATAAAAGCTTTCCTCTGGCTCAAACTTGCTTTCTCCTGCTGGTAACCCTCTATGCCATTTGTTACTCTCTGCAGCACACTAAGTGAAGTAATAGTGTCCAACATTAGGATAGAGGAATTCTTGAGCAGTATCTGCATGGGCAAAGAGAAACATAACTGTTCAAGCAACCTGGACTGTGGCCTTCGGTAGCTCAGTAGTACTTAATTTGGGAGACTGTATTTTAGCAGGCTTTTTTTCTGTGTAATATTGTAAGCTTTTTAAAAAGGCAGAGGGGAGCAAAGGAACACCCCTAAATTTCCCTATCTTCCTCCCAAAACCAAGAGCAAGCTGTTACGCAGGGGCAGAGAAAAACTATGGGTGATTTCATCCACGGTATTTAAAGTTTGGGAAACTTTGAAATGGGAGTCAGTGAAAGCAGAAGCTTATAATGAAGTGTGTGAAACAGGCTTTTCAGGTGTTACTGCTGCATCTAACATGCACAAAGCTTAAATTTTTAAGCAAGGGGAGATTTTAATGCTGCCCAAATGTTGCTTTTGTACGTAGAACTCTTTGCATCTCTAGCAGCAAAATGGCACACTGTCACCATGGGGAGATCTTTAAATTGAAGGACCTTTCTCTAATAAAAGGTCTGCTTCACTGTAAAGCAGATACTAGGGTTCTGTCATCTTGAAGGGCAAGCTGGTAAATGAGACATTATTATCTCAGTGTGTTCTTTTAGTAAAATATTTAAAAGGGGCTCACTCCTGGTGAATTACCTGCTGACCTGATCCTCTAGCAGCCTTATTAAATAGTTGCCTGTTGTAACATTCTTTGTGAAGTTAAAGCGTGTCCCACCGCACTAAGCACTATTTCAGATATCCCCATTATAACAAAAAGTCTTTATATAGTAATAGTGCAAACTGATGGTTCTCATGGGTGCTTTCGTAATGAAGTTTTATGGTAACTGTTCTCTGATCCCTTTTCTCCTTTTTTGCATTGTATCAAATTTACTCGTTTCTCTCCGCATTCATAGAGCCTAACAAATTTCACTCTAACTCCTCCAATGTTCGAAACGACACCACTTTTGATACAGAATGAGTTTACCAAAACAAAGGGTGGTATAAAATAAGGGTATCTTTGCACAGCACAGTTGCTTGGGCTGGCATGGCTTAATGAGCTTCTGCGCATCAGCTGAGCTGCTGTAGCTAGCTATGTATGTGCTCCTTGCCCTGAGCAAATGCAAAATAAAATTAGTTTAAAATCTTAAACTTTTACTATTTAAAAGCTCATACTCCGCTTGAGTACGGGGGTGCTCTGATGCTGTTGCGTGGCCAGTGGTAACTTGATTTCTTTTGGTCATCTGTCTATAACCTGAGAAGGGTTTTAAAAGCAAATAAATATTTCTGTTTGCCATATGGTGGTAGGCAGCTGCCCTTGCTGGTGCTGCTTGAGGTTTGCAATACTGTTACAGCAACAGAAATAATGGGGATGTGACCAGCACCTGAACAAACAATTGCACTTGTGCCTTGGGCTTTGAAACTATATTCCTTGGATATTCTTGGGTGGAATGGAAGAAATCTTAAACTCCTTTGATGTCTTTCCTGACCTCATCTCTAATTACATTATTTTTTGATAGCTTTCCCTCAGGAGTTCCTTATTTTAAATTCATTTTACAAATACACATTCAAATGAACGTAGTGTAGTTATTTTATATTGCTGACCATCCGCTTGGTACTTGAACATCTTCCTACAGAGAGTCGTCAGTGTACTTCAAGAACCTGTGGTCTGTCCTTCTCACTGAAATAGAAAGCATAATTGGGTCAAACCTTCTGATTTTTCTCCCTTGACTCATATGCCTTCTCCCTGTTTGACTATGTTCCGTTTTATTCTGATGCATCTAGGCAATAAGAAACAGAGGTGCTCAGACTCTGCCAGTTCTGGTTCCGTGGTTTGTACCAGCCAAGTTTGCCAAGTCCCATCTTTACGCATTGAGACTCGTGGCAGTGAGAGTTGGCAGCGTGCAGTGGGAGCTGGTGGTTTGGGCCGCAGCTTTGTGTTGGTGTAGGCTGATGGTTGTCTCCTAGCTGTGTATTCTCTGGGAGCTTCCCGTCTTTGCCACTGGCCACCTTCATCTCTGCATGCTGCAGGCTTATCTATCTCCAGAAAATGGAGGATTGAGAAAATGACCCGTCCTAAGATACTGCGAGCTCTGCTAATAGGAGAGTGTTATGGCTGGGTGCAGTGATTGACCTTTTGCATATCCTGCCAGAGTTTATCTCAATCCTGAGAATTCTATTTGCCTTCTGAAGAGCTATTTTGTTAGGTGTTGGCTGTGTTTCAAGAAAAAGAGGGGGGCAAAAAAAGATAAATTTCAAACGTTACAGGAAGTAACAGCAAGGAATAATCCTGCTTTCTGGAAAAATGCTGTAGGAGCTGGTGTGGCTGCTCCTTTGGTCTCTGCTGCTGTTTGGCACAGCCTACAGACTGCCCAAACTCTGTGTAGCAGTAGGACTAAAACAGCTCCTGTATTCAAAGCTTCTCTAGCTTCAAGTTTTATTAAAAAAGGTTTGTTGGGCTCTCCTTGCAAGCCAATACATACCACACTATGCTGACTGTGAGGTCTGATACCATCTTAGTAATTAAGTGCCGGCATCCTACAGCACACTGGGCTTAATAGGCTGTCAGCAGCCTAAATACTACCTGATATTAAATTTATCAGTCTAACTTTTTCAGCATTCTGCAGCTGACCCACAGTAACAATGACCGTGGCAAGTTATGTATAGACGGTGCCTACTGCACAGGCACTGCTTGGTTGCTTTAATTGCTGATTTGTTATCTCCCTCAAAAGGCAGGAGGAGTGAAGGAGAAGAAAGGCAGCACTATACTTAAAGCAGGGTTTTGCCCAGCTCCCATCAGTCCGTTCTCTAGTAGATTTTTTTCAGTTTCCAGTGCATCAGGCTGTGATGACCAGCAAGGCGGCTGTGTCCCCTGGGCAGTGGGAAAGGGTGGCAGGGTGGCAGGCCAGCCCACAAAGCCTGGGTTTCACCACGATGGAGATGCCCTGTGACTGCCTGCAGTGGGTGCGGGAGGTGCTGGGAGCTGGCTGCAGGAGCTGGGCTGGGCTCTTCCCCGCCGTCCCGCACAGAGCACTTACAGCTGCCGCTCTGAACTGACTGCAGCAACCGCTACCTGCTTTTTTTTTACTGGCTTTTTTTGCTGGAATGGCCCAGCTGTCACAAGGAAGGGAGCAAGAGTGAACAGCCAGGAGGTGGAGGGGGCCTGGAGCTTGGATTTGCGTTTGCTGTTGTGAAGCTGCATCCTTATTGACTGCTTTTCAGGGCAAAAACGTCCTGTTATTTGGCATTATGTAGAGGACCTGGTTCTGTAGGGTCCTAGCTACATTAGTTCTTCATGCCCCCCTGAAATACAAGTATGGCCTTATTTTCTCCCGTTATAAGTTGAGGCTAATGTTATTCTCCTTTTTTTAAAGCTCCTCAGGATCAGTGGTTGAAAAGCACTATGTAATTATCGAAGTGCAGCTTTTACGGTGCTGCCTTTAGAAGGAAGGAAAAAAATATATTCACTTGGCAAAATATTGTGTAGTAGATCGGGCTTTGGAAATCTGACTTGCATTGTTGAAGCTAAAATTAAAAAGGGCAGTTCTGTGTATTTTCATACCAAAACCAGGCCTGTGTTGAGGCTGCATAGAAGCTTTCTGTGCCAATGGAAATGTATAAAAAAATTAAAAAGAGCAAACTGAAACAAAAGAAGGGCTGGTCAAAACTAAAATGAAGTAAAGTTAGTGATGCCTGCGAGTGCAACTTGTCTGTCGTTGGGACTCAGAGATGCTTGGGCAATGTAACATCGAGTTCTTGGTGGTGTGTACGCTTCTGGCCACATCATTTTCATGGCCATTAAGTTCAAATGCTTGTATGTTTCCTGAGATGAAAGAAGTGAGAGCGCTCTCAAAAAAAGAAGCCTGCAAATCCTGAAGCAGCTGTGCTGCATGCAATTTGCCTGGGAACTATACCTCAAAATACGATTTTTACCTACTTTGAACAAGGCAGAGGTTGATATGAATGCCTCTTTGTTTTGTCTCAAAATTGTTTTACCAGAAAATTTCTTTCAAAATATTTATTTTTTTATAAATGCATGCGTATAATTATAGATAATGGCTAATTTGTGTCTCTGAACAATGTACTGTCAAATGGAAGCTGAGTGGTTTAATACCAAAATGGGACTTCACATTTAAATCATGCTTATATGCTTTTAATGGTTTTACAATAGATTCAGTAGCTAATCATCACCTAGATTAGCTTTGCTAAATATCATGCTATGTTAGATGGTCTAATGGTTTATTTGGAAAATGGGAAGAAAAAAATGAGACTGCATTGGGTCAAGACTGTAATATTGAAGTTAAAAAGAACATTTGTCTGCCCATGTGCACTCAGCCTTGCTGAGCACATGAATTTGCTGAGCACCAGAATGCTGGCAAGTTTGATGAATTTGACTACTCCATTGAAAATCTCAAAAAATGTAAGGAAAATTAACAAATACGTAACTTTCTGTAAACCACAAGATTAAATTCTTGCTCCAAACACCACAGGGTGTTATCAATACTCAGACCTTAGTTTCCAGTTGAAGCCTACCTGTGTGCAGATTTTTGAAAAATATGAAGGGTAAACTTGTGACATTGTCACCATGATGGGATAATCCAAATCATGGAAAGAAAAACCTGTGGAAGGAAATTCTTTAGGCCTCAAATCAATAAAAGCAAAGTATTAAAGGGGAAAAGTCTGCTTTCCCATGCATTGGGCCAAGTTGTTCATGCTCATTTATTTTTTTCTTTGTGATATCAGATGTGGCTAGATCAAACAGCAAACAACCCTGTCCATCACCCAGCTGGAAAAAACTAATGCACTCCAATATACAGCTCAGCTAGTATTCGTACGGTCAGCCCACATGATAATGATTTAAATAATCATAAAGCTGTTCTTTTTATAATACAGAGTAAATTTTTTTAAAAAAAGTTACTTGATAGGTTTATTAGTTGCCAAACTTTTCAGAATTCTTTTGCTATGGAACTGTTTAGAAGTTCCTGTGAAATTTGTGTTATTTACTTGTAAGCCCAGATGAAAATGCTCAACTAAATATGACCCAAATCAGTTAAAACATTTGCAAGTTACAGAACTGTGGCCAAAAGAAATGTCCTGCTTCTGCCAAAAAAAATACTTAATTTTAAAAAAATGTAGTTTTTCAAGTAGTTAATTTTTAATGCAGACAGGTGTCTTTTTGGTGTTTAAAACCTGTCTTTTATTGGGCAAGAGATATTGGAAAACAGAGTAGCTATGGAGAGCTTGTGGAAACTTGTTTTGGAATGACTAAAACTGCAATTTTAGCACTCTATTTTTTTTTTTTTTTGGTGTGCTCACAAACGGCTTTGTGTGGAGAACTGAGGGGAAAATGGTGCCTTTAAAGCCCTGATGCATTCCAGGTACAAGTTTTCCAACTATAAATTGTCTTAATTCCCTTCTGATACGTATTTTTGGAGTTTCAGAGAGAACAGTTGCGTTCAGTCGGTATGACAGAGACAGGGCACTTGCATTTGACCTCGTCCCGTTGATTTCAGGTGAGCGTTGGATCAGGGCTTTCTTGCTTCAGTGGGGCTATAGATGATGCTTTCGGAGGGAGGAGGAGGAGGAGGGTCTTCAGTTCTAGTGCTGCTGTACAGTGGCCACTCACGGTGTTATAGTTTGGTTCAAGCCACTTGCAACCGAATTTCCTGAGTTGTTCCAGGAGATGAGCTTCCTCTGACTTGGGGGTTAATCAATCGGTTCACTTATAATGCGTGCTCAGCAGTTGGGCTTTAATTTGTTTATTTGTTGTGGGAAAGAATTCTTTAATGTGTGCATGTGGCTATTTGTATAAAGAACTGCTGCTCTGATCCTGGTGGCTGAGAGCACTGACCCCCCAGGACAGCACTCTTTGACTCTGGAAATACCTCAGCCTTGTAAACGGGGAATTTGCATAACACGAGCTAGAGATTTAAAAGAACAAAGAAAGATTCCTCTTGCCTGTCTCTTGAACCGATTCAGTATCTTGGCTTTGTTTTGTTGCTTTACCACATACAAAATCAGTCCTGACAAACTTCTGAAGGGATGAGTTGGATTCTTCCAATCTTGGAGACGTAGAAATGCTTTAAATATCATCTTAAAAGGTACTGTGTTGTTAAAGTTGAAGTTACAGCCGTGATGGAGGAATTACTGGGCGAAATATTCTTTGCTTGTCTTGAAAGATCAGACTAGATTATAATAGTGATGTTTTCTTGTGGAAAAGGTTCCTTCTTTTGGATTGTTCTAAACTTGAGTTGTAACAGCAAAAAATCCTCATGCATCACAAGAGAAGCCCATCTCCTAGTTTAACCTCCTCAGCTGGCATAAATCACTGCAGCTTTTTTTTATGTCGGGTCACAGGCTTGGATAAGCATATTTAGTCATATCAAGCCACTGAATGTTTTGAGGTTCATCTATGACTAACTGAAAGTCTTTAAAAATAGACCAAACATCAGAAAGCTCTTGAAATGTTTTGTGATATAATGTCTACTTCAAATAAATGGGATAGTCTCAATTGCCTCTTATAGTTGGTTCATTTTAATGGTTTTTTATCCTCTTTTCTTTCCCTGATCAAAACAAATGCAGCTCACCTCTGGTATGAGCTTAGACGGGCACTTGATGAGATTTGCTTATGCCCATGGTTATAGTAACACGCATGGACCCACCTGACGTAAAAGGCCTCCTTTGCACTCATCCTCCCACATCCAGGTCACCTGCTGATGTGGGGACAATCCAGAGCAGTCTCTGGACTCTCTGACACAGTGGGCATCTTACTATCAACTATATAAAGAGTGAGATTTGGTGTGTGGGTCCCGTTGCCTGTTGCAGAAGGGCTAATAAAGACCAGGTGAGGGGCCACAAGACGCTAGTACAGAGCAGCTTTTCAGATGAGGCTCCCCTTTAATTAAGGAACTTCCCCAGCAGCAAGCATGCCATTTGTCTACTGAGATCATGTTGTTTTGAGGATACTCGTGTATTCTCAAGGCTTTCAGTCCTTGAGAATTTGGTGCCTATATTGGGATGCTGAATAGACAAGGCTTGTGCTAATGGATCTTGGATCTGAGCCTGTTGCTTCTGGGTTTTTCCTTAATAGGAATTGGCTCGAATTTGATCTATAGGTAGCTCACATCATTGGGATGCAGTACATAAAGGAGACACGCACTGAACAGTTTCAGATGAGTATGAAGTGTCCGGAGCCATTGGTACCTACAGAGGTCCCAAAAGACAAGGTGTTCCTTTTTTTTTTTTTTCTTTTCGTTGTATAGGGATGAAAAGGCTACTCTTGAGTTGAAATTCAGTTATGTTCTTCTTCATGAGTTTAAACCATTTGGTGGGGCAGACAATTTGAAGTGAAAATTGAATGCAAGAATGTTATTGAGCCCTATGCTGGGCAAGTAGGTTATGGACCACACACACAGGCTTGAAAACATCTAATTTTAAAAATCTTGTTATGTAAGGGGGCACAAAACAATGTAAAAGACTTCAGGCCATGCTCGCAGCTGGCATAGATCAGCATAGCACCATGGATTTCAGGGTAGCAACACCGATTTCTGCTATTTGAGATCCTGGCCTTTAATCTGTCATCAAACTAATAAAATTGAGCTGCTCTAATTACTGCGATGTCTGTCAGAAATATGTTTGCCTGAAATGATAAAGCTGAGTTGGATCCTGGAGCCCACACAAGTCAGCAAACACTGTGCAAATCTGAGTTAAACCATTTGTTTGCCCACTTAAGGAGGGGTTGTCCACGGTCATGGTATGTGTGGAAAGACAGCGGGGGAGTGAGAGGAACAACTGAAACATATGGCCAAAGTGAGCTGTCTCTTTTTTCCAATGCATCAGGATAAGACAAGCTGTTGAACTGATGAGAAAGCTTCTTTATATATATACATGATATTTCAAGATTAAAACTGAAGAAATTTGGTACCAATAAACTTGCATATATCTTTGAATGAAGGTATAGCAAACTGTTAAACTGAAAGCAGGGAAAAAAGCCCCCAAGCCCAGCCTCCCCAAATCCATAATAGCTGCATCATTATGTAAAAGAAAACAGCAATTCCCCCACCAAAATCCCCATAAACTGAAACCTTATCAATACTTCCAGATGCTCACTGACTTTATGATACCGTTAAGTTTAATTGCGCTGATACAATGGATTGTATTTTCCTGGAACAAGGTCTTTTCAGAATCAGGTTTGGGGAGCATGCAAGCACAAGAGAGGGGTGACATAAATTAAGATGTGCTCTTCACTACATCTTAACTGTTAATTTTGACCTTGTGTTTCCTGAAGAAAAACATGGAAGTGGCATTTTCCCAGTATTTGTGACCTCCTGAATGGTCAAATTTGAGAACTTTCTGTATTGCAGCTGCACTTGCTGCAATTTATGCCTTTGCAGTGGCGGTTAGTTTAGGTTTTAGTAACTTAATTTTTAGAACATCAGTTTATTATTTAACTTTAAGCCAAGAGTTATAATTTTGAGCTGTATTCCTTGGGTTGCTTCTCCTCCAGTCAATGGAAAGAGGAGTTTACCATTAGTTTCAGGGTGAACAAAGAGGCAAACATCCACTGGGTCTGAAAATCCCAATTTGTGATGAATCCAGGGAGGAGTTTGGTGCCTGTCCTTGAAGTCTTTTATCCTCAAAGGCTTTCCATCTCCAAAACCTAATATTTGCAGGTTTTGTTAGCTCGTCTACCAGGATAAATTCATCTTGTTGTCCGTTCCCATCATTAATTCATCACATCTGCTTGGTTTCATTAAATGTAGCCACCCACAAATGTTGAGGTACAAGTAATATTTGATGGCATCGGATCATTTTTAAGAAAATCAGAAAAAAGCACCACTATTCTCTTCTTCCCTCTCCCCTAGAAAACCCAGACACCTACAGGGATTTCTTATCTCCAAACCAAGGTACTGCCTCAGAGCCAGGAATGAAAAATAGGTAGATTTTTGTCATCTTTTTTTTAGTTACGTGTATAAATAAAAATACCAGTATGACAGCCAGTGGCTACAGTACGGCTCGCTGTAACACCAAGCGGCTGTGCCCTGACTTTGCCTTGGCAGTACTTTGAGAAATGTGCACAATGAAGAATGTGAAAGCCAGAGAGACCATATTGTCATTGTAGTGTGGTCAACGTCCCAGGTCAGAGACGGCAATCTTGTTCTCAGGGCAAGGGAACAACAGTAGTGACTGGCCTCCTGAGACAGTCAGGAATTTGCGAGTGTATCTTTCAGTCCCCCAAAGCTGCAAATGTTTTGCGAGATGTACGGATAGGTTTTTTCCCTGCATTTTTGTTTGGTTTAAGGTGGTGCTTTTGTCTGAAAGTGTTGTAAGCATGACCTGACATGACAATATCAAAGGGATTGCCCTTCATGTAATATAAAATATAATTGAATCTTTTGTGGAAAATATGTATGATTATTTTCAAACTGAAAAACAGGATTGTGACAATTTTTAGGTGGGAATAGTGGGAAGTATGAATTCTCCTACTTATTTGCGCATGCAGGTATTAACAATAAGACCAAAATCATAATATATATTTTGGCTTCTGCTGTCAGTTTGATGTCTTGTGTGCTTTTAATAAACATTGGTGGTCCTGCGTTCTCATTAAATGGGCATATTTATGTTCTAGCACTCAGTTGGGAAGGAAGGATTGCAACTGTTATTTCATAATGGAGAAATTTGTTTGGCATCAGTGCATATGCAAAACAGAGTTCTGCTTTTGGAAAATATTGACTAAGTGATCAGCTATTGCAATGAATTTGAATAAAATAATGCAAACAAATGAAGGATCTAATTAAAGGACAAAGAAAATTTTATACAGTCTATATTGGGATTGCTAGCCTGTCTCACCTAAAGGAACACATTTTCTCTTATGTTCTCCTAGTGGTCCAGCTGCAATTACTTTCTGACTTACCTGGTGTCAATATTCTGCCAAGTACTTTGGGAGCTGTGGTTCACCAAGCACGTTTTTACATGCCACCAGATGTTAAGTATAATCTTTTGGTTCATGTGCTGGCTGACAGAGCCATGCTATTTCATTTAGCTCTGCTGGAGTGTATTCATTGCTTTTTGATTGGCTTTCAGTTGCAAATCATGCCTTGAAGTACATGTGATTCTGTTTGTTGTACCACATAGGACTATGATGAGCAATTTTTCTAATGACAATAGTTGCACAAATTCAGCAGCCAGGGGAAGATGTAGAATACTGTGGTTATGCACCCAAAAAATCTTTTGTTTAGAGTTATGCCATTTGTGTTTGTGAAAGATTGGAGCAACTTTGTTCAGTGCTTTCTCTTGCTGGATACCCAGGAAAGAAGAAAATATGTAGGCTAACTAGATTGTCTAAAGTCAGGGATGCTTCACAGAGGATTAATGAAAACAACGTTGGTTTTTTTTCCATGTTGCTCTTTGAGGCCTTTCATCAGAGACAGCTTTTTCTATGCATCATATATGCAATACTTATGCTTTATTACCTAAGTAGTTTTGGAAATTGTTGGAGTGCTAGCATTGGCCAACAGCTCTCAAGAATCCTAGGACCATCATCTGCCAATTTCTTCTTGGAATTGTGTTCCTGCATCAAGTACTCCACTGAGTGTTTTAGGGTGGTTTTTTCATCTTGCCTCTCTGAAGTTACTGTCAGAAATCTAGACCTACATCAGTCCTGGTTTAGTCTGAGTGTGGTATAAATATAATATATGTATTTATTTTTCCATTATTTGAAAGATTCTCGAAAGTGTTTCTAGGAAGTGCATAGCTCTCCACTTTTCTTTCTCTGGGTGAAGTATTCCCTTTTATTACCATAAGAAAATCTTCAGCTGTTCTCCGTCACTGTGTCATTTAGTCATTATAGGCAGATGAGTTTATCTTCTGAAAAGTGCCTTAAAGATGTTAAAGTGATAGCATTACAATTTAAAACCCTTCTGACACTGTCTGTTCCATTACAGTACTAAATCTTGTCTTCACATGCGAATGAAAATCAAATAAAGCTTTCACTTGCTTGACAATTGTTGCAAAATACAAGAAAACGCTCACACTTTCATATAGTAATGACTGTGTCATTTCAGTGAAGTTCAAAGAGCAAACCCTTTTATGCTCATAGACAATATTTACTTTTCAGATCCATCACTATCTTCCAGACTTTTGTGGCAAAAAATTAACAAAGGATTTTATAGTTAGCGTGCCATTTAGCACAATGTCACTTAAATGATCTTCCTCATTCATATTATGAAAACGAAAACTTCATTGTTGAAAAAGCCAAAACTTCCTGACTGATAGATGAGGAACAAACTGAGAAGCATGGAAAGGGTTTGGGGTTTTTTTGGTCTTCTGTGCATGATGGTGTAGCTGACATCTCCATGGTACCATTTTGGAGGGAAGTAAGAAATGGCCTATTCTTTATTTTCATCTCCAAGTGCTAAAGCTGTAATGAAAGCTGTACAGCAGATACACAAAAGGAAGATCTCTTCTTCCTTTCACAAAAGGAAGATCTCTTCTAGAGCATCACAGGCTTGAAAACAGAGCTAAATTTCATCGTTGAAATGCCATCATCAGGGCTGGAAGTGTTCTCTGTTCTTTTCTTTCAGGTAGACCAAAAGCTAGTAACTCTGTATGCTGGTTAATTCTCTAATATGTGGTGATGGAAAGGGGAGAATAGGTTTTTTATCTTTATTTTTTCTCTTGTAGTTTCTGAAATCTGAGTTTCCATAGGGTTTTGTATATGTGCACATGTAATCGATGCTGCAAACAGCCCAGTCCAAGACTACAGCTCTGTAATAATAGAGGAACAACTGCCGAGTATGACTTGCCTTTTTAATTATTGCTTCAATCATGGGTACTCGGCATTTGTAATGGCAATCGATAACAATAATCAAGGCATAACTAGGAGTCATTGAGTAGTGCAAAATCCATCACATTTACTTAACCTTTGTGACCCTTGGGAAAAAAATGGGGTTTTACTGAATTCTATCTGTAATAATTAAGGTAAAACTGGAATATAAGAGGTGACTTCTGATACCAGATGCAATCTTCTCTCACCCCGTCTCCCAGGGAAGAGGAGAGGAAGCCTAGCCAGCAATGTAATGGTTATTTTATGGGGTACACTTAAATTGAAGGGACTTGATGGGAGGAGGGAGTGTTTCTTCCCTTCACGTGCTGTGCCAAGGGAATGAGTAGGATCTTGCTGGCCAGCGGGATGTTAAGCCTGATCAGACTCGGAGGCAAGCTGCCAGTTTTCAAACTCAAAGGAAGGTCCTTTACCTTCTGCCTCTGCTTATCATCCTTGCAAGGCTGAGCTGCTGCTTTTTATTTATTTGCACTTGTATTAATTACATACATCCCACTCCCCCTGACTCTGGGGCCTGCCTGCAGCTTTAAGCAGGACTTGGGCAAGCTATCTGTCTACTCTGCATGGAGTTTGCTGAAACTGCAACTCAGTCCTGCAGATTGGTTCCTCTGCTCCTCCAATACCACACTTGTAAAATTCTGACCACTCCATGGTGTGCATTGTGGTGTAGGGACCACTGACCTCTCAGGCACTTCTGTTTGCAGATTCTGGGCTACAGGTTCCGAAAAATGAAAAGATCTCATTGGGAATTAATACAAGAGTCCTAATAAACCTGTATCTGCATGTCCTTTCTCATCTTCTGTTGCCTGAGTCTGTTAGCCATATGGTAGCATTTGACTTGCCATATATTTGTTGTTACTCATGTCGGACAACTGGCAAGTGATTTCTTTTTTAGACTTCAGGAAGGATATTTTCTTCCTTGAAAATCATTTCAGTATCTCTCCATAGAGACAAAAACAAAATGAAGGGGGCAATTCTTACGTCAGTTATTTTGTAGTAGCTCTGTTGGATAAAACTGATTACTTACATGGCCAGTGAACTTGCATTGCTTGTTTGATTTCAGTTGCATTGTATGAGCTGAAACAAAAACTACATCCAGACTGCTTTGGAGTGGAAGAATTCTGCTATCAGTTCAATCTGTTTTCCTTGTTGTTGTTTCCATGTAATGAAAAGATAAATATGCAAACATATTTACTTCATTAATTTTAAACAGTGCCAGGAAAAAGGCTCTGTCTAGGGATGGTGGAAAAATATTGTGAAAATTAGGTCTACATATTTTGCTTTTAGTCAACTCTGTTAATTAGGATCAAAGTACTGCAATTTTTAAAAGTTCCCACTGTTTCTTCCCACACGTTTCCATATTTCAAAAACATGCAGTTAACTAAGGCTGAGATTGTCAGTAAAGCCTATGGGAATGAGGGTTCATGTACTAATAGCTGGGTTCCAACACCCCTGAAGCCTCCAAAAGTGGTAGCATTAGTTGTGGAGTGAGGTCAGGTTGGGCTGCCTGTCCTTTGGGGTGGCCATGGGGATGGGAACGGGGCAACCGTTTTCCCACTCATCCTCTTTGCAGGTTCTCTCCTGTGGGTTGGTTGTGTGTGGTTTCATCTTCTAGCACTGTGAAGTAGCTGCTTTTACAGGTGTGGAAGAATCTCTTTTTGCCTTGTAATTAGCAATGGGATACTTGGAGGAAAAAAATAATAAACTGGGTTGGTGCTTTCCACCAGTAGATTGTGGTTTTTCCAAATGAGCTCTATACCAAATGAAGTCCCTAAGGTGGTGGTTGTCTGAAAAGGAAACTGAGGCACAGAAAGATGATGCGCAATCCCCCAAATCCCCAGCAGGCTGGGAACAGAGCTGCCGTATGAGAGTCATCACACACGGAGATGCTCACGCTGTGTTTCATATGTCTGTCCTCTCAAGCATGAAGACATTTTGATTTTAAGCAGGCATCTAGTTACAGGATGTTGAGTCAGCTTAAAAAGCATGCTGAGATAAATAATTTGCCTTTATTTGCATTGATAACACTTAAAAATCTAAGTACTGTTTTCTTCTGCATTTGGGGGGGATTTATGACTGTCATTTACCTTGCTGTGTTGCTTTTTCTCAGTTCAAATGCAAGGCTCACTAGCTTCATGCCTTGATACATTTTCTACTTCCCAGTTGTCGTGCATTAAAAGACCACAGCACTTGGATTTAAAACATTGGTGAACATCTCTGGATTCGTTGTTGGATCTCTTGACTGTTAGTCAAGGCTCGCTAGAGTTTTGTTTTCCAATGTAAATGCCATGTAACTGTTTATAAATCTGACACAAAATTCTATACAATGGGCCTAATTTAATCACATTAGAAAAGTGGCAGGAGGTTTATTTTGCTCCTGTTGCAGAAGCGTGAGCTTTTTTCCCCTCTGCTGAGACGCCCTTGGCACTCTGCTGGTCCATTCTCAGTGAGACAAACCTTGCCTTGTAATTCATGACGGTTGGGCGAGTTATTGCATGCATCAAATACAGGTTTTTCCAGCTCAAAAGATTGACAACAGCTTATCAGAATGGGTCATGGTGAAGGATTGTTGTTACTTAACTGTAGGTGCCTTGGAGCAGGAATCAGTCTCATTATTCTTTGTTAGTACAGCATCTTCCAGGAACTGGACCTGGTCTGTAGTTTGGCCATAAAACAAATCCTGCTGCAGGCTCTTACTGCTCTGTACGCGCTTCCTCGACTGTTATATGCAACTGGCTGCAGAGCTGTAACTGCACCAGAGGAGAGACAAAGGCACAGACAGGCTTTCATTTTGAAAATGAGACGGTGGAAGGAGTCTGGCTTTGGTGCCAGAAATCGTCCTTTTTTGCATCTCTTGAAACTTCACATTTATTTGAACCGATCACGTGTTCCACTTTACAAATGGCCAGCGGTATTGTCCCCTGCCTTTCTTGGGACGCTTGCTCATGATCTAATCTGGCTGGACACGCATAGCAGCTACCAGCCTTCTCTTCTCTTGTTTTCACTTCTAATAACTGTCTTGGGCATAGCTGCTGATACAAAGTACTGTGGTTGGTTTTTTGGGAGGAGTGGGGGTGAGGAGGTGTTTAGTATCTGATAGGGAGATGATTTTCTTGAAAAGGGCACAGCTATTTTATAAATTTTAAACAAAATTCAAGATCAATCCATTTCTGTCTCTCAGTACAGTTTCACGGGAGGCCTGTAATGAGCTGGTCTGTGGCATTAATCGTTGCAGTTTTCTGCAATGAAGCTGGGATGCATTTGTATTCAGGCAGAGAATTTCTAGGTGCAGGGGGAGATATGAGGCTGATTCAACCCGCATTATAAGCAGCGGGCCATGCGTGCATGCCTCCCGTCCACATCTCACTTGTGCATTCTCCTCGGTTCCTGGGTTCACTGGCCTGGAGAGCGTGGCCGAGGCTTCCCGGCTGACAGCACACTTGAGTGTTCAGGAGCCACGGGTCCAAATGTCAGTGCTGCCCTTGCTTGGCCACTTGATTTTAGGAAATAACCTTCCTTCCTCTGTGTCTTTTTGTGCTTGTCTGTTTTTTAATAAGTAGGAATGCTGTTCTTGTATAAAGTGTATTGAATTCCAAAAAGTCTATGCTTTGTTTAAGGGCTTGCTATTACTTGTTATTTCACCAAAGTGTAAACAAAAAGAATGAGCTATTTAGTGCTTGATGTTTGGTAGCTGAACTGAGGAAAATTATCTTTAGTTTGAAACAATAAAAGAAAGAATAAATGTGTATTGCGTGTTCCTAACTAATAAAAATTAGAGATGTGGTTTCTAGTCCTTCAGCCTGATCTCTCCTGTGTTTCAATCAAACAGAATAGCTTCCATCACAGAATATTATTTTAAGACAGAATAAATGTACTAGTTGCAGATGGAACATCAGCCAGTCTGCAAGAAGATGGGGTGGGTGGTCAGCCTGTGCCTTATGAGCAGTTTGCAGCTCCTGAGCAGTTCAAGCGTGCTGAATTGCAGTGTACGATGGCCAGTTGGGTTGGGTGGGTGTGGATGCTGGGAGTAATCCAAATCCCCAGCAAGGCGAGGGGAGTTAGCAGGGGGGCTGGCTGCTGAGGCTGGCAGGTCTGCTGGGGCCCGCGGGCAGGTCCGGGCTGGCTCTATGGCACAAAGGAGCAGTAGGGCGCATCGTGCCTCTGAACTGCTGACGGGATGTCTCGTGGCGCATGCTACGAGTACGTACTTCACAGGTTTGCAAAGCTTAGTTGTTGGCAGTGGCACATAAAAAGTCTTGATTGCATTATACCAAGGCCCTGCGTAAACCTGCATTGGAAACCGTTGCCTTTATGTGGACCTCGTGAGCAAGGCGTGAAGTAGGCATCAGAAACAAGGAGCTGAGGAGGGGGTCAGTGAGGGAGCTGGGAAAGCTAACTCCCTGATTCATCTGTGCTCAGGGAAGTATCCTCACTCATGTGTGAAGGAACTCAAAATCCCACTGAGAAGGAGATCTTCTTCCTGGCTGGGGAAACTCATGTGGCTTTCAGCAGCACAGCTTGCGAGGCCGCAGTGTTTGTGGAAAGAGAGCTGGCTTTCACATTGCAGGAGTGAGCTGAGCTCCTGACACTTGCAGTCACCTAGATCCAAAAAGGCAGAGTATGCTGCAACTGGATCACCAGGATTGCAAGCTTTTTTATTATTTGTTGTTGTTGCTGGTGGAGCTCATGCAGATGAGTAGATCGCTGTCTTTTGCTGTGCCCTTTACTTATGAGAAGATTTTAGAGCTGGACTGAGTGGACAGCTCATCTTGGCAGACTGGAAGCTGTGATCTGAATTGCACTGGTTTAGGTTTAAGTCTCGCCTCCTACAGCACAACTTTGCAGTGGCCATTAAAATGAAATAGTTGAAAATGAAATAAATTGCATCAAGTGGATCCTTTGATGTCAGTCGGCTGCATGTCTGAGCCTGGCTCACGTTAACAGCTTAGTGTCAAGAGGAGCGGACGTGAGGAAGGTGGCATTCCCGTGGGTCTGTGGATGGAGCAGCTTCTAGTGTGTAATAAAGTGAGTTGTGGCTGTGGCTGGCGCTTTCTAAAACGCTCATTTTATTCTTCCGCTTGTTTATTTTTAAAGAAGACGTGAAGATGGGGGAGGAGGGAGAACAGCTTTGTATCCCTCCTATATTTGTCAGTTCATGTCTTTCTAAAAATGTCAGACTTAAATTTTAATGTTTCAGTATTGCAGGAAAAGTTGTATCCTGATCATTTTGTCTGCAGGGTTTCCCCTAGAGTTTGCATCACCTAATTTTGATTTAAAATTATCCTTTTCTGAGGCCAGTAAAGAAATAGCAAGGACCAGAATTACAGCTGCGGTAAATCTATACAGCTCCCTTGATGGGGAGCAGCCAAGCGCTGGGTTGTTAGCGTGGATGGTGCGCACGTACCCGTGTCCTGCCAGACCATAAAGCCAGACATAATTTTCCAATCCTACAACACTGAATCAATGCTAGGAACATGATGTAAGGCACAGGAAAGTACAAACCTCCCTCCCACCACAGGCATTTGTAGGAGTTCCCTTGGGGTCTTGAGGACTCCAGGGAATGGTCTCTTGGCTCAGTGCCCCTTCGGTCTCATGCTCTCCTGAACATTTCCAGTGTTTCCATCTTCTTCTGTCCAAAACCAGCATTGCCATGCTTAGAACTCAGCTCAGCTGCTCATGGTAGTTCACCTGTGGCCATCTCAACCCAGACGCTTTCTTCCTCCCACGTGTATAAATCTGCATGGCTACACTGGCAGCAAGGCCGCTTCCACCTCTGAACTTAATGGCATCACTTTATGTCCAAGTATCAGTTTCTACATTACTGGTGTCAGTTTTCCATATGTTAAAGAAACGTTAAGCACCATTAACATAATCATACATGTCACTGGCAGCGAACATACCTTCAGAGGAGCCTCAGCTGAGTGCAATGTGAGCTGCCCTCCAGCTACGCAGAACAAAAGGTTGTGTGTTAACAATATTAATGGCTGCACGAAAGCAGTGCAGATGAAATCAGGCCTACTTTTAATCAGTCTTCAGGGGTTTCATGTGCTGAGGCTATTTGTTTATAGCGGAGGCCAGGTTGTGCCAGAATCTATTAAGCACTGGAAAACTGATCAGTCTTGGTTTTGTTCATTCCTAATGTGAGAAAAAGAGACACTCAATGGCAGGGAAACAAACCTGGAATGATACTTTGCGGAGCATCTCTGCACTCTGAGCGAGGCTGGGATACAGCAATAAACACTGTGATGAAACTGTAAAAGATCCTTTTAGCATCATTGATTCTACTTACATCTATAAACATCAAAACTAAATGCTGTCTCAGTGGAGCTCCAGAAGGGTGAGAAAGGGATTTTAAGGTATAGGTAGATATGGCATCTCATAATTTGCTTGTGGATTGTATAGTGGTGAAATATTAGTCATCATCCACTTCGGTGAAACACTTTTCTGATTCAGAACAGCAAGCGCTGTTTAATAGAAAGTTTTATTCAGTAGGAAGGTTGTCTTCTTGCTGTTTTGTGATTATTAAAAGTGTAGTTTACTATGTATCAACTAGAATCTGTTTAGCTGTGATACTTTATGGTATGGGGGATATCTTTTTAAGATTATCTTATTGTACAAATCCATGGAGAAGTTTAAAAATGAGAAGTTTTAATTTTCACGCTTCTCCTCTTGCAAAACAAACAAAAAAATCAGATTGAAATGTACAAGTGTACTGGAAGTCCAAGTAAAAAGTTTCATGTTGGACTTTTTCAAAACTAGGCATTTCCAAGATCTATATTCCGTGTACTTCCATTTATCAGTAAAACTATTGCTGTTCAGAGGAGGTCACTAGAACATATCAGATAGAATATTAAAACATTGTTAATTGTGTTTTTTTTTTGTTGTTTTGGTTTGGATTTTTTTTAAGCTGATAACAGTTCTGCAATGTCACCTGCCTGGGCTCAGTACCAGAGGAATTCACTGAAATTTTAGGCCTGGTTTATACAGTGCAGCTTAAATGATCTGTTCCTAAAATCAATTAATATGAATGAAAAAGCAGCATAAAACAGTGCACATCGCTGACTGCAGTTTCCAGATGACAGTGAGTATTGCTTTTCAGAATTGTGCCTTACTCATGTATCTTTGTGTAGTATCCTGAAAAAAAGCAAGATGTGCTCTGGAAGGACACATACACATCTTCCTTGTTTAGCAAGAGGGCGGATGTGAAGGACCAGCTCACAGATGAAACAATGAACTGAGATCTTCCTCTCTTTGAGATATTTGTCTGTACTATATTGATCTTCCTTCCTCTCCTGTCCTGCCTGGAATAAATATAGTGAAGTAAGTGTCAAATTAGAGTCTGAGAGAAGTTGGGAATGAACCAGTTGTGCTGCCAGCCAGCTTCAAATGGCGAGGTTAGTTTTTTCCTCCTCCTGCGACACAGAATCTTGTGGATATGGGCTCCAGCTGTTTTTCTCTGAAGTCACGTTTTCAGGCTGCTTTAAGGTTGCGTCTGTGGTTTTCTCCTCCCTTTGTTCCTTTCTACAGAGTCTTGGCCCACTCCAGGACTACATGGTGACCATTAGTCTTTTGGCAGGAGACTGTGAATGCAGAGACGTGTGTTATCTGTAGTGTGGTGGCACTGCAGCCATCGCTGGTCCTATGAGTTGCTTCAGGGATACTGAGCATCAGGGCTCCTGAGATCCCTGGAGACAAAGATCTCAAGGGATTTTTTGAGAACTAGATTGCATTCCCATAAGTGATCAAATATGCAGGGGGAAGAATGACTTAAAAATCACTTTATCTTTCTTCAAATGATTTTTAAGAAATCTTAAGTTAAATCCTAGCAATGCTCTAAGCTGTCTTTTATAAATCAAATAGGACAGTAAAGAATGGACCTTCATTTTCACCTATTTAAGGTGATGAATTGGACCCTTTTTTTCCCCCTAATGTCCCACATCCTGCTGCCATCAAGGACAATGACAAACTCCTATTCACTAAAATGGAAGAATGTTTGGACTTTTATCAAGGCCAAATTCTAATTAAGCCTGAAAAATAGGTCTATGGCGAACTGTACTTTTGCGCTGCGGTATGACACCTGGCCCCGCAGAGCTTTGCATTGTGCATACTCAATCTTTTGTTCCTGCTTGAATTTTCACCAGCTTTGCCCCTGTGCTCTGGGTACCTGGAGTCGCTCTGAGATACCGAGCAGAGGATCGTGCTGAAAAGGCGGGGGAAGATGAGGATGCCACAGGTGCCAGATGATCCCCAGGAGAGGCACCGGGGGTGCAGCATCCTTCACCTCTCCCGCAGTCATGTCGATTGCGCTCATTTTTGCCAGCCAGCCAGAAGGGAAGCGCGTCCTGTCCTCTCCTCAGGACTAAAGCCGGGCCCCCACGGCTCTCGGGTGGATGTGCTTGACCCTGCCCTGGGCCCTGTGCTGCCCACAGCGTGCTGCCCTGGCTGCTTGAATATTATGTGAGCAGCAGCTGTAGGTTTGATGGCAGTACGGCGTGCCCTTACCCTGGATCATGGATCATACTTCCATATGGGATGAGGGAAAGCGATGCGCCGAGCTTATTAAATACTCTGTAATGCAATCCTGAAGTGACCTCAATCCTGCCTCCTGCTTCCTCTCACCTTTCAGGCAAGAGAGGTAATGAGTGAGCAGAGATGAACGAAGGGGTAGTATCAAACCTCCCCACTCAGACAGGAGCAAATTAAAGATCACAGCTTATTGCTGAGACTGGAAATTGCTGGCAGGCAGAGGAACAGCTTTACCTCTCAGGATTGCCGAAGACCCTGCTCCCTCCCTGCCCCTCCAGTTCATGTTTTTGTGTTTCATTTCTTCCCCCACATTTGAAATGAACTTAAAACCCATTCCAAGAGCTTTCCACGCTTCAGTCTTACCTTTGTTGAGATGTTTCTTACTGCCTGCAATCACGTTTGGACAGTGGCCCTGATTAAAGCTTCATTCGCTTTCGGGTGTTGCCAGCATTACAGTATTATGAAGCTGGGACTGGTGTAGGAAGCATGAGATT
This sequence comes from Leptosomus discolor, assembly GCF_034619465.1. Lineage (NCBI taxonomy): Eukaryota > Metazoa > Chordata > Aves > Leptosomiformes > Leptosomidae > Leptosomus > Leptosomus discolor. The sequence continues at coordinate 7,723,657 of NC_141399.1, forward strand.
TGTTTCTTTTCTTTATTATTCTTACACACCCACCACCACCCCCCCCCCCCCCCCCTTTTATTCTCTTCTCTCTTTTCTTAAGCCTCTGAGGAATTTTGGGAGTAAGTTCAAACTTTCCTTTCAGAGCCATAAAAACACTGAGAAGGTTTTATGGAGTTTTGTGTTTGTGTCGTTTGTGTGTGATGGCTCCAGGAGCCAGGATTTTAAGCCAGCTACACAACTGGGTGATGTTACGCCACGATGTGTTTCTACTAACCCATTTTTTGATAAACGTGCTTTTTTTAAGCATCGAATACCTGATCAGTGTTTACCTTTAGTTTATGTGGATGGCTTACACTAACTCCTAGTTAAGTGCAAATGCTGATGTGAAGTAGGCAGCCATCAGCGATCAGCCAGATTGTTTGGAAAACTCTTCCAATTAATGGTGCTACTTTGTGACGTGAGAGTTTAGATAACCAAGAGAAACGGTGTTTACAGGTTATATATGTGTGTCTGTCTGTATTTATTAGCACCCATCCATATACATATTTGCTTCGTATTGTTGGAGGGGAGGAAAAAGGACACTGTTAGTCCTAAAAATACATTGGGGAGCAGGGTGGGAGAGAGAAGGGCTTATTCCTTCTCTCCTTTGCGCAATGATAGAAAAATCTAATGGCTTTTATAAATGTTTCTTCTTTGTGTTTGACCCTGTGAATCCCACTCATGAGTGTATTTAAGAGGCATATGCCTCTGGTGTGCTTGCCCACCAGGCTTGCTCCCCACTCCTAAGGATGACAGACAGTGCGTGCCGTCTGCTGCCTCATTAGACCTTTATTTCAGAGTGTGTGTGTTTATTTCTATATGCATATTTTAAGATGGTTCATGGTGGGGAAAGGAGAAGAAAAAAAGAACTTGTCACATCTTTTTTTAAAACAACAAAACTGAAAATCCATGGCTTTGTACAGACCAAGGATGCATTGGTCAGCATCTCTCTCCAGGACCCTATCAGGCTGCATCCAGGGTCTCTGTCTGATGCTTTGTGCTTATAAGTAGTCTGAACGACACTTCATTTCACAGTGACACTTCATTTTCAGAACTAAGTTGATTTGGAAGATACTATTTGTCGTCAGATCTTTGCATTTGGTTTATTTATTTTTTTCCTCTTTAGGGGGGAAAAAGATAAAAAAGGAAGGGGGAAAAAAAAAAGAAAAAGAAGGCTTTTCCCTTCAAAGTAAACCCATTCTTAAGGTTTGCCTTTTTACCCAGATCTCGGTGCCTTGCTCGGGCGAAGCGAGAGGTCCAGTCAGCGTTTGCCCGCGCTGTTGATCGTCAGGATCATGTGGTTTGCTCCGTGGGTGCTGTGAGAGCAGTGTTTATCCAGGGCCATGTGGAGGTGGGCGGGTGCCTACCCAGGGACAGGGGGACAGGAGAAGCCAGGCTCGCACAACAGCCACGCTGTGAATAGCCCACATTGACTGAACTGTCTAACCGGACTAATTTGCTGTGCCTGTGGGCTTGATAAAAGAAGCAGCTGCTGGTAAGGGCTTGCTCAGATGCATGTAGATGAGACTGTGGACTGCCAGAAGGATCCAAGCAGATTTTTTTCTTCCTTGCTGTATTTCTTCTGGAATCCCTACCTCCGGCTCCCGTGAAGTTACGTTGATCAGGTAAACTATTTTAGTTCTTCCCTGCCTTTCGTGCTTGCTGGCCAGCGTGCCTGCCTGCTGGATGGATAGCTGAGTGAACGGGCTGTGCTGCAGGGGTGGCAGGAACAGCTCCCTTTAGAGCAGACACACATTTTCACTGCTCCCTGCAAGCTGGCAGTCGTGAGGCTTTGAAAATTGTGCAGCCATGTTACACAGCCACAATTATTTCCCTTCCTCCCCCTCTCCTCCCCATTTAATTTTGCTGTGATCTAAATAAGGCTAAGTCTGGTATTTCTCGTTTGCATCTGTCGATGCACCAGCCAGCCATGTTTTTCGTATGATTATGTACACTGTGCGGGTCTTGCTGGGAATGCAAAGATGTTTGCTGTCCTTTTGGTGTCAGGCTCTTTACATCTTCTCCTGGAAAAAAAATAATCGGAAAATATCTGCATGCTGCAGGGATTTTTGTGAGCGCTGGGGAAGCAGGCTAAAGGGCTCGTTTGGAAGCGGGGAGATGATGAGAGCTGAAGGCTTTCCACATCCCCTCACCCACGAAATTTGATTGTTTGTATTAAAATAGGTGTTGGTCCCTAATATCCCCCCCCACCAGTCCCTACCCCCTCCCACATTTGCATCTATTTTTTCAAGTGTTGATTGACTAAAGCTATGGCTTAGCTGGAAAAAATGAAGAAAAAAAAAGGATGAAAAGGATGGCCTTTTGTGCTGCGATCTTTTGTGCGGCTCACCCACCCCCCTACAGCTTCCCGGGGTAGTACCAGCAGCCTTTAGTTTAACTGGCTGCTGCCTGCACAAACAGCCTTGCAGAATTTGAGAGGGGGGAAGAGTGGGAGCTCAGATGTGTCTGCTTCTAGTGTGAGAGAGATGTTAAATGGGATTGAGAATCTGCAGACTGGAAAATGCTGCACAATTTAACGGAAAGGGTATTACCTGCAGGGATTAACCCTATTTACTGACAATCTCTTCTCTTTCTGCTTCTTCACTTCACACTTGCTGTGTAATAGCTGTTGAGTTTCTGCAGCAAGAGCCTGGGTACTTTGGAGCACAGTAGTGATTTTACCTGACATGTTTAAGAAAAGCCCTGTAAATGCCTTAAAACCTGTTTCACTTCTCCTCGAAGGAAGCCTTAGAAGGTGATGGTGTCCCTCCCTGCAAGACATGTTAATCAGCAAGTTACATCTTGTTAACTCCTGTGAGTGAGTTTAGAATTCACTCACTGTGAATATTTTGCCACTTTTTCACACCTGAAAGGCTCCCATCCGAAATATGTCTTTGCTCAATTGTTCCTGTAAGTATTGCCACTTTTGGGGTCAACGATGGTTTGCTGTTGTGGGATTAATGCTTCCTGTGGTCTCTGTTCCTGGAGGTGCTAGGTCTCTGAAAAAGACCTGGCACCCCCTTTTGCATGAGAAAGTGCTAATTTATCCCCACATATACATATAGACAGATAGATATCCTGATGAGATTTTAAGCTGGTCCTTGCCTGTGTTGAAGAGTGGAGCTTCTCTTTAACACTAGACCTTAGTTTTAGACTTTGCTGTTTTACAGACCTACGGGGGCCCAGTACCCTGAGCACACTCACCCACTGGAGACTGGAGCACTTAATACAGTGGTGCTTGTATTGTTTTGCTTTCCCTGGATGTCAAGCCCCTCATCTACTCAAACTTATACCTGAATATATAAATTTGGCTTCACGGCATCTTACAGGCTGATTGCTGTTGTCCCCCACAGTCAGAATTGAGCATGTTGTGAATAGCAAAGTGGCAATAGGATTATTTGAGTTTATAGATGTATCTAAGTCCTGATTTTCCCTGTCTCACTGTAAAGACTTGCAACTGGGTAGCTTTGGACACCTGTCATCCATCCTTGTACAAAAATGGGGTTGTCGTTAAGCAAATGTTTTCCAAAGTTTCAGAGAGCAGACTGGGTCCAAACCGTTCCTGGAGGGGTCTGAACCCTAACCCAGCAGCTTGAGCTTTGTTGTTCTCCCAGGATGTTGCTGCCTGATTAATCCCTTTTCTTGTGGGATATGGGTTGAGCAGAGATTGGCTATTGTCAGTGTGAATTATGGAGTGGATGAGCATGTCATCTGTTGCTTTTAGTGGTATGCAGTGTAAAATACTCATACAGGCAGTTCCAATAAGCTGAAAGAAGATAAATCTGAAGGAATGAGAACAGTAAAAATTGTGAAACTACAAGTTGTATATGGACTGTCTCACCAGAGGGGGATGCTTTGTGGGGATTCAGATGCCTCTAGTAGGATCAGCACATGAAAACATGTGTCTGACTCAGTTGTCAGTAGGGTCAGAAAAATTCGACTAACAATTTAGTAAACAGCAGCAGCAACAAATCTATGGGATAGAAAGTCCCTTTTAAATTCCTTGTTTCTGAGTAAATTTCCAGCTATGATTTTTATCTGCTTTTTTTTAACCTTTGTTTTTCTCTAGGATGAAAGCAGGTGAACCTAGAAAGAAAACAAGGTAAACTGTATGTAGAATATTGCCAAAATATACCAAAAGCGTAAAATGTAAAATTACTAATTTTCTGTCTTGCGGGGATAATTAGAACTAGGGACCAGATTTCAGACAGGGGAGTGATTTTCAACTTGACAGTGTCCCTTTTAAGCCCTCATTGGTTTGCTCACCAGTGACTGGTGTCTGGATAGATACATGATTGGAAAGCCAGAGTTTGCAATATGATGGCTGTTTTTCAGCTGCGCCTTCACAGTGTATTTAAAATACTGGTCTTCATGTGTCTTCTGAGGTTTTGTAGCATGGTGAGATTATCATACCATTTTCTTAGGTTTCATTGTAAAAACGAAAGAAAAAGCTTTTCAAGATATTGGATAGTAATAAGTAAATAAAAAACAAATAAGCCCGCTATGCTACTGCCTAAAAAGAGTTTCACCCATGATGATGATCTGCTGTATAGGTTGTCACTCTGCTTAAATTCCACAGCAGAACTGTGACACCATCTGTTCCCTTTCACTGTGTGCAAAAAATGGTTTCCTTTCATTAGCATTAAGCTGCATAAAGAGACTGGAGATCTAGAAATATCCCAGTCTTTCACTGACACATACCTTCTTAAGACAGAGTTCATTACAAGCATCACTCGATTTCCTGAGAGAGAATGGGAGTTTTTGAGTAATATGCTATTAAAGGTCTTTGAATAGCAGGGGAAGAAACCAAAAATCACCCTATCCATTGCAATGAAACCAGAAAGCTTTCTGAGATGTGTTAAGATGTTGTTGATTCAGAACAGCCGCCTTTACAGTTGCATTCCCTGAAGGCAGTAGGTCTGCTCTGTGCCAGTGTTGGCATGGTATCTGGGCTGCTTTGGTGCCTGTGGGATGCAGAGATTTCCTGGACGTGGGACAGACCCACCATGCCCGTCATCAGTGACTGTTAGATTTTAAGTTACTGTCCTCTTTTCACTGAAAAGTTAGATCAGAGACCTCTGCAAAGTCCTAGGATGGACCTCAGTAGTAGAATTGTGCTTGAAGTTATGCATTTTGCTTTCATTGTCTTTTTTGATTGATCACGCTGTGTTTTAATGTCATTTTAATGCTAGCACACTGAAACTGTTGGTGATGAGACAAGGATGTGTATTCAGCAGCGCCCAGTTGCAGGCTTGTCTTCTGGCCACTCTGTTAGGATGGCTGGGTAAATAAATGCAAGGCAGGAGAAATCAGCATCATTCTTCTCTGAAATGCTATCTATATGTAAATCTGTGGTGCCGTTTTTTTCCTTTTAACAGTTGAAAAGAACTTTCAGTTCCTATTTAAAGTTTGCTCCCTCTGAATTATATGAAGCAATGAGAGAGGTCAGCCAATGCTGTCTTGCGGGAATGAAGCCTCTTTTTGTTGTTGCTCCACGAAGCTGTTGCAAATAAAATTGGAGATGCAGCGAACGTAGAGCAAAACAAGCCGTCAGAATTACACCGCATACCCAGTGGATCGCAATCATAAAATATTAATCAGGCACTGCAGATCCGAGTTGTTATCTCCTCATATTGAATGAGGCACATAGCCCCATTCTGCCCCTTCCTCCCAAAGGTCCCAGAATTAAAATATATGTTAGTTGTGATTAATAAAGACACCTGCCTGAGCCCTTGTTGACAGCATTTTGGATCAGTTGATCAAACTTTGGAGCTTGATAAGCACAATCCTACACTGAGGACTGGAGGGAGTACAACATAGGCTGTTTAAGCTTATGCCAACTGTTGAAATCCAGTTCCCTTGGATGTGACTGTTGCACCATGACTTGAAAAGTGGTTTGGCCCGTTTATCTTTTAGCAATTCCTTTTTCCTTTAAACATTGTTAGTTCTTCTCATTTTTGTGTTTCAGCAGTGAAAAGAGCCGTGTTCTCAGGTGCATTTCGAAACTTCAGTCCTGGTGACATCTCCCATTTCAAACCACCGCAGCTTTTTCTCTACAAGCTGATAGGCTGGGGTGAATGAGTTGTCGAGATACAGGAACTTTGCTTGCCATGCAGTCGCAGGGAAAGGCTTCTTTAGAAGTTATGCTCTTTCTCAGATTTGATGCTGTCAGAGCAGCTGGTAATTTCTCACTTGCCCATCTAGTGGGGGCCTGCTAGTTCCTGGTCGAAAGAGCAGCATGTCCCAAACATGCAGTATGGTTCAGCTGGTTAGTTTGTTCCATGTAAAGGGACACTTAGGTCTGCAGGATGCTGCTGGGCATGACCTGTGTGCTTACAACTGGAGCTCACCTGAGCTCTTCTCCACCAGGCTTCCCTCCAGCCAAGCAGCAGTTTTCATAAAATGTGTTGGAGCTGAGTAAGTTTGAAATTATTTCCTGATGCAAAATAAAAGGTCTGATTTTCCTACTCTCAGGTTAGTTGGAGATAATTTGACTACAGAAATATCATTATAACAGTGAAAGAGAAAGCAGATTTCTGTAACTGGCTACACTATGAAAGTCCTAGGAGGAACAGGAATCCTTTGCAAATAATTCCTGACTGGGAGAATTGCTCCTCTTGAATTCTTGCCTAAATTACATCGCTTCAAGTCACAGTTCTTAAGATGACTTACAAAAATATGAACTCTAATTTTTGACAGCAATTTGTGATTCAATGTATAAGAAACTGATTGAAGATACAGAGAAAGGATGCAGGGCTTGGGATTTGAGGTGCTGGGCTGCAGCATTTGCCCATCACTACACAAAGTTACGCCTGTCCCCCACCACCCTGTCCTGGTGCAGAAATCCCCATGACGAGTCCAGAGGGCAGTCAAGCTTTGTGGCTGAGTGTGTGAGGAAGCTGCCTCCTGCCACATCGGTGATGGGTGGGTACCCAGGATCCAGTGGTGTGCCAGCCAGGGGGAAAAAAATGGTGGTTAGTAAAAGGAGGCTTGAGAAGGGGTAAAGCCATGATGCTGAAATACGCTGAATAGCCCTAAGTTGTACACTGAAAAGAATCAGATCTTCCCCTTCTTCCCAGCTAGCATGTGTGTTGTTGTGTCTTGCAGATGTATTGAAAATCTGTGTTAGAGCTGTGAGCAATTAACACATTTCCCGAGGACGCATAGAGAGAAACTGAACTTGCATGTGATCTAGCGCAGTTCTGCCTTAATAGATCTTGGCTATGCCTATGACTTAAAATTCTTTTACTGACACAACCATATTTTAGCTCTGGTGGTGTGCTGGTTGTGTGGAGAGGGTTCATGATGCCAGTGCAGGCTACTTACCCTCCTGTATTCGAATAAGTTGCTGGCGTGTTGTGAAGATTCCCATTGAAATGGATTCAGACTTTGATTCAAATTCAGACTCGCAATTTTCACCTTGAAAAATGTGCTTTGCCTTCTCTTTAAGGAGATACCTTCAGAAAAAAAAAAAAAAAAGTAATGAGTTAAGTAGAATGGGAAACAGTTTTCTTTCCTACAAAGTATTTTAAGATATCTGGAGCAAGAACGTTTTTATAAGTTCAAGACCCACTGCATTTTTTTGTTGAAGAAAGATGAGACACAAATGAAAAATAACCCTCACTGCAGCCAAAACACATGCTGGGGAGAGCATGGGAGAACTGCCCTTTAATAAACTGGTTTGATGCTCTTGCTGTGCTCCTGGAGCATGGAAAGCACATCCAGTTCCTGCACTGCTCAGTGGAGGCTGGGTGGATATAGAAAGGGAAGGGACTGGGTTAACATCTGCATGACGAGGGAAACAGCAGGCAACGGGGGTCTTGGAGAAGAGGAGAGGGTGGAGATGAAAAGCAATAGAGCAACGGTTATGATCTGGAGAACATTTTTCAGATAGCGTGGCATGGATGAGAAACAAAGACAGTGGCCTTTCTGGAGGAAGGCTCCCAGCCTTAAGCTTGAGAGATTTGAGATTAAAAATTGTGTGATCTAAACATATCAATGACTTTTCTCTGTAATTAGAGCTCCTGGTACTGTCTTGGATGCTGTGCATATCCTAAGACCTCATTCAAAACACTTGAACACAGATTTTAGTACTGTGCTGGATCGGGGCCACCATGATAAATACAAATGTTAATGATTTTCAGGCTTATACTTAAAATTCAGTGGTTGAAGTTTGCAAACTGATTGTGCGGATTGCCAAATTAGGTCCAATTACTCAAATTTAGATGAGCTTTGCATAAAACATACAAATGTGTTCAATGCAGTATTCTGCTTATGCCTGTGATTTTGTTTCACCAGGCTTATATTTGCATGAGTTCATTAAAATCGGTTTCATTTCTTTTTTTTCCTAGCATCGCTTTGAAAAAGTGGTATTTAAGCAGGGGAAAAATAATAAAGAACAGGCATGTAATTATAAAATGAAGCTATATGAAGTCATGCAGCACCGTTGTGGTTCATTCTGTCAAAGAGGGAACTTGAGAGCTTGTTACTGAGCCCAAAGTTCAAACTGACCACTCTCTGTCAAAGGTTTCTAGTATATCAGTCAATTAAATGAGACCCTCTACTGTATGGTTATCCAGTCTCTGTGGTCCAGTTGTTGATTGGTGGGGGAGAAAAACATTTCTGCTTCATCAGGACTGCTCTTGGTTTATATTCTAATTAGTATTTGTTTTTCTTATTAAAAATAATAACTTGGACAAGGAAGCACTGCCCCTTTTCTCTTTGTTAATCTTTTTGGGGAAAAAAAAAAGGCAAGATGTCTCTCAGCCTGAACAAATGAGAAAATCTCCATACAGACTAAAGGCTTTAATGAGGTTGTTACCTCTCTCTAAAGCCACCTGACCCTTTCAAAAAGGTGACAGTCTTGCATCTCCTGGAGCGTGGAGACATGCCTTCTTCTCTTTATTAATGACTTTGTTTATTATTTTGTAAGGTATCCAAGTGTCAGAATAATATTTATGTTTATTTAGAAGTACCATTTAGTGCTCCAGTAAGTTATTTGGAAATTAATTTCTCTAGTTCGTGTTCCAGATGTGAAAAAATACACTTTGCGTGTAAAATCACTTTTAAAAACTGAACTGTAATACAGCTACACACACATGCTATATGTGTATCTGTATTGGCATCAGAATGAATTATCCATGCTGTGAGCCAGTACACTTTTAAATGGCAGTTTAAACAATAATCTCCAACAGTTTCAAAAAAGCTCTAATGTTTTAATAAACTGGTAATAAGCTGCTTAAAAAATGTATTATGGTATCTTAACAGCAACTTTGTAATCAAGATTACAAACTGATTTTCTATTGCAAGCAGGTCCTGACTTTCTACTCTTTCCCAGCCTTCTTCAAAGTGTGGTTTTCAACCTGAAATTCCTCACGCGTGTTGGGGAGGGGTTGTTCCCACTCTCCCAGTCCCCCACTGTCTGAGAGGGATTGCACAAGGTGTTTGCTTCCATTCTCCTATTTTGTCAAGATACAGCGATTTTGCTTTTGAAAAAGTGTTATAGCTCTCAGACAAAGTAGAGTATGTCAGAAACGATTTTGTATAGGAGAAAATAACGGTGTTTGGTTGCCTGCCATGACAGTTACTCAGGTATTTTTAGAATTGTAGAGGTGTTCACAGGCGGTGAAAATTTGTGAGGCGATCCTCTCTGACCTCAGTAAACCATGTAAACCGTAGTTACTGCTTGGGTGTGGTAGCTTAAATACCTTTCTGTAGTCCCTTGGGTTGTAAAAATTAACCATGAAAATAGAAACCGATCTCTGGAGGGTCCAGAGTGTCCTATTTCCCCACTACTTCCCAGTGCAGCACTCTTTAATCTTCATGTGCTGGATCTGCCTTGGTTAGCACAGCCTCTTTCGGCGTAGGTGGTTGTGGGCCATGCACTGCTCTTGGTTGGAAATGGGAACAGTAGCTCCATTATTTCTGGAATTATTCCTGGTGAATGCTAACATTTCAGCCTCTTCCTCTGAGTGCCGCGGTGGTGTCAGCGTGAGTTTTTGCATGTGAAGATGTGATTTTGTGCGGAATGCAGTTTTATATTTTGTTTCCACGTTGTCACAACCAAAACGGGCACGACACTCTGGGCAGAAATGTCTAGCGCAATTGATTCTCAGTTGCTTTCTCCATGAAAGCTGTTGCTTATTCATTTCATTTATTTCTCTGCTGTATTTCAGAATAAAAGCCGTAGAAAATACAGACCTCCAAGTGATAATTGTGTTAAGTTTCGAGGCTAACCTCAGTGACTGAGCTGTGAAACAGAGGGTTGTAAATAAAAGCTGCAGTTATCCTTGGACTATAGCCTTTTATGAACATTTCGGCATTTTCGCTCAGTCTGTCGCTTCTAGCAAGGCACTGCTTGTGTCGATCTGATCTGAAAAATGATATCGCTAGTTTTTACCTCCCTCCCAGAATTGCGGTGAGGCTCCCCGGGACAAGCAGCGTGCGTTGCCTGCCAGCGGCCCCGTGCCACGGGACAGCCCGGCTCCCTTCCCGCTTCGTGACCGTGCAGAGTCCTGCTTCCCCGGCACTCAGCAGCGATGATGCATTTGCTCTCAGTGGGAGCCGAGGAATTTGACACCTCTGAAAAATGAGGCTTATATCAAATAGCCTGTTCAAGTACTTTATAAAACTGAACTCTTTAGTCTTTGCCATATAAAACAAGACAGCAGACTGAGGCAGAGGAGGGAAAGCCAAGCAGACAGGCAGCTGTGAAACTCTGGAGCCTTTCCGTGTCTGGGCTGAGCTTGTTCTGCCAGGATGATGCCCTGCTGAAGAAGCAGGGAAGGCAGTAAATGTAAGCGAGCCTCTGGCTGCCAGTGGAAACGAAAGGAAACAGTCACTAAAAAGAACATTTTAAAGGGATTCTTCTAATCAGAGGTGCTCTGAGGCTTACCTTTGCCTTTGGAGATAAGAAGGGGCTGCCATCTGCAGCTGGTCATGCCAAAATTAATATGATGGAGGGCAATGTGACTTGCAAGCCATGTTTTGTGGTGCATGGAGGTATGGAGGGGAGTTGTGATCCAGACAGGATTCACCTCCCTCACAGGGAACAGTAGGAAGTCTCAGCCCCAGGGGCAGGGTTGCTATATGTGTCACCCTAACTTCTGTCATGGTGTTTTGTGCTATTCCTCTAAGAGAAGGGTGGATTTAAACTTGTGTGAATGAATTAACTCGGGAATCTGTCTCTTGTGACTTCCACCTTGAGATTTACTAAGCATTACCTAAATTTGTGTTGTCAAGTCTTGAAATATTTCTTGATCTTCCTATTTAAGTGAGATCCATCAGGGCCATCTGTATTTTCTCCAAAGTGTAAGCAAAAGTAATGCTACCACTCTCTGTGTTTCCAGAGACAGAGAGATGGACCATTAGTGTTGTGTACATGAACACAGTAGAGGCTGGCCTTATTCAGGCCAGCTTGGAAGACAAAATACTGTGAATGCTCATAGGTTTGTTGAGAAATGAGTTAAATGTTTACATAAAAACTTAATCTGTGAAGCTCTTAGAGTGTGGCTTAATAGGCAAAGCACGGGAATTAAGGTATGTAGGTGGTTGTTGCCGATATGTGTTTCTGACCTTCTTTTGTAACCTTGGGAAGCTTTTCCTTTTCTGTAAAATAGGGATAGCAATACATCCCTGCTTTAGTAAAGTGCCTTTCAGTGTGCTGATGAAGTGCTATATACAACCAGCACAGGATAAGAGCCTTTATCTGCCGCGTCAGTTATTCCTATGCTAAGGCTGGCTGCTGGAGGAATAAATAGAACCTGTTGCTCTGTATTAAGTGACTGCCCGAGTTCATGTCTGTTCTATATTTAAGCATGCAGTTATGTGTTTTAAGACATACTTCTTTACAAGTTTTGTTATTAAGCACATGTGCCTTTCATAGTGTCACCAGGACCATAAAGTTTAAATGCTGGATGCAGAAAGGGAAGAACAAGAAAACCTTTTAACCTGTACGTTATTAGAAATCCATTTCAGATGATCCCTGTGGAAATGTTACCGATAGTTTTGTTTCTGAAGGCAGTCGGTAACTAGTCATGATTTTCTCCAGAAGGGAAATAATATGAACTGTGCAAAGCTTGATGAAGGGGAAGTGGCTGATTTATTGTGAAAATTTATAGCTTTTTGACGTTGCCTGGTTTTTATGTTAATCTTGTTGTGTGGACTGTGTTGGCAATAATTTGAGAAACATGGAGGACAGAGTAGGTTTTGTAGTCTATAAATTATTATCTAGTGAGTGTAGGTTGTAGCTTGATCAACAGCAACACCAGTTTCTTCTAAAACTTTTCCAGTGTTTTAGCCGCTTTAATATCAAGTTATGAGGTATAATAGAGTTCAGAGTGGAGCTGCGTCCTGCACAAGATTGCTTCAAGGAGGGATTCTTTTAAACCTCAAGGAGAAAGGACAGGAGGAAGCGAAAAATGAAAGAAAATCCAGCCTATGTATAGTGGAAATTCTCTCATTTGAATTCTGAGCATAGATTTCTTTAGTTACAGCAAAGATACGATGGCAACGGCACTGCTGTACTTGCTGCTATTGCAGAAACTGGAATGCCACATAAGACCTTCCATGCTGGGACTGATCAAAAGTCCCCCCAGGTTTTTGGCTCATCCTTTGGTCTTAAAATGCCTTTTGAAGAGAACATATGTGGAAGAAGTAAGAGCAGAAGACAAGGTGCCAAGGCTTCTGCCGTGGCGCCTGACTGCCACTGAATTTCAGGAGCAGCTGGGTACAGTGGGAGGTGAGCACCTTTGGGCATCCTTTGAGATGGCTTCCAAAGCCCGGCTCTGCAACTGGCTCTGCTGCAGGTTGTCATAAAATCCTTTTATTTTCCTCCTGGTCTTCATCTTTACAGGGGCAAATGAACAGTGAATTATGCATGATCCATAGGTTATCTCTCCATGTTGACTCCAGATGAGAAAGAAGCAGCCATACTGCTCCTAAATAGCTATTTTATTGGGGGTTCTGCCGCCCTCTTTTTGGGGGGAGCACTGCAGCACGTACCAAGCTGAAACCTGTGCCTGCAAGACTACTTTCTTTATTAACATGAATTCGCACGTAAGAAAAGGGACTTTAAAGGTGCATAATGTAAATTAATCCTAGGCTTCAGAGGAAGAGTGGCCTTTCTGTGTTAAATATGCTTTTTTGGAGTAAAGTGTGTGTTTGTGTGTGAATTGTATAGCAAGTATGCGGTCGTGATAACTGAGATACATTTTTTTCATATGTATTTGAACTCACCATCTCAGTTGGACCTTTGAACTTGTGACATCTTCTGCTTAAAAAGAAGAAAAATCTGTCTCTGGCAAAAGCAAATTCTTCTTTCCTGCTCTCTACCCACAAATGAATCTTTTACATGACATATTTTTAATGTCACACAGGTAGCTGGGATATCATCCTTCTTCCTTACAAAATGCAATATGCCAGAGGTGAGGGCAGGATGGAGTGGATTTACCCAGCACTAAGCACAGCTTTTCTAAGTGCAAAGATGCTGGGTGTTTAAAAGATTTCCTAGAGAGCTTGAGAAACAAGATCAGTATGTTACTGAGGCATGGAAATTTTTACCTACCCTGTGAGAGGCCCACCTCTAGACTTGAGAAAGAACTATGCAATCAAACTTGAAAGCTGTCACACTTAAAAGCTCTTTTTTTTTTTTTTTTTTTTTTTTAGTGTTTTACTATTTCCTGCTGAGTTTCTCTATCAGTGCAAAAAGTATGTTCTGGTACAGCGCATGTATTTTTATTAAACCAGAGTCTTTCTAATTTTTCTGTGCACCACTGTAGAAGAAGAATCTGCAGAGGCCTTCAGAGACCGCTGCTGGGAATGACCGCTGTATCTCCAGACGGGCTTTAGTGAATAAGGATTATTTGTGTTTGTAAGAGCTGATGAGTCCCATTCATGTTGGTTTTAGTATGGCTTAAACTTAAAGCTAAAGAAGACAGCTTGTGCATACTGGACAGCAGATTAAAAGCTGTCTCACTGGTTTTTATTCTTTGTATAGTGTGGAGTAGCCTCGGAAGGGCACCCTAGTCGTGGCTCACAACTGTGCAGGGTGATGTAGACACTCAGCACGGAGCCAGATTACCAACAACATATGATGCAAGCTGGTGTAGAAAGGAAGGGACTCTGTGAAACAACTTGTTGGACGGTTGTCGGTGGTACGGGCACCCTGATAAGCCAGTCGCTGTCAGGAAGGTCTTTTGATTTTAGAGAGTTGTAGAGAAAGAAGACTGGGAAGGGAATGTGTAGTACCGATGGCTTCTTACCATGAATGCCTATCAGTGGTACTGTAAGCAGAAGAGAATAATGTAGGAGGATGGAGAAAACACTGCTAAAGGTAGATGGATGGGATAAGTTGTCAGTGGATATTCCCTAACATGGAATAGCAATATGTAAGAGAGAAAGGCATATATTGACTTAGTAAAGTCCCATATTAACTAGCTTAACGTTCACTCTGTTTTGGAAAGAGGAGTTAACGGATTCCACTTTGGTTTTCTCACCATCGCTGGGACTCCCAGTAAGCTGGCTGCAACTGTCTATAATCTCAGAAGCAGCAGAAGCAAAGGTAGAAAGAGATTTTGTGCCATCACTCTGTTTTTTCATTCCTTCTGCTTGAGGGAGATTAGGATTTTCTCCACCTCTCGCCCTTGGCACTCTTCCATGTTGTTTTTAATTGCAAAGCAATGTGGTGCTTTTTCCTCAGCCGGAAGAGTTGGCACATTGTTCTTTCGTGCAACTGAGGCAATAAACTTCACACGAGGTAATAAACAATAGCGGAACTGTTGCTTTTACCTCTCAGGTTTCTACTAAATTGTCTGACTTCCTGAGGACCTTGGAAGTGGGATCCTGAAACTGAATTTCAGTCTTCCTGAAACTCTTTGTCTTTCCTACCATCTTCTGCTTCACCTTGCACCATTTGAGATATTGAAAAGAAATCTCATTTGCAGCGTACTTCCTAAAACGTGGTCTTATTTGGAAACAGGGGTTTAGACAAATATTGAGTCTCATGTACATGGTAAAGTCTCATTTAGGTGCAGGGAAAAGAACAATCACTTTGCTATGCTTGCATCCTGAGCCATATGGCTTTTTGTGAAATGTTGCTAGATGCAAGCTACCTTTCTTCTCTAGGAAGATTAAAAGGCAAACCGGGCAGGATTACCCATTTGGGATGGTTAGAGATGGGATGTGAGAAGTCCTTCAAAATTCCTTTCCTCAGTGTTGCTTATTTTGCCAGCAGTACAAAGCATTGCACGCACACCACAGCAGATAAAGGGAGTTTGGAAATCAGAGACCCAAAACAGTTTTTCAAAGTCATGGGTTTTTATCTTTTGAGATTGACACTGCTTTCCTTTCCCTGAACATGCTTGTAAACACCAGTCTGGGAAAGCACTGCAGGAACAAAGATTTCAGAGACACCACGCGAAGGGTGTAGGCTGGTGAGTTCCCTGGAGGAAGAGGTTGCACTCTTTTTCTGCTGGGGGGTGGGAGACCCACATAAAACCTTTGTCAAGCAGATGTTACAGTTAGAAGCAAACAGTCACATGAAGAGCAGGAAGTGAGCATTTGAATGCATTTAGCCCAGTGGAAAGGTAAGGTGAAATGAGTTTTCCTCATTTATTTCACCATACTTGGAGTAGCTGGTGTAAGGAGGGCAATGCAGTGAGGTGCTGCAGCACAGCTGGTCTATGGTCAGTGCTAAATGGTGGTAGCTGGATCTGAGCACTTAAAAATCTGACTTAAAAATGTGAGGAAAGCTCACACTTTGTTGTTTCCTTTTTGTTTTGAAAGCCACAAAGGTTTCTTGCAAGGTAAATGCTTGCTGGAATTTAAATACACTTAAGACAGAACAAATGCCAGAACAGAGCAATTTTTCGGCTTAACAATCTTTGCGATGTTGGTGGCAATATTTCTGTGCAGGGTTCTCTTGCAAGCTGGACACAAAGCAAGAGTGCTTGAAAAGCAGAAAACTGCAACGTTTACAGTGGAGAAGGCTGTGACTTTCCCTAATGGGACAAGGTGCCCATCAACTAAACAGCTGTTCTGCTCCGCAAAGGACACTGCCAAGGTTGTTGGTGTCTACAAATTGAGTATCTTGCTGATGATCTTTTCTGAAGTATTTAATTTCTAGGTGGAGGAAGGAGGAGTGAATAAATTACTTTATCCCTTGTCAGATCTCTCCTTTGTGAAGTGCAGCCATTGTACTCCCAGTTTGGGATTGGCTTCCGTATTTTTTAATTACAAAATTAAAATATCATGATGATTAAGCTTTGCTCAGGAGCAATAGCAATCTCAATTGTTTAAAAAAGAAAAAAGCCCAAACCCTAAGTTATAATGTGGGTCATGTACACACTATGTATATTACAGTATGCTAAAAAACAAGGTCACTTCGGTATTCCGATATTTCAAGGTGGTTCTGCAGCACTTCTGCAGCCTGGTTGTGCTACCACAGTTTCCCAGCTGAGCCAATACGGCTACCATGAGGGAGAGAAAATGACGAAGCTGCATGGAAAAACGTTAAATTCTTTAAGGATTGGCTGCCAGAGTAGAATGGGGTTTGGGAAGATTTGCTTATACAAGGAGCCTGCGCAATACTTATCTCAATGAATTGGGCAGCCAGAATTGTAACAGGATCAAGAAGTGATCCTGAGCCGATTCTCAAATGCTTTGGGTGTTTTTTCACTGTCAATTTTTTTTTTTTTTATTGTGGAAGAATAATTTCCATTGTCATGAATATCACTCAAAATGTATGAGCTGCAAGCATAGAAGTTGGCTTTTTAAAATCAGAGAATGTGAATTGTGTACACTTATGTGATTTTTCCTTTAAAAGACAATGGTGTAGAGATTCAAAATTCAGAATTCACAAGAGGCTTTTTAATAAACACAGATGCAACCCAGAGGAGAACTTTCCCGTTCCAAATTATATCACTAGGAGTTTTTAAAATAAAACTTGACCTACATTATCAGTCCCCTCTAAAATAGCACACCTTGCAGGTGATTTCCATGTGATTTTATTTTCCAGCAGATTACTGTGCTGATGGCAGAATTTCTTCTTTAATAATGCAACAAAAATGTAAGCAAGCAATGGTAACTCAGCTGCCAAACCACAGCCAGAGGTTCATAATCTTCCATCAGCTGATGGAAGGAACCTTGAGATTAGAAGAGACAGCAGAAGATGTTGCTTTTGTCTTAGGTGGAGAACTGACCTGTAGTGTATCATGGAAATGCGACTGAGGAGAACCTGCCACGTGACGAGTAGGCAGCATGTCTAGAGCAGTGATGAGGGAGGTGCTGGGGAATGTACCCGTGAGCCTGAAAAAACCTGTCCAGTTTTGAAGGAGTGTGCAAAGACACGGGAGTTGGAAGAAGGAGAGGCAAGTGGATGAACAATCCCAGGGACAGGATGAAGCTGAGGCTGTTTCAGGTGAAGTACAGAGGGGCTTACAGTGATAAGAACAGCAAGGAGAGGTTGACACCAGAATTCAGTGCTACTGTGGAAGCCGAGCTGGTGATGCTGGATTGATGATGCATTTTGTTGTGCTCCTGAGGTAGGATTCATCTAACCTGACTGCAGATGTCTCACTACATCTGAGCTAATGCTCTAGAAGCCCTTTAAGGCCAGTGAAGAAAAATTGATGCTCCTGGAGTGCAGCTCAGCTCATCATAAGGTGGTTGTTGGCCTAAGCGATGCTCTGGATGAGTGCATTTGTGTCTTGCTATTGAGAGCAAAGGGAGTCTGAAGCACTAGCTCAGTTTGAGATGTCTACCTTGTCAGCCTGAAAAGCTAGGTGAGATAGATGCCACCTCCTGGACATGACCCAAGACCTGCTGCAGCTGGTGACAAGGTTTTTAGAGGACATTAAGGGACAATTGAGTTCACCCTTAACAACAGCAGTGCAGGAGAGATCTAAATGACAGAACAGCAGTAGGAGAGGTTTCCAGCATTTGAGACTGAGCTGCTCCTTGCACCACTGTCTGCTCTGAAAATACAGTCCGTTTGGTTAGGTGCACCCTGAGTGCTAATAAGATGGCTTTTGTTGCATTATTTCATGAGGTGGTGTCAAAGGCTACAGAAGATCTCGTTAGTAGCTGTGGGAGGACTGTGATATATTCTGATTTTGTTTTCTCCCAAAGGAAAAGGGTAATTTAGTACTTTTCTCATGGGAACCAAGTGCTGGAATAAACTCCAGGGTCATGAAATCCAGTGACCGTGTTCCCTCAGGCAAACACATAATATCATCCCTTTCATAAATGATCAAATATTTGATCTCACAGAAACCCGGCAAACTACAGGTTATGCTGACAAAAATAAAACAAGCTTTTGTAGGGGAGAAAGAAGCATTGCTCTGTGCCTTTCCCTAGCTCTTTTGTTTGTTATTTTATGCACTGCAGTGTCAGTACTCAGGGCTTTACTGAAGCTGTAAATATAGGTTTTAAGAGCCGATTTGGATTTGTTTAGTATTTGAACATCTCTGTGCTGTCCATGGTAATTTTCACCTATCTCCTCGTGGCTTTGAAACAGCAGTCATGTTTATAAATGGCTTTAAGATAATTGATGAAAGAGGTGATTTGCATGAAGAACAAAGTAGTGCTGAAACTTTGGCTGCGACCTATCCACATCTTTCTGGTGCTTGGGGAAATATAACATGAAAAGGGGGAAAAGGTTTTTTGTTGTGTGGTTTGTTTTTTTTCTCCACTTCCACATGCCTTTGTTCCTGCTTTTGGAGAATGCCTATAAAGCACAACTGCTGTATTCCCAAGCAGATTTTCGAAAAGTAACCAGTTGGTCAAAAGTATAAACAAACTGTATCAGATTAAATAAGTAAAATAAGATCCCAATATTTATATTCCCAATTATTAGGAATTACCTTTCCTTATTACCCTGGAGAGATGGCTAGCTGGGTTCAGGGTATGTCCTTTCAAGAAGGCTCGAGTGCAAATCCCTGGCAGCTCTCTCAGAGCATCAGTGTCTTGTGGTAATACAAGCTGGAAGGTTAAAAATAGACCTAAAAATGAAGTGTTTGCTTGAGAAATAGGTGTACAGATTTATTGAAGGTTTAGGGCTGATCACATAGCTTTCTGTGTGTTTTCTTTTTTTCTTTTTATCTCTAAAAGAACTGAGCAGTTGCTTACAGTGTAATGAAGAGAAGAACTCCTAAAATATCCACAAGGAAATTAGCCAAGTCCTCTATCAATTTTATTTTCTGAGGTTAGTTACTGTAAATAAGCTCTGTAGAGAATTGCACACTTCTTCCGAAAACCAAACTGAAAAAAAGCTCTGGGACCGAGAAGCCACCGAACTTTTTCCTGACGCTGTTTGAAAGAGGACTGGGGCTGAGAGCTGATGCTGATGGGTTGTGAAGCGCTCCTCTGTGTTTCGGAGAGGTGAGGATGCTTCTCCGGCGGTACGGAACCCCCGAGACGCTGCAGACGCTGCGAGGGGCGGAGGCAGGGGTGCGGGCGGCAGCCACGCTCTGCGATCTCGCCTTCGCATCCCCCATTGCCTCCAAAACCCTCATCGCAGCGGGGCTGGCACCGGCATGCCTTTTCCAGGCAGAAGCCCTCCCAGGCGCCAGGTCGGCGTTGCCCACTCAGGTTTTTCTCGCCTCGCGCTTCCTTCTTTGCTTGACATCTCTCCGTGCGCTCGGGGGGGGGGGGGGGGGGGATGCGGGGTCGCGGTGGGGCTGTGGTCCCCCTCCCGCTCCGGTTGGCCGTGGTGCTGGCAGTCGCTAGTCGACAGAAGCCGATGATTGATGTCAAGGCTGGGAGCAAACAGCTGCTGATTTGATTATTACTGTTTCATCTCCTAACCTTTTGGAGCATTATGGGAATATTTATTCACCTAGTCACGCTTAATGGCATTTGGTGCAGTACTTCCCCAGGAACAATGAAGGAGTGGTATTGTACAGAGGTAGTTCAGAAATTCCCATTCTTGTTCTTTGTATTTATTTACAGGTATGGGGAGAGAAGCAAATAGGAACTTGCTGCTTGAGGGAACGGAAAATTTGGCTCTTTGACTGGGAGCAGACATAGATGTGCAATATGTTAATAAAGTAATTGTGCTATGTTGCTATAAAGAGGATGGCTTCATTATAAAATTCTTGTTTTAATACTGTCATTATAGCAGATGTATAGCATATGAACTAATTTGCATGCAGATAAGGAGGCTCTGACAGCTTGGTAGCATAATTACTGCATAGCATACAGCTCGTGAGTGCTGGGAGCTGAAGCTGTTACTGGAGGGGTGCTCATGGGACTAATTATGTTGGCTTTGTTAAATTTAAAATAATGTATAGCCAGGAAAGAGACCCCTCTCCTGTGCTTCATGGTGTTGTGTACAATAAGTTACAGGAGCCTTGAACTGCTGCAGCCATTTTAAGCCATGCAAATGCCTGGATCTCGGCACCTCCCTGCATAGTGGAGTAAGAGACTTTTATTTAACCAGGGAGCTTTTATCAGCTTTCAAACAAAAGGTTTTAAAACTCTGATATTTCTGTATATTAAAACTCCATTTAGGTCTCTCTGGTCAGTGAACAGAACTGTGGCTGCAGTAACTTTTGTTTGGTATTTGATGAAAGCAAATGCTGAATGGGTGAACTTAGACTGGTGAACGGATTCTCTCCCCTCTCCCTGGTGTGCCCATTGCTTTGCTTCACCATGTCTGTGTCTTAGTGATTTGTCTCCACTTAATTTCAAGTATATTTCGGCTTCTTTTTTTTTTTTCTTTGCTTTGACTGTGACTGCAATTTTTAAAGATCTGATTATTGAGGTTCCTTTATGGATTTCAAAATGTTTAACTAGGCCATTATAAACTGAAGGCATTTTATTTTCCCGAGGAAATCAAGACAGTGCCACGGGAGATTATTTTTCCCCCGTTACGTTTCCCCCCAACTGCTGTCAGATTAGCTTGCAGAGAAGGGAGGAATTTGTGAATGCACAGTTGACTTTCATTATGTAAGCTGGAAATTGGCAAACAGTATGGATTTATTTCAGTTCCACTAACTTTAAAAAGAAATACATATTAAATTGGAAGTGCCTTAGGGCATCAGACAAATGAGAAGCCAACCAGAAAGTGTGTATTCCCTCCCTGACCTCTCCTGTGATGCAGCAGGTGATGCCCAGGTAGCTGGGCGGACAGAGCTGCTGGGGTGGCAGGTTGCGCCAGGGGGAGCCGGATGGTTTTGGCAAGGAGGGTGGGAGGGAGACAGGGACCAGTTTGTACCCAGGAACAGGGGTTGCCACAGGCTCTCTGCTGTCAGGGAGGGAAGAGGCTGTGCTGCTGGGATGCGCGAGGTGCTGCGATTTCTGGCATCTTGCTGGGAACAGCCAAGGGGAGCACCCTTCTCCCTGCCCTGTTGGGCACACTGCGGCGAGGGACCGGGTTGTCCGCTGAGCGAGGGTGATGCTCAAGCAGGTACCGTGACAATCTGCTTCACCCAGCTCCTGGGGGTGTTATCCCTAGCTTGGCAGAGCCTGGCTGTCGTGCCGGCAGGGCCCTCACCTGCTGCCAGTACCACCCTGCTCCTCGCACCGCAGCAAGCCAGGACAGGGCTGGGTGTGGATCTGCGCTCCTAGAAAGCAGGCTGTCATCATCGAGGGACCGCTGAGCCACTTGGCTCCTCTGTCCCGTTTGATGGGTAAGGGTGTTGTGCTCCACTGTCTGAATACGTTCACTCTTTCAGGGTAAATGTTGCAAAGCCCCTGCATCTGTTGCCATAATACCCCGTGCTAGACAAATATTAACTTACACCTTTTTTCTTTTATGCTAAATATTTACCCAGGTATTTTGTTTTGCAAAATTCAAGCTCATCCTTGCATGATCTGCTTGCATTTTGTTAATCTGGGAATATTAATAGCCTGCTGGCATTACTGCTAATTTGGAGTTTATGCTGTAGGGTGAATATAGTAACGAATTTTTGGAATGGTTTGTTAATCTTATCAACAGTCATTATGCATTTATTAATAGTAATTAGCGCCAATCACAGTGTCACATTTGGAACTTTTTGTATCAATCAAACAAGTGTTTTTTGAGAACATTGTCATTTAATGGGAAATTTAGTATGTAAATATTTAAAAAATGAGATCTGGTAAGAGAAGGGGTACAAGAAAACACTGAATCTATTGGACAGTTTTCACCAAAAGTCTTGTCTCTTCCTTCCTTTCCCTGCCACCTCTCCAAGCAAAGTAAAAAGAGGAGGAAGGAGCGAAAGAGCCTATCCCTCTTTAAACAAAAGCTACTAATTGAAAAGGTTTTATTAAGCTTGTTTTCTATATAATATCAGAGGTTTCAAGACAAATTTTTGCAGGTTGCTCGGGCAGTTTGAATGTAGTATTGCATGCATGTTGTGATTTTTTTTCTACGTGCCTTCAGTTTTGGTGCTGAACTTGAGATACTTGAAATGCTTTTGATTTTTAAGAGGTTGGGAAGGAACACAGTTCTCTTGGAAGTCAGTGCTCTGTGCTGTCTCGACTGGGTGCCCACTGTCTCAGTCGTGTAATCAAACCTTTCCCTGCCATCTGTGCTGCACAATCCTCCAGGTAACTTGGTGATGTCCTTTTAGCAGAAGTCCCGAACGAGTCCTTTAGGTCTCTTGCAATCACATGAACAATAAAAGGAGTAGGAGCATCTCTAAGGATTCACGATTGTTGTTTCCTTACCAACTCTGCTCCTCCATTTATGCTCTTTAGGCCTGCTGTTGCCACTCAGGAGACAGATTATCCAACACTTCTCCGTTTTCCAGCCCAATCACAGATTCCTCCTGAATCAGCAGTGCTTATTATCTCCAACTGTACGTAATTATGGTAGAGAGGTTGAACCACCATAACTGGATAGTGTCAGCATTTCTATTACAGCCCCGTACTTTCAGTATCCTGCAATGTGGCTGTAAAAACTCACTTTAGATTTATAGTCTTTCCAGTGGTGAGAGATAAAGTGCAATCAGCCTTTAAGCAGTTAGAGAAACCCAGAACAAAAAATTCCTCTTTGGGATGTCAGTTGTATAAAAGTGTTGTTTAACTTGAGCTTTGCTCGCTGTCAGGCTGAATAGTGTGCAACAGGCTGCAGATTTTGAGCATAAAGCAATTAACATTTCTCTCCTGTTTAGAAGGCTTGTTACTAACTGGGGTCGATTGCATTTTTGCAAAAGTATTAAGCATCTGAAATTTACAAAGGTTGGCTTTTCACAGTTGATTTTAAGGGTTTTTGTGGCATTTTTAACCCTTTTTCTCACTCCACAGTCTACCTTCTTCCTCCTGTTACCCCCAGCCCCATTTGCAACAACATGACTTAAGGGCAGGAGGCTGGTGTTAACCTAGGTCCCTGGGGTCTCTGCGATATGAACCAGCCTGATCTTCTTTGAACCATTCAATATGGTCTTTTTCAAACAGGAGAGAATGAGACCTAGTCTCTGTTTAAGAACTCAGATAAGAGTTCTGCCTCATGCTCTGCTGGTTATCATATTCATGCCAGTGGAGTAACCAGTGATGGTTGCAATGCTCTGCCTGAGTTTTGACACACTTCTAATTATAGCAAACAGTGCTGTAAACTCCAGAGGTGATAATGAAGCCTGGACCCATGTGTCAGCAGAGCTTGGAAGGTGTAATGCATTCCTGCTCTGCACCACTGTTCCTTATTTGTATGTTTGTGGGAACCTAGACTTGTGCAATCATGTCTTGCTTATTTTTACTGAGCCAAGAGGTAAAACATGCAGAGCAGTGGAGGTCAAGGTAATTCAGTATTACCCATTTGTGTTCCCTTTGGGAGATGTATGAGGAGAGAGGCAAGGGCAGGAGGCTGTTCGTATGAGGCCTTAATAAAAACTTATTGCCTAGAAAGTGATGACAGGTCTTTAGTATTCTGATGTCCCATGACAAACATTATAAGCTTCTGAGCTTGGGCTGTAGGAAATGAGTGGCCCCTGTAAACCAGCCTTATTTGTATTGCACAAATTCAGTATTCATAAAATCAGGGTGCGGAGCACTTGGAGGTGCACAAAGTAAGGGAAGGACTGCGTTGAAGATGAGCTAGAAACTTGCCCTAGGGAACTCCTGGTGAGTGGCGAAGGCCCTCTTTTTCCAGGAGTTATAAGCATAACTCTAGAATTCTCTTGCACTTTCCTAACGGAGGTGTGAGCCCATCATGCAGACCGTGACACGTTCTGCTCTTTAATCTTAGCACGTGAACCAAGCTAGCTCTTGGAGAAGGAGATAACATCAGCTTTGCCTTTCCTTCTGGTCCTTCCAGAATTTAGTCCCTAAGTACACCTTCATGTCTGGATGGCAAGTTTAAGTAGACTTGCTTCTTAATGCAGGTAAGTCAGTACAGTCCATCTGACAGGTTTGGTCCTCTGTTTGCTTTGGTGGTGACAAGGGGTGTTTCTTGAAGAGGAGCATGAGGGTGCAGGAACTGGCATCTTCTACAGCCACTACTACTTTAGTGGAAGAAGTAGGTAGAAGTGACATTATGGTCCAGTGCTCCTGAAACCAGTGTGGGAGGTGTGTCCCCACCTGGAGTTCTTATCTCTCGTTGGTGAGAAGGTTGGGACCTTATCCCAAGGCCCAAGTTGTACATTTGAAAGATAGAATAGCTTGACTCTTATGATTGTATTCGATACGGGCTAAGGGTATATTTCTACCAGAAATATCTATAATAAGGTGCAATTTCAGTCTCCAGGAGAAACTCACAGAGGTTGTCCACTGACCTTTGCACTGGGGTAGAAGGGGCTGAGGAAGGGAGAAATCTAATTTAGCAGAGGTTTAACAACTAGCATGCTCCAAAAATTTCTGTATGTGTTTGGAACAGATCTGGTATAACTGGAATTATACAAAAAGCAGGGAATTTTTTCTTCTGATCTCACCTATTCCTGTCCAAGACAGGGACAGAAGGTCTGTGTTTGTGAGGGAAGGGGGAATTCCTTGAACTGGTATGAAAAAAAAAAAAAAAATCTATATAAGAAAACCTTCTAGTATAGTCTCCTGATATGCTAAGCCAGAAAATGTAGCCCTGCAGAAGCTGAGAACTGAAGAATACAGCCTTTTTGGTTCATCCCTCTCTCTCTCTGTATCTCTAAATGTGTTCTTTCAGTCATCTTACAAGCTTTTATCGGGCTGGACCATGATCATCATACCCAGCTGTTTCCAAGGTTGTGCAGAATATAATTTTAAATTAATTGATATTGTTTAAATCCAAATGCAACTACTGAGGGCTGCCAGGCTGTGCTGCCCGAAGGGATGTTGTAAGGATGAGCCAGCCGTGGGAGGTGGTGATGTGCAGGGGGACCGGGAGGGCAAGGGGCACTTGGAGGTCAGGAGCAGGTGAGAGCTGGCTGAGCCTGTGCCATCATGCTTATTAGTGTGGAAACTCAACCTCTGACAAGCTTTTAAACCTTTTAATCTGCAACGTGAATTTATATAAGCCTGCATGCGGAGGTGAGTGTGTAAGTGTTGATCACAGGTGTGTAAAGGTCCTTGGCTGGATTTGAAGTTGAGAGTTGCTCCTAATCCAGTTGCACAATCTCTCGCCCTTGGCAAGCTGCAGCACCTGCCTTAACAAATCCATAAATACTTGGCTGCTGAGCTCTGTCCTCAAGTGACTGCAGTGTAGAGGTGCACTTTGTAAAAACTCATTTAAAAGAGGCATACTCGAAACAGATGAATGAGTTGGCTTGGATACCTTTAAAAAAAAAAAAATCCTACTCTACCAGCACACTTTACTACAACTCTGACATAATTTAGAACAACTCTGCCCTCCCTCTGAAATTTCTCCTACATGATTACAGTGTTGCCAGCTCTTGTGATTTGCAGACTTAAGAGGAGACCTTGAAGGAGGTCATTTAGTCCGTTCCTGTACCTCAAGGCAAGAGCGACTATACCTAGGCATCATCCCTGAAAGATGTGATAGGGACGTGTTTTTCTGTCCTTCGTGGTTTCAGAGAAATTGACCATTAGGACCAATTGTATCTGCCAGCAGGGATTCTCCACTGACAGTACCTGAACACTGGTGGTAGATGCCTTTGAAGGACCACCCATTTAGTTCAAAACTTGACTTTTTCATGGTCAGAAAGTATTTTTAAGATAGTCTTTTTTTTTTTTTTTAGTCTGTCTTGATTTTTAGAAAGGGAAGGAAGGAGCTGGTTTGGAAAGCTGTGCTGGATGCTTGGACTGCTAATCCTACTAATGTGCCTGTGACAGCCCTTAAAAGAGGCCACTTTCTCTCCTGCAGTAACTTCACCTTCTGCTCTCTTCCAGCCCCAGAGACAAACTAGTTCTACAGTGTTTTGGCATCAACAAACCAAATAGCTAAGTTGGGGCTATCCCAAATGTCTGCTACTGCAGAGCCAGTCTTCCTCCAAGCTTGCGCTTTTTGATGTTGAACTTTCTTAAAAATCTACCTATAAATGCCCATAATAGGGTAGAGCTTTGGAAAATCTCATTTTTACCTGTATATTTAAATAACACCCCAGGAACCTGAAGTCCTTTGCATGGGAACGGTGTATAGGAAAATAGGATGTAATTAACTAGACATATCCCATTAGCCAGTCCGTGAAGTCAGTGACCTATGTCTGTAATACAGAGCATACAAAATAAACTTCTTACTAGCAACTCATTTTTCTTTGCACTACAGTTAGGCCTGGGAAGAGGGGCAGCAAGTGCTGGATGGCTGAGAATGAGCTGCTTTATAAATCCAGTTATGTAAATATTGTGACCATTGCTACCTGACTAGCCTGCTTACCAGTCTGGATTAATTCATTATTATTTGTAAATTCACGCATTGTGGTAACTCTGTAGCCACGGTTTCCAAAAAGATTGGGAGTGTGAGCTAAAGATCATGAAATAGTACCTCAAATAGCCTGTAGATATCTTCAGCACTTGAGCTTTCATTGGCGCCTTCTCATGGCCACATGTGTAACTCCCAGTGGTGCTAATGGGAATTGCTTGCACACATCATGTGGGGAATAGACCAGGAAATCACTTCCTTGTCCTTGAGAGACACTGGATCTAGATGTGACAAGCAAGAGTTACAACTGGCACCATTTACTGTGAACCATTTCTGCTGAATGATGCTGATGGGTGCGCCACAGAAAATGTCCACTTAGGTTTGCAGTAGCAAGAGGCTGTCATTAATCAAAGAAGCTTTCTCAAAGTTAGGCTTTTTAAAAGTAAGTTCATCCTTGTGCATTTATCTTGCAGAAAAATTCAGAATCCAAGCTTTCACTGATCGATGGTTGCATTAATTATGCACAAAAGGTTCAATTCTGCCAGCCTTGTTCACTTTGAACGCTGCTTTACCCTTGGAGGAATTGACTTGCATTATGCAGGTTGGACAAATTCACCTGCAGTCTGAACTTTTGTAAAAGTCTCCAGGGAAGGTCAAGTTTCTGTTATTTTCAATAATAAATGAGATTGCCATTGATAAAATGATCCAAGAAATAAGCTTCAGCTCCCAGAATAACAGTTGTGTCTCCTCTAATGGAGGGCTGGGAAGAACCAAGAGAGTCGGAGGAGAGATGAATCTCTCCGAGCTGCAGGTCTTGCAATTCTAAACTCGTAGAGTTGGCTCTAAGGAAGCACAAGTGTTAATGGCTTTTTATGTATTTTGAAGAATGTCTCAGAGCTGTGATTTTAAAATATACTTGCTTACACTCTTGACCTGTCTCAAGTAAAGTTCTTGTAGGTCAAAGAGAGCTACAGCAATAAGAGGAGATGATGGTGTTTGTGTAATAGAAAAATGCTTTCTTACAACTCACTATGAGGGTTTCCCTTTCACCGTGGTTTTTTGCTAACTATTTTTTTGCATCCATTGATGTTTGGTAGTGTTAATAATTGTGTTCTGCTCTTCAACTCTGGTAGTAGCCTAATTTGGCTTAACGGTCAGAGAGGAAAAAAAGTAATAATTAATGTGATTTGTTCAGCTAGGAAGTGTAAAACATAACTTAAGCAAATGCAGTAGTGCTAGGAAAAATGTTATAGTGAATGTTTCACACTTTAAGCTTTCTGTTGAGGTATGAAGTGACCTAAAAGGAGTGAGTGGCAGTTCATCAAAAGGATGTGTATTTCCTTGTAACACTGTTTTATTGTCTCTTTCCAGTTATTAATCTGAGAATTGCTAAAAATATATGGCATAATGGATGATTGCTGTGCAGAGCTTTAATTTGCTTTACTGCACAGTCACTGTGGGAAAGTGCTTTAGCTACTTTGGCTCTTTTGTATTGCCGAGAGAGAGAATTTTACCCATGTGCTTTGCTCCAGAAGTCATCTGTTGTTTTCCAATGTATGCACATAAACAGCTCTTACCGCTACGCCTAAATATTGAGTCAGCAGTTCCCTCTGATGAAGCCATCACTGAGGACTGTCACGTTTATCTCAACAGCTCAGCATCACAAAGCATGTAATGCTATTAGCTCCCAAAAGTCATCTGCTAACCACAGAATTGTGCAACACAAGTGACCTTCTGCTCTTTCGCTTCATAATTGGCTCTGAGCTTGGGCTGCCAGCTTGGTCGCGTTGTGTCTCCATTACCCATCTGAAAAATGGGCGCAGTTTCATCTTCCCACCTTGTTGAAGGCATTTTGAAGGCAAATACGCTGACAAATGTGAACTGCTCAGATTTTTTTTTGGTGGATGTTGGAGGGTTGGGTGTTCATTTTATTTTTATTTAAAATATGGAAAATGCCTGTGATTAAATTATGTCGCATCCATTGGGCTCTGGTCACTCTCATGCTGCAGTTGCAAAGACAGCAGGGATTCCTCTCTGGTTGTCTTTTGCCTTTCTGAAAAGCTTCCTTGGCAGGGCCAGAGAAGTGTTTCTTTAAAAAAATGGTTCCAGTGTCACAATATACTACATCAGTAGTCATGCTCTTGAACATTTGAGCTTTATTGCTATATTTCATTTGTGGCTTCATCTAAATATACATCTGTGTGTCATCGTGCTGGGAATTCAGACTCCTCGCAGATTAATGAATGGCTAGTCTGGTAATCAAGGCTCTGATTCACCCTGTCTTGTGGGTTTCCTTGAACTCGGGTAAGATGTCACTAGCCTTTCTGACTGCCATGTTGCTCTGACGCTGGTTGTCACCTTCATGAGAGCAGATGTGAAGAAAACATGTGTTGCCCTTCACAGCCCAGCGTGTCGGCGTGGGCCTCCATTGAAGTCTGGCAGCTCCGTGCTGGGACATGCGGTGCTGGGAGGTGGGACCGCTGGTGCCTGCCAGCCTCATTGCCTCCACCAGCGTGATGGGCAGCGGGGACTGCACATCACCTTAAATCAGCAGAGTCTCCTGAGTCAGAACCCCAGCTAAGACCAAAAAAAAGTTTGTTTCTTTTTTGATCCACAAAACATTTATTGCCTCTAGGCTGCTATACTGCAAAAACTCGAGCACAGGTTTAACATGAAGTATCGAATTTGGTCTTGAAGCAATTGGGATACTTGTGTGCTTTGAACCGAGCAAGTGGTTTGTAGCAAGTGCCATTAACAGGTCTGTGCCAGCATCTGTCTGGCAAAGTGGTTTCACTGTGTCGGTCGTCTGAAGGACTCAACACACGGTTGTCAAAGGATAAATGCTTCGCACTTTGTATAAGTGCTGGAGTTGAGGTTTAAACTTTATTTTTTTAGTAAAGTCTTATCTGCTATATGACATCCTTGTCCTGAAGAAAAACATTCTGTCTCTCCAATAATTATTTGACTGTCCTTTAAGTCAAATAACACACAGGTACTTTTGAGAGTCTCATCTCAGTGTTTTTCTAAAGCCCAGATCTGATTGTATGTTTTCAGGAATTCATTTTCCAGGCATATACTGATCTAGTAGACTGAGAAAGCAGATTTCTGGAGAAAATGTCATCTCACCGCCCCAAATCACAGCGTCCCCTACCAACCGTGTCTAAGCTGGGGAGGTAATTGTGGTGTTGAGGATTACTTCCTTACCCTTGGTGTGATGCCAGCACAGGTACAAGCTAAAACCCAGTGATGTTTTTGTTTGTTGGGAGTTGGAGGCAAGACAAGGAACAACTCATTTCATTTGGGCTGCCATACAGTTGGGCAAGGATAATTTTTCTGTGCTGTTTATTTATGTTGGATTCAAACTGGCGACGGTGGGGACTTGGAGAGTCTCTGAAATTACCACAGGGAAAGCGAGAGCTGCTGGTGTTAAGGCTTTGTGCGGTATCTCATGGTGTCTGTTGGCCAGTCAATACCAGAAGGGCATTGGTAAACCAGCAAATGAGTTTAAAATGGCATTTAAAATTGAGGCACTTAGAGAAAATTATTTGCAAGACGCTAATAAAATGACAGAGTGTGTAATGTGATGGAATGATTGTTTTGTGTGAATGCAAGCTATAAATGCCTACACAGGGACATTTAACGGAGAGAAGGTATAACTAGAAGTAATCAGATGAAATGAAGCAAAGAACGTTTAAGCCAAGCACTGTGTCATTGTCCCCAGTTTAAGCACTGGAGTATTTTATAGGGGTGGTGCTTCACTTCAGAAAGGCAGAGTAAAGCACCCTGTGGGTATATATCCTGTGAAATTCATAGGTGATGACAGGATTGGGAGGCAAGGTTTTTATTATTTGTGTGCAACTGAAAAAGCAATAAAATAAATGGAGAAGCCTGTGTACATTATCAGTAGCATGACAGTTAGCTTTGTACTGCAGAGATGCAGTTATGTGCTACCTCACCAGCAGGCTTACTGTACCAGGGCATGTTTTAATTAAAAGTGAGGAAAATGTATTGTAACTTGTTTTCATTAGTATTTTATTGCACTTACGAAACTACAAGGATTAATAAGCTCTTTCTGTGTTAAGAGTTGGGGTTGCGGAATTTACAGCAAAGGAACTGTAAATAATAAAATATTCTAATCATTTTTATTGCAGTGAGGCAAGAAAAGAATTAAAATTAACGTATTTGTTTTCTTTTACATTTTAATGCTTCCAGTTATCAATAGGGATTAATCTGAAGCTCAAACACCAATCAGTTTCTCAGTGCTTGGCATTTTTTCAGCATCCTGAGCAGTTACCTAATCACAACATTACAGAAAGTGAACCAGGAGAATGTTTTCAACCAGCTAAAGTGTTAGCAATCATGAAGAACTAAAGTGTGCTGTGCATACAGAGCTACTGAAAAAAAAAATACAGAAATTGGTAGCAGTTAAGAACAGGTAAAATTAAGGGACAGGATCTGTAGGGAATAGTGCCTGAATGTGCATATTGCTGGGTAGATTTTCTGTCTGTTCTAGTCCTTCCCTTGAGTTTTACAGTAAGTGCATCCATATGGCTACATAGCTGTGTGTTTCTATAATCTGCATACATCTTGCTGTAGCTGAGACATTTGCATTTATTGGTCAGCACTGAATATGGAGCTGGAAAACTACTAAGCAAAAGTCAAGGAGGGTTTGTCAGGGAATAAGACCCATCTGAACCCAGGGTTGGTGGGAAGAGCCAAAAACTGAAGAGCCACAGGAGACTCGTGGCTTTCTAAGAGTGCGATGAGGCTATCACAGTTGGAAGTCCATTTATAGCCTTTCATGGCTCTGGGCTAGGGGAGAAAGCACACCGTACAGACAGTATCTCCAGTGTACATTGTTCAGTGAAGAAGACTGGTTTAAATAACTATATTGATATCCTGTAGAAGTATGGTGGAATGGTGTTCTGTTTTTAAAAATTAAAAAAAAAAAAGGGAAAACCCTCTCTCTTTGACTCTGTCTTTTCAGTAGGCTGGAAGTGGTCACGGAAGCAAACTTCAGGCGATGCCGCAGAGATAAATGTGTACGTTTTATATGGCTCTTTCTTTCTATGGTGGAATTTTACAGAGATTAGACTAATGAACTGATCTAGTTTTAGGCACAAGCTGTTAGGTGAGGTGTTTTATTAAGACTTTTAACTGCAAATTAAAGGTCTGCTAGAACGGCAATTAAAGTCAACAGAAAGAGTTTTATATCACACCCAACCAGGGATGACCCACATTGTGTTGTACTTATCTCAGCAGTACAAACAGCCTCGGAAGACAAACAGCAAGGGAGGTAAATAATCTTTGTTGAAGCAGCTGAGCTATTGGACATCAAATTTAATCTCCTATTTATTGCTATAGCTTTAAAGTGCAGAATATCTTTTCATGGATAAATGTGCACATATGTATGCAGGTGTCAAAAGCAAACATTGTTTTTTTTAATAAAAACAGAATTGAAATAGTGCAGGTGTTTAGTCTGTGTTGGATAATTGATTTATTATGAGCTTAATTACAGTATCTGTTAATAAGACATGTCTCAAGCCTTGAAGTAGAATATAAAAGAGGATACCTTGTTTTGGGGAGATAAAATTTTTTTTGTATCCAAGTTTTAAAGAAAAGAGAGAAGTTTTTTCCTTCCAATAATTGTAGCGGTTTGTGTAGTAGTGTTGTTGTGGGGAACAAACAAGCAATCTTGCTCCTGGGAAGATCTACAACTAATCTCGCTGTGAGACAGGTTTACACAGATATGGCTAACAGTAGTTTCTGGGTTTTGTTCTTCCTTTCGTTACCATAGTCACATATATTGCCAAAACAAGTTTTCTTTTTTTATTATTGTTTTAAAAATCCAAGATAAGACTGTCTGTTGTGTTCTTGTTCACTGTGTTTCTGCTTCAAGACTCCACTGCATGTCTTCCACCAAATTGGGAAATTCCTTTGGTACTTGATGGTGGGTGAAAAGGATTGTGCAATGTTTTCAAAACCCTTAAGTTTTCCTGGAAAGCCAGTGAACTCAGCTTATCTGACTTGCATGGTTTTGTGTCTCTCTTTGCTCTGTGACTTGGCAATTCATCTTGCGAGAGTTTGCAGTACACTCGGTCCCAAGTGCTGTCTTGGCCCCTCATGTTTCCCAAAGCCCTCTCCTCCCACTCTTCTGTCTCTAAGATTAAGCAAAAGAGTTGTTTCCTTTTTTATCTATTCTGTTGTTCTACACAAGTATGACCTGCTCAAAACTTGTACCAAGCCACATGAAGATCCAATAGTTAATGAAAAACAATTTTAAATACTACACTTCCTTAAGCTCAGTCAAATATGATGGGGAGATGATGGGTTTCTTAGCAGCTGAGTGCCTCTACTGACCAGCTCACAGCTTGGTTTTAATGCCAGCCCTTGACTTATGAAACTCTCAGATTGGGCTACACCTTCTCTTTGTCAATTTGTAGAAATCAAATAGTTTTAAAAGTAGCTATGAAAAAAGCAGATGCAAAGCAAGACTGGCTGTACCTCCAGATAAACTACTTCCTATAACATGAAAGTATAAATAAGGCAATGAGGTATTTGTTTAAAGGTGTTGTTTGCGTAGGAGTTGACTCCACATCCCAGGTCTTCTGTGTCTTATTTCAAAGTAGATTTTAAGCACTCACCCCCCCACGCACCTTTGGCCTGTTGTATTTAATACGGATGTTGTCTTAATCCCCGTTATGCTTTTCCAGAGCTGCTCTGGGCATGCAGCGTAGAGCACTGCTGTGCCACTGCATGGTAAGGCTTGAGATGACTGATGTGGGGCAGCGTGAGCAAATGCTACGGGGATCACGCTAGGCTTGGGTTGAGATAGTCCAGAGTGAATGATCTACAGGATTAGAAATAACCAGCTACTAAGGGTGCTCTGTGATTACCCAGTGTAGGTTTTTAATTACCACCTTCAGCTATAGCCTTTTCCAAGATAGATAAAATTTCTACTGAATGTAACAATGATAATTTTTAGATAGAATAAAGGTGGACTTTTTGAAATAAAGGTATGTGTCATGGTTGTAACATTATCTAGACTTCTAAAAATCTATATATGAGAGAAACTGACTATAAATGCAAGTATATAATCACCCTGTTAATTTACTTTCAGCTAATTTCACTTCCCCTAAGTCACATACACACTTACACAAATGGCAATTTTCATTCATTTCTGTGCCAATATTTAAAAGCAGAACATTGCAGTGCAATCTCATTACTACAACTTTATTGATTTATAAAATTACACTTTATTACACTAATCCATATATTAGAAAGGATAAAATTGTGCATAGTTACAGCTAAGGTCTTCTCACCAAGGAGGTACATAGTTTGCTTTTTCATCAGCAGTTCACAATTTAAATTAGTGGATGTCATGCTGTTGGACTCCATGAACGCAGGATTAATGGCAAACTCATTAGTTCATGAAGTTTAATCTTCTTGGTGGGTGTCCCACCTCATGGGAAATGAGAGGGATTCGGCTGCAGGTGTCTGGTGAGGTAGCAGCAATCACTCAAAGAGAGGAATCCAGAAGGCGAGCCGCTGCTGTTGTGAACCCAAGAACATTTATTATTTATGTTTTATTTGTTGCCAGAGTACACTTTTTTTTTTTTTTTTCCCTTAGGAGAAAGTAAATTGATGGTCTGAAGGACACGTGAAGAGGTTGTAACTGCATTAGCGACTGCCACACTGCAGTAGTACCATCAGTGGTACTTTCCCAGATTGGGGAGGTGCTGCTGTATTTGAGTAGTTGGCATAGATCCTTAAACAGGTCTTTTTTAAGTGGCTGTCTTGGGGAGTGTGGCAGGTTTTGTACCCTTACTACTTCTAGTCACCAAGTAATTATCAGTTCCTTTTAAATTGATATTACAGTCGCGAGTGAACCCCCTCATGCTGGATTGGCTTTGTGTAGCCATGGCATGGTGTTTCACGACACAAAGCCCCAACACAGCAGCAAATTATTTTTGTCCCTTTTAATCTGTTAGGCCCTGATCCTGATCTGTAGGGTTTCCTAAATCCCATTGATTTCTCTAGAATTAGTCTCCTGAAGTCCTTTGAGAGCCGGGGTCTGGCTGATCTTGTGCTATAAAACGGAAACAAACCCACTTTCTCTACTGCAAAACGCTGTAAGGATAAATGTGTTGAAGATTATCAGTGTTCTTATTCAGTGGCAGTGAAGGCCACAGAAATACCAAAAATAGATTTAAAAGGGTCAAAAATAACTTGCTGCCTGGAGGGTATACAAACTCTGAGCTGTTGCTCTGCGGCTTGGCTGAATCATTTCTCCAGGGAGGCTCCAGGCAGTCAGGACTTCTTTGAGAGAAAGGGCCAGAGAGATGCAACTGGACATGGCACCTCAGAAAGAGGGAAAGCGGCTTTTACATGCGCTAAGGGTTGACCTGCCATTGCTTGTGTGTGTGGCCGGCACAGTCCTTGGAGCAAGAGAGGATCCCCACAATCTGCTGCTGTGGGATCCAGCTTTGGCCACTTAGTGTTGCTGGAAAGGCTGGTGAGAGAAGGAGATACTGAGCTTTGTAGAAATCCCTTCTTTCTCCCCCTATAGAAGAAAAATTACTTTAGACCACAGCCACAAAGTGCATTTCTCTCTGAAATGTGTCTGTAGAAAGCCAGGTTTGTCTTGGTCAGCTGTTTTCTGGGTTTAATCAGTCATTCCTGCTGACCACAGTGACAGAAATTTGCTTTTAGTGCCGCAGTTATCTGTGTGGCCAGGAAGAGCCAATCAGCATCTGCTCCTGCACATGCATCATTAACAGAGCTGTGAATTAATTTCTAGTGTCAGACCACATTCTCCTTTGGACTGAATTTCTACTCCACCACCAAAACACTTTGAATGCTTGTCACGTGCTTGGGTTTATCAAGTCACTGGCTGGAGAAGGAACAGACAATATTTAAAATCCCAGAATGAACTTCCTGAGTTTCAAGTTTCAGGAGAAAAGTTATATTTATAGGTCAAGCATGTTTGGTTTCTAACAGACCAGGTCTCTCTGAAAGTTCCATATTTTCATATAGTTACAGCTATAAATTACACCTTGCCATAGGTAAGTGGGGTCACGCACGTGTGGAATGGATAGTATAACAGTGTCTAAATAGAATTCCTTCTACTTCTGTTGGCAAAAAAAGTCAGTGGTCTTAGTTTGGATAGCGCCAGAAGTCAATAAGATGAAGTAGTTCTGTGTACAGTGTTTTCGTGCAGATAGGTTACACTTTATCTTTTGTTATGGTGGATCACGCTGTTTCTAATACTGTGCTGCAGATAAGTTCTGCCTTACGTTTGGCTGCTAATCAGGTTGCCTCTTCTGGCGACAGACCAGATTGTCTCTGTCTTTTCCCTTCTCCGCTTGCCATTAGCAGATATGTGAAGTTTGTCCTGTCTTCCAGTTATCTGGCACCATAGGTGGCAGATGCAGGATTGCCAAAGCAGGGTCTCCAAATTACCCTGTGACATGAGGGAAGAAGGTGACCTCTAAACACTGCGCAGAGGGAAGAGGGAGTGTTTTCCTAATATGTTTCTTCCTTGGCAGCTGAAATTTTTTTTCAGTGTAGGTGATGAGAGCAGTCGTCTTGCTCAATGAACAATAATATCAGTCTTTGAGAGCAATGGCAAGAACAGCATCCTTCCCTCTAACACAGCCGCAAATGGCCTCTTAGTAAACCCCCACAGCAGCACTTGGCGTTGCAGCTTCATAAGTCAGTAGCATCCCTGTACACTTCACATTAAAACCTTATTTACTACAGTTCCATTCACTGTTGGTAACCGCCAGTGACTTGAGTTTGTATAAAATATGGTTGTAGCAACTATATCATTACTTTGAGTGTACAAATCCCACATCATCTGTCATTTTAAGAGAAGCTGGTCAGTGGAGATGAGAAGCGAATGACTCACGGTTTGATCACCTATACTTTGGTGGCTCACCAGATTATCCCTGCCAGCCCCTGGGATTGGATAAGGAGTTTTCAGAAAATGTTTCTTTGCAAATGGGAGATGTGGGTGTTCAGCACTTGGAGATGTTCTGCACTTAGAAGACAAGTTCTAAATGACTTGCTAGGGGCTGTTTTGGTGCGTGGTAACAGAATTACCGCTCAAGAACTGTTTTTGTTTTAACAGGAAAGTAATTGAAGTGATTATGGCCCCTTTGAAGTCTTATTTTTAGATTACAATAAGCAAGATTCTGATTAATTTAGCAGCAGGGCACCAGTGGCTATTAACAACTTAACATGAGGCCCTGATAGATTGATAAGGAGCTAAACAGCCCCTGAATCACATATTAACAATCTGGCCATACTATAATTGAGGCTCATGTTGGGTAATTGTCAGCATTGTTGATAGGCAACACACCAGCAGCAGCTATTTGTCTTTCAAATGGGCACTTAAATTATTCAGAATAATAATTGGTAGTCATCTACATCTGAGCCACAGTCCAGTTAGTCTAGGTGTGGATGACAGGCTTTAATTTAGTTAGCTTAAGTACAGCACTGGGCTCTACTTGGGCAAGCTCACCTGTGTCCTGAAGCAGTTTCTCAGATGGGATCTCTGGCCCATGATGAGATTCCTCTTCTGTGGCTCGGGCATTACTGATACATGAATAAACTGGGATGCAGCTGGCTTGGGTGTGATAACCAAACCAGCATCCAGGCAAATATTCCACCTAGCATCTGAGCCACCCATGTTATGCGTAGTTTTACCTCCCCAGACTAAGAGAGAAGGTAAAACTTGCAATGCTAAGCAGTAGCCTTATTTTTATTTATTTGTTTTGTTAAGTCTGATATGGTTGCAGAAGGTTAGAGCAATTCCCTTCTGAATTTAGGACGTCTAACTAGTTTTATATGTAGTGGGACATTCTAGCGAAATAAGAGTGAAAGTTTATGAACCATTAAATGTGCAGAAGGAGTTGGTAACCACTTGGTTCCTTCTTGTTGTAGCATTAGCAATTCTGAGCTAGTCACAGAGAGGGACATAGCTCAAATTAATTAGCTAAATTGCTACCTAATGGCAATAAGATTTGATGCCACTTAATATTTCAGTGCAAACATGGAAGGCAGGTTAACGTATTTAAATATGATTGGCTCGCCTTTTCTAGCGGAGTATGTTAACTCCTGTTTGGGCCGACTACAGCACTCATTGTGCTCAATTAATTCTGCCATTAGCAGTGATCTGACCTGCTATTAGCTCAGATAAAATGTACCGTCATCTCCATAGCCCTCTCCTTCAGTGATGACCATCGTGGTAAGGACGCTGAAATGCAATTGAAAGGGGGAGGGAGGACACACACACTATGCTTTGTACATAATTAAGTTACATTAATGATGGGAGACTTAATTACAATTTGGAGTTTATCAGCAGACAGCTCCAAAGGTAGCTTGCAGCCTGCGATGGTGTTGGGCTGTGCACACACATGCTGCACGGTAGGCGAGCAGTTGTTTTAGGCTGTGGAAGGGCTCCAGGAGGAAGGTGCCGATTATTCTTACTGTCCTGAGCCTGGGAAAAGTCATCAAGTTTGCTTATGCGCCTCTTGGCTTTCTTTTCTTTCCCCCTTTCTTTCCACCCGCCCTCTTCCCCCCACCCTCCTTGCGAAGCAACCCTTCTGGCTTTGTTGTAAGTGTGGTTTGTAATCATTGTACACATCCCAGATGGTTCATGAAAACTCTTTGAAATGCCATCTGCCAGGCGTGTGTCCAGCCGGCAGCCTGTCATTCTGCTACAAGAAAAACGGAGGCGGGTTTTCCCTTCCCCCTGCCTTTCTGAATTGCATTCAGCAACACTTGCTCAGATGTGAAGCAGGATAACAGCCCGAGCATCTGCAAGCAATCTTTGCTCTAGACAGCAACATGGAAAGTTGTTGGGTTTTTCGCCTTCACCCAGATAAGATATCCTAACCAGTGTAGTTTTTATTTTCCCTCTGTTTGTTGCTGAGGACCAACACGAGGTGACAAATGTTATCTCTGTGATGTAATGTTTTTCTTTTACGCAGTGACTTGGCGTTTCTAATGCATTCAGCGTGTGTTGCAGGCAATCGCGCTGATAGCGAGCACATCTGCGATTTTTCAACTTGAACATATTCAGGAAATTAAGAACACTGAGATGAAACAAATAGATCCATTAAAATGACTCAGAGGAATTATGGCAGAGATATAATTGTCGTGTCAAATAGGCAGCCAGCACTAGTAAACTGCTGACTGCAATTTCACCGCTATAAAAATTCAGAAGGAAAAAAAAAATTATTAATAAATACTCTCTGTGGGAAGATAAAGATAAAAAAGACGGCTTTAAACGACACAGTGAAGTTCCCGGATCTTTGCATCCCATCAATGAGTGTTGTCAGTTACTGGGAAAAAGTATGTCCTGATCTTTGTCATTCGGTTCGTGTGCTGTGTGGCTCGGTGTGGCGCTTGACTGATTTATTGACTGGTGCCCATGGCAGGGGGGGCAGAATTAGATGATCTTTAAGGTCCCTTCCAACCCAAACCATTCTATGATTCTGTGACTGGATGAGGAGCACTACAGAGCATAATTCTCACTTCCATTGTGCTCCCGGCATGGTACAGACACAGTGCATCGTTCGACGTACTCCTTGCTGAGGCTTTTCATTCTCCTTCCTTTCCTCTCGCAGGCCTGATTTAGGGGAACCTGGCAGTGGTCAACAGCCACAATACTCTGGTGAGGGTCCTCACAGCCTGAACATCTACAGCAGTGTTGGTGCTCAGGGAGGAGATGTTGTGTCCGGGCTGTGACCCTTCATCCCAGCTGCTGGGTGCATGCACGCTCCTTGCGTGCCAGGGAGGAATCCGTGTGGGCGTTGCACGCTCAGCATTGCTGCCTGCCTTTGGGATGGAAAAGCAGGCACTCGGGCAGAGAGGGGCATGTTGTATAGTTCCAGTATTTCTCTGGTCTAGATCTGTAAAAGACATCTGTCCTCTGTTAAAACTACTTGGTAAAAATTGTTATAGTCTTACTGTAAGGATTCAAGAATACAAAGAATGCAGAACTGAATCCTTTCAAATAGGAAAGAGTAATCCTGTTAGTAGGGTGAAGATATCCATCACCATTGCCATCCCTTTTTTGCTTTTCCTCCTTCTGCCTTCACCCATTCACGCAGCTCCAAGAGAAGGAATGATAGAAAAAGCACAGGAATTTACAGACTATCTGAAGGCTGATGGTAAATAATAAAAAAAGAGAGAGAGCTTCTATTTTGAAACAAGAAATGGAGGATGTTAGAGAAAGTGGATGTCTATCAAGGAAATTAATCTAGTGATAGTCTTTCAAGGGTGTCACTCTGTCAAGGCTGACCTCTTGAACAGTCTCTCAGATGAATAGGGGCATAAGCAGACTTTCCGCTTCCCTGGCACTTGAGGAAAACATTTGCCAGATGCAGGCATGGTAAATTTATGCTCTTTCAACTTCTGAGAGCTGGAATCTTCCCAATTAGTTTCCAGAAGCTCAGCTTCTTTATATTCTCTTCAGTCCTTTTATGGGGGGTTGAAGAAATTGGGCGCACTGAGAAGGCACTGCCCAGGGGCCGGAAGGGTCCCACAGAAGTGAGAAATCATGCTTCATTAAATGTTAGGTATGGTTTCCACATCTCTAAAGTTGTTCCCAAGCCAGCAGATTGGTTGTGGCCACAGTACTTGGACACCTCCAACTCAAATGCTGCTCTTTCTTCTAAAGTTCCGTTTCCTGTACCATCAGTAAATCTGTCATTTATATTTAATCTCAGATGTACAGAATCCAGCCATCTCCTAGCCTTTAGAGTCATGGAAAATAAAGGCTATTGAACAGAAATCGATCCTAATCAATTAAGCTGTGCTCAGTGACCTAAAATGCAGTGGCCCAAACCATCTTAGCAAAAAGTCATGAAGTGACTCATCTTACAGCATGCTTCGAAGGGCTGTGAATTGGTCAGAAGGAAGGAGAGTTTCAGAGCTGGCAGAGTAGCGATGATCAGAGCCCTGTTCTGCATGGGTATTATTTAAATTGTCTCTTAAATTGCTAGAGAGAGATTCAGTGTGAATTATTACTCAAAAGAAAAAGTATTTCTTGAACTGGAATGAGCTTATAGGTGAACTTCTGTGAGAAGAGTTTGCAGGTTGTCTCTTTAGTGAGCATGTGTGAACGGTGCATCAAAACTGTCTCACAGC
This sequence comes from Leptosomus discolor, assembly GCF_034619465.1. NCBI lineage: Eukaryota > Metazoa > Chordata > Aves > Leptosomiformes > Leptosomidae > Leptosomus > Leptosomus discolor. The sequence goes on from NC_141399.1 coordinate 7,764,545, forward strand.
ACTTGTTAATGCTGCATAAAAAATAATAGCATAAATTGAGATAAAATATTAAAAGAAAATAAGGGAGAAAATATCCTTATGATGCAAAAGAATACGTGGTGAGAGAAAGTGATACAGAAATAATGGAAGCTAGAAAGAAGTTGCCTTATCTGAGAATACAGATTGCAATTTTAGTGAAGTTGAAGTCTGAGAGGCTGTGCTACTAGCAGGAAGGTAATTGCTGGCATATTCCCAGATACCAAACTCTTCCAGCTGTGTTTCTGAAAGTGATATGGGAGATTTCTTTGCCAGAGTCTTTCTAAGAATATCAAAAACATTGTTGGGTGGAACAACTGGTACTGCCAGCTCAACCTGTGATCTATGTCTTGTCTTGTTTTTACATGTGCTTCTAACTTCTAACTGAACTCTTTTGACACTGCTTTCTGTGTAGCTCACAGAACTGTATTTTACAGATACTGTTGTATCTTTATGATCATTTTTTACTGTCGCTTTTAACTCTTGATAATAAAACAACTATATTAACGCACTACTTTCTCCTTTTAGGCACAACCCGCCCTCCAAGAGAAGGAGAAGTGCCTGGTGTGGACTATAACTTTCTGACTGTGGAGGAGTTTCTGGAGTTGGAGCGAAGTGGGACCCTTCTGGAAGTAGGAACTTATGAAGGTATGGAGCCACAGGTAGTGAAAAAGCACTTCAAATAACCATGGTAGGACAACAAACTTGTGTCACCCTCGCTTGAGTTAACCAGCTTGAGTTAGGACCTCACTTGCCATCCTAGTACTCTATTCCCCTCTCTCTCTGTACCCTGAGAGGGGGAATTCCAATATTACTGTGCTTTTGTCTTTTCCCTTCAAGTTAGCTACTTCAAAAGATTAACATCAGTAGGCCGGGAAAATCTAATATGAAATCCAGTAACGAAATGCTGAAGGAAGACATCATGTCAGCGAGTGGAAATGCATCTGTTCTTCGTATCCGCCATATTGCTCATCTCCTTGTTCACTTTTTCTTCCCTCCTGCTTTCTCTCTTTCCCTTCATTTTCCCTAGATACACATCCTTCATCACCCAGTTGTGTCTCACTGTGCAGCCACATGATGCACTGCTTTTGGCCTTTTTTTTTTCTTCTTTATTCTTGGATAATTACTTCTAACTTGGGTCATTGTGTTGATGCTTTTTACAGCACAGCTTTACAAACAACAGCATTGGGACAGCCAAGGGGCATGAAATGTCACCAGGGTGAGAGCAGGAAAAAGATAGCTTTGACTTCCAGAGAAATGCAAGGCTAATAGGCGATATTTAGGTACACAATAGGATTTGTGTAACTAAACCTGCAATCTCTATCTCCTTTAAACTGAAAACTCCTTTTGGGGTGCTTGGGGTTTTTTGTTGTTGTTGTTGTTTTTTTTTCCTCCTGGAGAGTGTTCAGATATACCTCTTGAAAAGACAATGAGAAGAAATACGTTACAGGTTTGAAAGTCCTTCCTGTGTACTTCAGCTCATTCATGTCATATTTTCGTTTGCAAGAAGTTAAATGGGTCTTTTTGCAATTATGAGAAGTTGAAAAAGCCTTATTCTTTTGGCTGTTAATAAGAAACATGAAATACATTTGAAAATATGAACTACACACAAATAGCCAATAGTCTTTGAAAAGTAGTCACCAAATATGAACAGAAAAGATTGTGACATGTGGTTTTAGTTTTCGAGCTCTAAAAAAAACCAATCCTGAAACAATTTCTTTAGTCTCCTCCTTTAAAAACTCCCTTGTAAGGTCACCTTTAAACCTTGCACTTACTCCCAACTGCAGACAATTGCAGTGTCAAACCTGGTTTATATGAAGATGCTAAATGTATAATTTGGTTTCACTCTTCCACCTCTCTGAGCTGATTAGCTCCATCAGCACCAATGCTAACGTTCCAGCAGCAGCACTTCTCCAAAATGAGCTTTTTCCTCTTGATGTTTCTAATTATAACTCTAAATTAGTTTTCTTTGTCATGGTGCTCGAAATAGATCAGCTGAACTGCCTCACCATTACTTCCTGATCGTATTTGTTCTGGTGACCTTTCCACTTGGAAAGGCAAAATGGGTAACTGTCTGTAAGCTGGCTCCTGGGACATGCTGGGAATTAGTTTTCAGGAAATGCTCTACCCATCTGGGACAGTTATAACATGGTCGTTTCATTGCTTATGTGATTATATGCAGTAGCAGCTGAGCTGTTTAGATTTCATGTGTTGCTCTTTTGAGTTGCTGAAGATGAGGTTGATTTCTCATAAGCCTAATGCGTATTTCATTTCTGTGGGTGATAGAAGTGTCTGAACTTTAAAGGAATAATTTATCAGAAGTGCTGAGAAGCCTCTTTCCCCATTGACATCAGTGATGCTGGTGCACAGTGGTTCTGGAGAGCTGGCCTATGGAAAGGAAAATCAATAAGAATAAAGCAAATAATGATGATGCATGTGTGCACATATGCATCAAGACACATTACTATTTGATTGTAATGTGAAATAAATAAAGTTCATTTTTCACTTACAGCTTCAAGAAATGATTTTGCTGCCTTCTGAGATTTCTTTAATGGCTTTGTTGTACTTTTTTTGGAAATCTTATTTTACAACTGTATTGATCAAGACAGTGTTGATCTTGATTAGATCTTGGAAGATGGTATGATTCAGACTCAATGCTGCAATCACCAGCAATTTATTAAAAAAAAAAAAATCCGCCGAAAAACCCAGACCACAAAGTTAGACTTCTAATGTCCAAGCCTTTGTTATTGCCCAGCTTTATAGTGTTAGATTGCTTTAATTATCATTTGTTTTATGCTGCGTTTTGCTGCCGCCTTTTTTTTTTTAATGTATCACCATGATGAAGTTGATTGTATTTTTGACCCTGCCAGTGATGGCTTATTCTAAACCCAGAGGGATAGAACCCAATGAAAGGAAATAATCTTCTCTCTCTCTCTCTCTGAAGAACAATAAAATAGTGCCTTTAATGCATGGCTTTTATTATTAATAATGGTACCTGTTGTACTGAGTAGGAATCATACAATTGCAAAAGATAGGGTTGCTTTTGATTACAAAGTAATTAGGTGATTTCGAGATGAAGGAAGAGGAATGCTATGAAACGGAGAGTAGTGATGATGAATAGGGAAGTTTTCATGTGCCCAGCAGCCACAAGCTCATGTGGCTCAAGCAGGCTAGTGGTTTGGTGTCCGGGTGGTCCCAAGGCCCTTAATTTGTAAGCGTCTGCATGACATGGTGGGGGAGATGGATGTGTGCTCTGTACTTCTGTGCTGTTTCAGCAGTTGGAGAGGAAGTCTGACAGGAATGATCGAGATCGTTTTTGCCTTACTGGATGACGTTTGTTTGCTTCTTGAAGGCATAAACAGGGAGCTGACAGAAGAGGGGTAATACAGAGGACTTTGATGCTGATATGGATACTATTGATTGGGAAAGAATAAAGAACAAGCAGAAGAGAACAGTTGGAAACCATAAAAGAGTCGGGAGATTGTATCAGGTTTTGAAAGAGCAACCTGGGTTCTGAAAGTGCTCTAATTGCACAGAGAGAAACTGCAAGCTGAATAGGACAAAAAAAGGTGTTGCCTACCTACTGGGCTGCTTAATGTCATTATTATTTCTTCTGGTGAACTGCAAATAGGTTCCTCTGGGCAGTTTTTGATTCACATCCCTGTGAATGCAGAGCGGGCATGGCAGCTGCTTTTCTGGTCACCTGTCACCTCCTTGGTGTGTTCTGCACCCGAAGTGCTCCAAAAGTTGTGATCAGGTGGGAGGGAGCATTTGCCAGCCTTAATTCCTGAGGTTTTCAGTTCCAGTTTTAATATGCTGATTTTTAACCATAGAGTCTAGAAAATTCTTTTTTCCCCTAATGAAAGCTACATGTTGATCACATGAATCTAGGAGCTGGAGCCGAAATCCTAGAAGACCTGCCCAAAGTTGTGCTGCTGCACCAGTATAGGTGCTTTGCTGGTAAAGCTGCACACAACACGCTCAAGCCAGTTAGTAATTCCTGTTGACAATACTTGTTAGGAAGGAAAAAATCTTTTTATACTGCACGTTGTCTAGGCCTTCTGGTGGATAGGAAATCATGATAATTGTAATCTCAGGCATTTATTGACTGCTCCTTCAGGGCATAAAATACTGACGGATACAGGGAAGTAATTGTGTAGGTTACTAATTATTTAGCAATTACTCCTGCATTTGAATTGCAGGCTCTCACAGGGACCCCAAGGGAGGGCTGTTTTGAGCAGAACCACAACTTCTGTATTTTATTCCTGTTTCTTCACCAGCTGCTAGTGGCCCTGGGCAGATCAGGTAACTGCTCTCTACTTCAGGTGACTGGCCTGGAGAATATTAAAACAACACTTACTTCTCACTTCATTAATATTTCAGCAGATATCCTGTGCCTGCAGTTATCTATTAAAAATATGAGGGAGAAAGTGGGAGCGGTGGTATTTCAGAGGGCTGTGCTGAATGCAGCAGTGGAGATGGGTGCTGTGCAGAGACACGCAGGGAATTTTGAATGGGGATGGCTGCGTCGCTGGGGTCTGGCGAGGCTGTATTAATGAAGGCCTGCCCAGCACTTAGTGATCCTCGAAAGAAAAAGTGCTGCACTTTATAACATGTGAAGGGTTATTACATTATAGCATATTATTGTCAAGGCATCATCTTTCATTCTCAGGACAAGTGTTATGTGATTGCCAAGAGAAGTAATAAGTAATCTGCATTAGTCTCATGACTAAGATGTAATGGGGTGACTTGCTAACATTTTTAAAGTGTATAAAACTAGCTACTGTAGACAGGGTCTCCGACTGTGGTACTTAATGAGTGTAATAAATTACCTTAATAGTGCAGTTAGAATTTCAGCTGAAGTAGAGAGGTGTATTCAGCAACATGCTTCAAATCAAGATGCCTTTAGCCTAATTTATCTGATGTGCTAGCTCTCCTTGGCTTTCTCTGCAGCAGCCCTACTCCCCCAGCTGCTTTAGCAAAATGGCTGGACTTTCTTTGCTGCTCTCCGGGTGTCTTCGCAGCCTGTGGGTCTCGCCAACTTGGTACAACCTTGAAATGAGAGCTGTGTCTGTGGCATGCAAAACATGACGGGAAGGTTGGGAGAGTAAGGGTGGCAGATGCTGGGGATGCCCATGTGGTGGAACAACATGTTCCGCTTAATAAGATAAGATCTGGTTATTATTGTCTCTATATTACAGATTGACTCAATAAATCATAATGGCTCCTTTAGCACCATTGCAATGTTTCATGTCGAGTGTCCGCTTATTAACATCTGTGCACTGCAGAAAGATTCCTGTTCTATCTTTGGCTTTTATTCTTTGCTTTCTTTTTTTCTTGTTGTTATTTATTTAAACCTCTATTATGAAAAAAAGACAACATGTTCTTGTGTATGTGCACAATTATCAGTGTTAAGCATGAGTGCTGCTATACTGGTGTCATAGCAATGCTTCACTCTACAAACACCTAAAGCAGAAGCCAAGTAACTGTCTAAGAGCAAATATCTGATAGGATTTTAGAGCAGTTTTGAATTTCTTATGGCATTCCTGACCGACTTCTCTGTGCACTTTTAATAAGTTTCTCAGTCTGAGCTCTGTCTGAGATTGTTTATTAGCAGTCCTGCTTTTTGCTGGTTTTGATGCATTTTAAAACACAAACCTTGAGGGAAAAGGTTGTTCCCAAACACCTCTGGCAAAAAAAAAGATATGGTGAATTAGTTGCTTTTTTCCTAAGTTGGATCTCAGGTCATTTTAAGACATTATTTACTCTCCAGCCACAGTCTGATGTGTTCATAGTAGCCTGTTGATAGATGGCAACCTGGCACGTTTTGGCTTTGCTTTTTGGTACTGGATGTGCTTGGGACTGTCTCTAGAATTGGCTACTCCTCACCAGTGTTACCCAGCTCCTTTGCATCTGGGCAGCCCTTCTGTGCCAGGAGGCTTTTCCCTGCCGCTGCAGAGCTGACCCCATGCTGCGAGCTGCGATACGCATGCCACCGCCTTCTGGAGGGGCAAGGTGTTAACGGGACACATCTTCGTGGTGGGAGTATGTATATAAATACTTCAGTATTTGCAAGAAGAAAAGTTGCATATTGCAATGGCTTAACATGGTATTTTCTTTACTCTACAGCCTTGTGCTAGGTAGGGTGCGTTGCAGCTGCTTCTCCTGTGTTCTCTGTGTATATCGTGCACAAGCACGTGCTTATTTATGTTCCCTATGGATTTTTTTAATCTATTTGCATGTGGATATAACAGTTGCTGTAATACAGCTGGGCTGAGAAAATACCCTGTCTCATGCCCCATGCTACTATAGTCTTACTGCTTATGTGTTACTTTAAGTATCTTTGCTTTGTTTTAGAAATTTTCCACGCATTAAATGTGCTTGGATGCAGCTGCAGTTGAATGTGGCAATACCCAGTGATATCTCAACACAGGAAAAATCAGAATAAATGAGACTGATTTGATCTGTAGATGACTTTCTGCTGTGCTGCCAATGCCTATAAGGACACTAATTGGAGTATGTGTTAAATTTCAGGCATAAGTTGAAATGTGCATATTGTAACATTTTGACTCATTTAACAAGCAACCCAGACTCATCTTTCAGTTAACGTCACAGTTAATAACTGCAAAAATTGACAGAGAATCTACTATTTAAAGCAAATTGGATTTGCATATATTGTAGGTTAGTTTCTCGGCGATCTCTTTCGTTGCCTATGTTTTGCTTCCGATCCAGATGCTGTATCTGCGGCCTCCTCCCGGTTGCCTGGATACTCTGAATTTCCTCAAGGCAATTGCTAATCAATGTGCAGTTGCAGCTAGGTGAATCCCACAGACAGCAGCCAGATCTGTCATCTAAATGTAAAAAGCTGTAGCAGAATGTGATCTGGGAAGAGAACAGACAAAACACTGTAGCAGGAGCTCTGCTCCCAGGAATCAATTCATCCTGTGCTAATCAGACACAAGCACTTTTGCCGGATTAGATGAGCAGCAGCTCTTGTGCTAAAATTAGGGGTCAATTGTTTTGGTTCTTGTACAGTGCGGAGAAAAAGAGCTGCATCTCAGAAAAGAAAACAATTACATTAATAATTACATTTAAAGTCTTTGTGTCAAGGCCTTGCTTAATTTTGCTGCTTATCTCCAAGTCTCTTTCCCAAAATACCCATTTGCATCAATACAGTAGTAAGCTATGAACGGCTTTTTAAAACATGAGCTGTTAATGGAGTCCTTGTTAATGCAGAGTGGTAGCTTTGAAGATCAGATGCACTTCTCGTGGACTCAGGGTCCTCTGTGCCTCACGGAGGCTTTTGAGTTTCTTGAGATTTTTATAATTGCAAAATTATGCCTCACAGTAGGCGTCGGTGAATTCAGAACTGCGAGAACTCTGCTTAGCCCTTTCCTGAGAGACAAACGCAGAGCCAGGTCTTAATCTCTTTGCACCAGAAAAGCAAGACAAATTCTCCTCTCCTAGAAAAGAGAATAGCTACTGCAAAGCCAACACCTGCAGGTTAAAGTAACTGAAATGTGCAGTTTGGGACCATATTCTTCAACTGAGGTTGTACCATTAGGATTAATGCTCGAGCTTGTGCTTGACCCTGCACACAGCTCCTCTGCCTTCTTTCACCTGTCTGTGCCAGCTCTGTCACGCTGTCCCCGCCCCAGCAGCCTCCATGGTCTCATCTTCCCTCACTGCAAAGTGAAACATCAGCTTTCAGATCTGTTCTGCTTTAGACCCTTTTAGATTGCGTCTCTGTTCTTCTGCATTTCTGCCCATTCCGGAAACAGCATCTTGAATGGATGGAGTCCTTTCAACTTGAATTGAATTAAATGGTGATTGGCAAAAGTTTTTGTGGATTAGATTCATAGTTCTTTTACCTAAGGGTAGATATTTGGTGTATTTCTGTGAATTACGTTTCAAATTCGAGGTCACATAAACAACTTAAGGTTGTCTGTGAATTTACTGCCTGTCAAGGGAATGTTTACTAAGAATGTTTTGTTATTTTGAAATATAAGACAAATTTTCCATTACCATTAGGTTTCTAAAACTTAAGAAAGTTCTCTTGGCTGACAGTGTTGCTTTAATTCATAAGCTGCAGGACAGGGTAGTAGCTGCTGTAGATTACTTTCATTGATTATGATCACTGCTTGAATTGGCAGAGGAAGAAGTGTTATGATGATGAGAACTTGTCTTATTGTTGTGATTAGCTGTTACCAAAGTCTAATTACTGTGCGTGATACTAAAATGTGTAAGCTGCTGACACTTAGAGATAAGGAGATGAAAAGAAATCAGCTCATTCCAAATAGCTATTCTGTTTGGGGTTTTTTTTTTCATTATTGTTGTTATTTTTGTGTACTCTCCTGAGTGGTGCTTTAGAGTGCATGGATTAAGTCATGGCTTTCGCTGCAAAAGCTGCTATCAAACTTCGGTTGTGGTTTAATAAGTTTTAAGCACTAAGGGAGTGAATAAAATAAGGGTGATTGAACTAGAGAAACTGAAAGGTGATGACAAGGAATTCAGTTAATGGTATGTACATCTACTGAGTGAATGAATGCATTGTTATTAGCTGTTAATTCAGTTGCTGTAGGCAGGATCCAAATGTGATTGAGAAGAGGGTAAAGCTTAGAAGCTCTGTTCCCATAGGACTCAGACATGCGAAAGTGTCGTTTCTGCCATGCTGGCTGCTTCAGAACTGGCATTTCCACAGAAAAGTAGAGGTTTTCCCACTGTCTTGATGAAGAAATGTCCTTTGACTGGGAGGCAGGCTGCTCTTTTCCAGCTTTGAGACCTCATGAGGGGCACAGTCCTCAGAAGTTTTGCAGAGCTTCACCTGAGCTCAGCACCCTGGGGAGTCCTGCCATAACTACTGTGCTGACTTTAGAAAATGGTTTGGGATCCTCTGGGATGACAGATGCTTGTGTACGCACATGTAACATGCTGTTAATAATTAGAGCTGATTGGATATTCAGTACAAATTACACTGGCTATGAAGTTAGCCCCTTCTTTAGGCTTACAAGTGGCTCACAAAACACTGTTAAAGCATATTTTTAAATGTATGTTTTTTCATAAACATTGAGAGATTTGATTTGAACAGATAATGTCGAGTCTGAGTGTTTTAAAACTCTTGCTGGGCTGTTGACTGTCAGTTGTTAATGGTGCACGTTTGGATTTCTGAGTCACAGGGTAAATATTTTCTCTTTCCAATTTCTAGTATAAAGCATGAGTTTTGATGATAATTTTAAGTGCTAGTCCCTCCTAATGGTGTGTCTGCCCCCACGCCTGGGCCCACGTGCCATGTCTTCAAAAAGAACTCCTTAAAGAAGAGAAATAGGTCTGACTACATCCAGCAAACATGAAGAAAAGAGAATATTTCTATTTTCTATCATTCTCCATGTCACCTGGAAGCTTGGTTGGAGCTTTCTTTCGCAGTTTTCCATCATGAGTTGGGTTACTTCCCAAACCTGCGTGTCCTTGTGTGAATGTGGAGGAAGAGCTGTGATTTTTTGGAATATTGACTCAGGCTGAATCTGCCTCCGGTGAAGGAAAAAGAACATTTGAGCCCCAATGGCTGCATTTACCATATTCTGCAAAACAAACCCCACACATGCAGAGCCATGATCTGTTTCAAATTAATATTTGATCTTTGTATGTGTCCAGATATACTTGAAGGGATCCTCTAAGACAGCACAGTGTGTTGGCAGAAAATAAATATTCACTAATAGTAGTACCAACAGCCATGGCTGGTTTGAAAAGTGACTAATGATTTCAGTGTAAGCAAATCTGAAATACTTTAGAGAAGCCTGTTTTTCTGCTGAGGAACAGCTCTCCATGCACTGTTGGGAGCAAGCCTTGCTTGTTGCTAGAGGAACTGAAAAGGAACAAAACTCAAAGATATAATGATATAAGTCTCTAATTGGGGCAGGGATGGTAACATCTGTGCTGGGTTCTTGTCCAGGAGAAATAAAAATCCACACCAGCAACATCTTTATATCCTCTTCATTGACTTTGTTGCATCCACTGCAAAAAGATTTAACCATTTACAACAGGCCTGAAATAAATTTTGCACAAAACAGTGATGTGCAGTCCACAAATAAAAGCTCTTCTCACATGTATGGCACGTGTGTGGATGCAGTTATCCTTAGGAAACACACATTTAGTTTGGAAAAACAAACAAACAAACAAATGCCAAAGAGGATAGGACAGCAGCAGGGTAGATCACCCTTTTTCTGCGACCTACCTTTGTATTTTCACTTTGTACTCTCTCCCCCCCATTCCTGCTCTTTTTATATAAAATACTTCTGCAGTATATAGAGCATAAGAATCATTTCTTTAGCAGACACTGCAACCTGCTTGAGGAGCCTCCATCCCCATTAGAGGCTCTTTCCAGAAGAAGTGATTTCCTTCTCTATATAAATTATGCATCAATGTACATTTAAGATTCTGAAATGATGAACAGGAGATGAAAGCGTTGCAGAGTGCTGCTGCTCCTGTGGAGCTGAATCCACGACATTGTATACAGGCTCGAACACACCTTGTTAAGACAAACCTGCACGTGTTACTGTCCTAGTACTCCAGCTGTAAAAGTGTGGAGACAGCAGCTTATCTCACTTCTCCAGCCTCAGCTCTGGAAGACTTCCTCTCCTCTTGGAAGGCAGTGAGGGGAAAGATTGCAATGTGTGTCCGAAGTGGTCTTCCCAGATGGACTCCGCCAGCCGGAGCCAGGGTGAGTCCTGGTCTCTTTTGCTCCTGACGTGTCCGGAGACCTTCCAGAGTTGCAGGTTGAGATCTGCAGGTGTTAGGACATGCACAGTCCGTGTGGCCTTACCCTAAAGCTGGCAACACGCACAGCTTCGGGGTTGTAAGGGACTTAGATGATCTAACGGGAAAGGCAATTCAGTTAGCTAAACAGGAGTTGAGATAAACAACTAGCACTTCCAAACTGAAATAAGGATATGACATTTTGAACCTCAAGTGTGTGATGGCTGAGCAGTGTGAAACGCGTTGGCTGAGCTGGAACTACTCTGTACAGCAGCGGGGGCAGGTCAATGCCGAGTGGCTTGACTGACTTCAAACTCAGAGTCGTATCTCAGCGTATGAATGAAGTTGTTGGCTTCTGCCACAAAAATGCACATGCATATGTATAAAAATAAATTTAAAAAAATCTTTTTTAGCACCGGTGAGGTTTTAAAGTGCCTTTGCACAATCTGCCTTTGGCGTGTGGTTTCCATCTAGTGTAACAGGGGTAATAAAGGGGCACGTACACTTTCTGGGGAATGGATATTAAATATATAATGTAATTATGTACTGAAAAAATTAAAAATAAGGCTTTCAGATTATACATTTATTTAGAGCAGAATTTTGTGCTGCTACCACAGTTGAAGCTAAATGTGTGCACCCCCATGCAGGTTTATACAAAGCTGTATGGGGAGTGTCCTTTATGTTTTGTCACGACAGAGAGTACAGGGAGAATTTTTAAGATCACCCTTGGAATCTGAAGGTGGCAAATGAAAATTAATAATAATTCTTGAAAGGGAAAATTTTGGGAGCTTTATGCAAAACTGTTGTATACCACAGATGATTGTATAAAAACTGAAGGATGCACCTTGCAATAAGCCTGTGTTCCTATAATGCCCGGTGCTGTGGGAACCGATTCCAGACCGGAGTGCTGCGGAGTGTTTTGGGGCAGGTCAAGCACTACTGTGGCATTTGAGATGCAGTGAAACAGGAACAGTGAAATACCTCCAAGTATTTCCTACCTGGCGTCGATGAACCTGCATTTATTCTGTATTTCTTCCATGGTCACTTAAAATGGCAGTGGAGCATCCCAAGCACTTTGCACTGTTTGCATCACATCTGGTGATGGCTGCCAAGAGCTATGTCTTTGCATAACTGTGGGTGCATCTTTGTCCCTTTGAGTTTTGCTTTAAGGTCTGGTTGTTCACTTCTACCCAAGTTGACCCAACTTCTGAGTTTCCTCTTTGAAGAAAGTAGTGCCACGTGGTACCTTCCTTTTCTCTTCTTTGACAAAGTTTTCTTTTAGAGAGAGAATAGTTTTTGCTTTTTGAATGCAATATCCACCCTAAAAGAACCTGTGTATTAAAGCAGGCCATCGAGCCTTTCATCACTTCTCTGGGTGATAGCAGTCATGAATTTTTTATTTTCTGCAGGGCTCACTCCAGATCTGCCACAGCATTGTGTGGGTGCACACATGTAAAAAGGCTACTAATTGAAATTCAGATGTAACGAGATGAAGTTTTGCTATTCACCATGACTGCTTTTTGTTTTAGCCCTTGTACACTTAGTGCACTTAAACAATGCAGCCATTGCTTCTCCTTTTAGATTCAACAAGAATAACTTAAAAGGCAAGAAATATTTCCGTGACTGCTCAAGAGATGAAATATGTTCCCCCCCACCCCCAAATGGGAATGGCGTGTGTTAGTTTCTTTATTTACTACTTGTGGGGAGAGACAGAGATTTTGATGGAACCGAAAAGAATATAAAATAGAAATCTTGCTGCTATAAACTGTTCCCTTTTGAAGATGCAAATGTGTTTCTATTGCCTAGGTAACTATTATGGAACACCCAAGCCTCCCAGCCAGCCCCTCAGTGGGAAAGTGACTTCCACCGATGCTTTGCAAAACCTGCAGTCTGGCTCCAAGCAGTCGACTCCAAAGCGAACCAAGTCTTACAATGATATGCAAAATGCTGGCATAGTGCATACGGAGAATGAGGAAGAGGATGATGTACCTGAAATGAGCAGTAGCTTCACAGGTAAAGCAGAAATATCGCGGGCCATCAGTTAGGATACATGGGGAATGTTTTTAGAGTGGGATTTTTCAGAGGTTTTGTTTTTAATGGATTTCCTGCAAAGCTGTCAATCCCAGACAGAACTGGCCAGCAACACCTGAATGGTGTGACAATCACACACACAGTTGTGTCTTCTAAAAAGGCTTATGGGTTTGAGCTGGATGAGAAAAAAATGGGGAGAAGCTCAAATCCATTAGTCACAGAAAGTTCAAGGAAGAGTTAAGCTATGGCTAATAGTTGTAAACAGTATGGAATGGCTCAACCAAGATTACATTTGAAATTAATTGTTACTCCTTCCTAAATATGTTGCTGTCCTTTCCCCTTACTTGCATCTAGAGATACTTGTCACACACAATTGCTAGGTACTCTTCTCCAAGGTACCTTCTAGCGAATTGAGGGCTGCTTTCTGCGGGAATGAGGTCTGAAGCATGGGTACAAGCTCTTTATTTTGTGAAGGCCTTGTGTCCTGCTGAACACAGATCTTGGTCCCACCGTGGCTACTATCAAGCATTGGCTGAAAGATCACTGGAAACTTTTGCAATCTAAAGTGCTGCGGAGGCAGATTCAGAGCAAAATGCTATTGGAGATTGGTTGAGTCTCCACAGAAATCAACTGTATGTGAAGGTTGTGAAGCTCTGAGGAGCAGGAGCTCTTCTCCCTGTCTGTAATTGTAGCATTTGTTAGTGCTTAGAGCATTAGTTCCTCGGCTCAATTTCAAGCACTGAATTCATCTTCCTAGCTTCCTTTGAGCTAGGTACTTAGCAAGCAGCATTATCCACACCTTCAAACCTTTCACAGGTGCTTGCTGTGGGTGTTCACCATCACTGGCACTTTGTCCTCTGGTTACTTCCTACCACCATGACGATTTTCCTTCCCAGCCTCTGATGAGTCATAGGAGCTGTCATGCCAGATCCTACATGCCAAAGTCATGGTTCTAACATCTGTATAGAGCTTTAAAAAGATTTAGGCTGAAATTTTGTTTTGGCCTTGTCTGGACCAAACTGTCAAATGGCTTTGAAGGTTGTGCTCTTTTGGCTGTTACCTGTCACATGTTTCTAACCCAAATCACTCCTGGTTGGCCTAATGCCTCCCAGGCTGGAGTTTCTGCCTCTGCTTACTGGCTCCTTTACAAAGTTTTGCACGGAGGATAGTTTCTTAACGTGTTGTGACATGGCAGCAACCTCAGCCTTTGTCACAGGATCTGATTTTGGGAGGAAGCTGGTGGGAGATGCTGTTTGACCTCCTTGCTGCCCATCTCAGTTTGGTGCCCCTGAAATAACTCGAGCATCATTTCCCTTCCTTGTTTTCTTTCACAAGATGAAATGCTGGAAGATGCAGCTCATTTGTCACAACATTGTCACACCTTGGCCCCTTGCCTCCATTAAATGGGCACAGAATCAAGAAAAGAGTTATTTCTCGTATACCAAAGTGATTCCTTATGCTTATTTCACATGTAAGTGTGCTAGCCATATTAAAATGCTCCAGCCTCCTTAGAAGACCTCTGGGTGACTTGTGTTTTCCAGACTTTGGCATGTTTACCCTCTCAGTCTTAAGCTGGCGATGATTCATTCATGCTTCTTTATCTTGTCAGCTTCTACCTAAAAGTACTGAATGCCAGGAAGACTAGAAAGCAGGCAGCTGAGGATACTGGTAGAGTCTAGATCTTCCCTCTTCTCCCACTTTATTATTTTCAGTATCTTGTCTTTTTGTAATGGCAGCACACAGACTAGAAATAGTGCAGGAGCTGCAGGTAATGCACCCCCCCAAAAAAAAACCAAGGCTGTGGGCTGTGACTTGAGGGGGTCTGTGGTCTCTGGTCTGGAGAGCAGAGGCAAGGTCTTGGCTGTGAAGCCCTTTTAGTTCCACTGCTTGGGGACTTGGCAGAGCGTGACACTGATCTCTCTGTCTTTTGCTGAGTGTGTTGCCTGCTTTGTGTACTGGAGACTGGTGATCTCAGGTAATTTGGAAGTTTTCAACACCTGCAAGAACCAAACAGAGAAAATCCCTTTGGTAGACACAGGAGTAAATTTAGAATTTGTCTGTTGTTGCCAAAACCCCTCTGTGAAGGCATTAGGGGCACAGACCTGGTTTTTGAGAGCATTTACTCTGATTAGGGGTGGAGGGAATGAGCAGCACTGTTTCGTGGATACAACTCAAAACTGCACAGATATAACCGTCAGAAATGTTTCCTTAGAGGGGTAAGGGCCAGATCGTCATCAAATATTCCTGTGTGACTTTGGCTGGAAGGATACAATGATGAGCTGTGGAATAAACCTCCTCAGATAACTGCAGCAGGCACTAGTGAGAAGCACTAGTGGACACATGGTGTAGTGCTGACGTTCATTTTCATTTTTAATTTAAAAGAACACACTGCACTAAAGACATTCACCATTAGCTTGTTGACTTTGAGCTTCTGGCTACCTTCTGCACTTGTAAAAATCTCCCCTTTTGATCATTCTTCAAAAAGGAAATTTTGTTCTCCTAATCCCTGTCCCACTATTGGCACTGCAGGAGTGAACCTATAAGCCTGCTCAGAAGCCCATTGATCTCATCTACATCAGTGAGCCCTGGCCTCAGATAGCTTGGAAGACTTTGGTACCTCAGCAGGGCCTATTAGAGCGAACACAGTAGCTGATCACAGCTTCTGATTTGCGCTGGCAAGGGTCTGGCTGGCAGAGTGTGTGTGGGCAAAGCAAGCTCGTCCCTGCTGGCAAAAAGACTGCAGAGTCTCTGCCCTCAGTTCATCTGTTGCTGTGTCTTGTGAATTAAAAGACAAGGAGAGGAAAAATGTAACGATAAACCCAGAGAATAAAATGGGAGGAGAAAAAGACTGATTTTCAATTTTATCTGTGCTTGTTTATTCTACAGCAGAGTCTGGTGACCAAGACGACCATAATACACATATCGTAAGAGAGACAGCCCCACCATCCGCAATTGATAGCCACACCAACGTTCCCACCACGGAACCATCTCAGAACCTCCCTCAATACCTACCTCCTTCTGCCGAGGATAACCTAGGTCCTCTGCCGGAAAACTGGGAGATGGCCTACACCGAGAATGGAGAAGTCTATTTTATAGAGTAAAGCACATTTCTGGTGTTCTAATTCCAACTCTTTCCCTCTCCCTCTGGGCATACGTAAACCTCCATGGATGCATTTTGTGTGTGTATGTGTGTGTATTAAATATTTAGTGAATACAGTTATGTTGCAGAGCTGTAAGTTCTTTACTGCTTCTGAAGAGGTTTTGCATTTCCTGATTGGTTTAACATCCAAATTACTCCAGAGTTCAAAGGCAGAGGGAATTGCGTGTTTTATGAGGGTAGTTACAAAAGCAACAGACTCTTATAAAATACGGGCCAGTTGTTTTCACGGGTGGAATGAAAGCTCCTAATTGAAAGGGCTGAGACTTCATTTCTGGAGCCTGCCTCTCTGCATAATGCAGCAGTGAGAATTCCTCTGGTCATGTGCTCAGGCAGTAGCAGAGCCAGGGAATGGACTTTATGTGTTGTCCTCTCATCAGAGCAGATGGGCCAAACGTTTTAACATGCTCCAGTGGTTTGCAGAAGACATGGCTCAGTGCAGAGTAGGCACAGTAAGTTTGGAAAAGAAGTACCTCGTGCTCTGTAGTCTTTGCCTGAGAGCGGAGTGCTGTCAGCAGTTTTATGATGATATTGATTTTTTCATGCCATAAATAATAGTCTCTAATTATACTTGTCTAGATTTATTGAGATAGGAGTAACTTATAAAATGGGACCTGTTAGTGGAAGAGATTTCTTGCACAGAGTTTAGCTAGGCATTATAATTCAATTAGCTTTTGAAACTCAAGCACTTCGCTGCCTAAGTGGAGGAGGGGGCGAGGAATTGATTTTGGATTTGATGGCCTGTTTAATGCCGTCTTGGAAACACATGAGATCCTCTGCTTGTGTACCAGAAGCCAGTGGCCAGTTAGTACAGAAGATCCTCCTCTGCTAATGCATCTTCTAGTACTCCAGGGAATTATGCTGGATTAGGGCAGTAAGGGGAGCTGTCCTGCTCCGTCATCAGGAGAGGGGACTTCTGGACAGGGACAAGGAAAGGTTTATCAGAGATGTTCCCTTGGCTGCAATGGCAGGGGAACACATCAGAGAAGAGTACCAGAAGATCTGAGGAGCTGGGAGGACTGAGAGCACCGCAGCAGCTCTTCACCAGCTGGGAGAGGGCTGCTGTAAAAAAGGCCATTTTCCAAGGCACTCTCAATTACCTGAAGAGGCTCCACTAACCCCCTAGTGTAAGACAAAGTCTGGAAGGCACAATGCAAATTCTCATCAGCGGTATATCAGATGCAACTGAAATGTGTTCATTATCCCGAACATGGTATTCTGCCCCTCGTTATGTCCTCAGGGTGCCTCATTCTTCGACGTACTTTCTGCCTTTAGTCTGTATAACACAGCCTCAGTAATAGCCCATCTAGCCTGCCATTTTCCTCCCTGGAGGAGGACAGACGGTGAGCACTAAATGCTGCCCAAGCAGCTGGTTGCTCGCTTTTTTGTCCCCACATGGGCCCCTGCTGTCCTGCCTTACAGGCGCTTCAGCCAGGGGTTCTGCTGCTGCCACCGATTTCCCCAAAACCCATCCCCATGGCTGCTATATTCTCTATGTGTGTGTGTTCTCTTAGCAATGCAGGACTGTAGCACCTTCAGTAATTTGTTAGATCTTTTGCAGGAGAATCATACATGTGGTGGAAAAATGTAGCCTGCATACACAACTGTCTGTCTGATGTGAAAATCTGGTAGCACACCAACTGCTTCCTTCCCTGCAGTGCAGACTGACCATTTTGAGGATACATATGCATAGGGGGTGATTTTGTGCAAGAATGTGTTAGTGTGGATGCAGCACTGAATGACTGCAGTTCTATTAATTCTAAGGACACCCTGAGCTTAGAAACAATTTAGTTTGATTTGTATCAAATTAAGAGAGCAAGCTAATGAGCTGTGTGGACCCAAGCTGGCTCAGATGTCTGTACCGTCATCTACAGCACTTTGGGTTATCAAGTCAGGGTGCTGGAGGGAACAGTATGGGAACATCTGAGCTGCTCGTACAGAACCAGCACAGGTCCAGTGGGGCCAGAACCGCATGTTGGATAACTGATCCTGATGGCTTGTAGCTGAAGCAGTTTGGCTCTTGAGATATTCTTCTCTGATGCTTTAATTGGGATTTTCATTACACCAAGTATCCCAGTCTCTCGTTACCCTGCATGTAGATTTGTGTACGTTACAGGTCTAACACAATCCTGTCCCTCTTGAGTGTGTGATCTGAAAGGTGTTGAGCTAAATTTTCTGTGCCTCAGCAAACTACACTGTTGTGAGCCTTTGGGTAGCAAGACAAAGTTGCAAGAAATATGCAAATATTCTATTGCTCTCCTCCCACCGCCCTCTTTCTCAGCTAGACTACAGGCTTTCTTATTTATAGTTGGCAGAACCCCTCTGCTTTATTGCTATTAATTTGCCTGACTTGCTGAATTTCTGCCATTCAGTTTTCTAGTTGGCGATTAATTGCTCTGAAGGATACAAAAGGATTAAACATATTTGCTCGTCCTGCCTTGGGAGGGCTAGGTAGTAGGATGTGTAAAACAACGACCTCTTATTTACACACTCGGATCTTAGGAGCAGGGAGTTCCCTCTTCTTGCAGTAGAATATAAGTTTGCTGGTCGGTTGTTAGTTCCTCAGGGATCATAGCCCTCATTACAGCATTTCCAGCTTCATAAGACTGTTGTGAGGCTAAGGTTAAGTTTGTAAACCCCTCTGAGACCTTGAAGGAGAAGTAAATAGCATTACTACGGTATTGAAACTTAAAACTGTTAAGCAGTGCTAAAGGCTAAGCTAGAGAAATGATACCTTAGGGACTGGAGGGATATCTTTGCAGGTTATGTCTGAGATGACATCAGCTTGTAGAAGAGGCATTATATTACAAGATTGTCTGTGTATGGAAATGAAATGATGGGAGAAAATAATTTCTAGAAAAATGTATTTTAAGCCTGTTTACTATGCAGCCTTCACCGCTGGGACTGGCACCATGATACTGTCAGGGGACTTGTAGAAAGGAAGAGTTGAAAGTAAAGCTGTTGAACTTCCATCAAAGGCTTTGACAGAACACTTTTATTTGTATAATTAAAAAGTTTTCACTGGAAATGTTGTTATTGACTAATGGTTGTGTCAAAGCTAGACAAACGTCAAAGGTCTTTTACAGGAACAAAGATCACTGCATGTTTTAGGGAGGAAGGGACACTTCTTTCTTTTCACCAGGAGGCAAATGGCTCAGAGGCAGCTCCTGGAATTGAGAAACAAACTACCAAAGATAAAAGTTTGGAAATTAATATTATAATATTATAGCTTTCACATGCATCTTTCCAGTCAGGAATGCTGATTTATGTATTTTCACTTTTCACCTTTGTGTTTTCAATGCCAAGATTCTTGTGATTTGGTAAACTTCTTTGCAAAACATCGAATTGTAATGCCATTTCCTCTGAAGAAAAAGTATGCCTTTGGGTCTGTTGAATAATAAAGAGGATATATACTTTTATGTCACTGATACTTCAGCTCTGCTTTATTAACAAAGGTCATATTTCCATTTTTGGTTTCCAGCCATAACACAAAAACAACATCTTGGCTAGATCCACGGTGCCTGAACAAACAGCAGAAGCCTCTAGAAGAATGTGAAGATGATGGTAAGAGACTGAAAATAGTGAAATAATAATGTGTTTGGTCCATTTCCAGGTGGCTTTCTTCCTTTCCTTTTCCCCTTTCCAGTAACCTGTGTTCAGAAATCCTTTTTTTTTTTAAAAAAAAAAAAAAAGGTTTATTAGTAAGTGCATAGAGACAATATCCATTATGTTGTTGTAAAATCACTGTCTGTGTATGTAAAATAGCCATTGAGATGGCAGATCGTTTAATAAAAATCAATGAGGTGCTAGAAGTAAGAGGCCTCTGATTTTGCAAAGGCATTTGAATAGTCACTAATGCTGAACGAGACTCAAAGCTTTCTAAGATGTTTGCTCCTTGGATTGCTGTGTAGGAGGAAAGCGACTGAGTCTCTGTGGGCTTCACTGTGTTATGCTTCAACCACCTGCTTTACATGAATTCAAGGAGTTATGTTCTTACTTGCTTGTTTGAGCAGAAATAACTCAATTGCTTCACCTCTACTGTTAAATTCTGACAGTCCACTTAATGTAATGATTGCTGAAAACAAGTTCCGTTTGAAAGTGTAGATTTTTGCCACTGAAAATTTACACTGATGTAATTTTGTATTCCTTGAGATGTTGGAAATGCAAGCCACTGTCCAATTTAGAGCAGCCAAGTGCAGGACTGTTAAAGGAGGTTGTTTCCCTGCATCCTTTAGTTGATGCTGGAAGAAAAAGGGAATCGTGATGAAAGTAACTTAAATGTTTGGGAAAACCTGCATGGAAATTTTGGTCTACAGACCAGGAAAGGTGATGGTGTTCTAATGCATAATTTTGGCTAACACAATGCTGTCATGGTAGACATATGTTAAAAATGGAGGGATTTGCTTCATCAGTGTTGGTCCTTTCCTTGTAAAATTAGTTTTCGTAGTGTGATTAACCTCCTGCTGGTGTGAGTCAACTCAATAAGAATTGTGATTTTATTTTGGAAAAGAATCAGCTCGGTTCCCTTTTACTGGTAGGTTCAAATCTGGCCTCCAGAACTGCTGTGTTTATTTTTGCACACGCGGTTTTTCAACCTCAGCTTCCTTTCACGTGTGAGATTTTGCAGGATGTGAGAACTTGCCTGTGCAGCTTTTGCTGCTGTGGTGAAGCAGGTCACCAACTTCCTAGTGCACGGTGCAGCACAACCCTGAACCACAAGGATGTGCAAAGCTCAGGCAAAAGCTGAGCATTCTGAGCTGACGCCTGCTTCAGATCCTTAGCAACTGGCATCATTTGTTAGGGAGCTTTGCTCTTTCAGAGGGTAGTTTTCCCTGAAGCACAACTTCTGTCCTGGCTGTCTCTACCGGCAAGACTCCCACTACATCGATAGCCCCAGTGATGCCAACAAGTGGCATGTACTGCTGTGGGTCAGCGTGCCCCACGCCGTGCTCTGAGCCAGGGCAAGGAGCAGCCAGTAGGATGAGTCAGCAACGGGTGGCTGAGCTCCTCTGTTAAACAGTATTAAGTCTCCTTGCAGAAGGGAAAGTCTTTCTCTTGTCCTCTTAGCAATTAGAAAACAAACGTTGGAATAATTTATTTTATTGGGATTAGAAACATACCTCTAGTATTTTTGTATTTAATTAAATTCATAGTTTTGCAGAGTCGTAGCATTTTCGTTTATCAGGTCCTTAAAATCAGCTGATTTCATCTTCCCCCACACCCCTTCACTTCATTCACTGAGTTGCTCATTAATGAATATTTTTAACTTTCAGTAGTTAAACTAGTTGCTCCATAGGTACAGCAGTGCACTGCGCTGTTTTGCTTGGCTGCTGGGATCTTGCTTTGCACAGAAGACGAATTCTATTTCAGAAAACAGTGTGAGCACAGAGGAGAGAAGGTTATTTTTACTACGTCATAGAAGCTGTCCATTCTTGGCGATGTTGGATGTGTTTCCACTGAAGTCAGGGGCATTCCTGCTCTGTTTTATTTGTTGTGTGTTTGTGTGCTTGAGTTTTCAGGCTGGATCCCATCCTGTTTGTGGTCTTTTTATAAATGTTAGACGCAGTTTCAAATTTGTTTGGGTGCAGTTGCTTTGTGTTTTTTCTTCATCAGGATATGTGTCCCTACAAGTTTTTGGTTGTTTCCAGTTGTTTAGGCTATCAAAGGAAATTGCAATTCATATTTCATGCTAATGGTCCTGTTTTGGTAGACTACATTTGTATTGCAAACAGGTCGTGGAAGTGGTTTTTTAGGTGTCCCAATTTTCGAAACCAATGCTGTGACACTACATCTGTGGCTTATACTCTACTGTATTAGGTCCAAGATTGTTTTTACCATCTTTGTTCTGGTTTTGTCATCATCTTTCATTTTCAGACTGCATTATTATTATTTATAGGCTAAGCAATACTTTAATCATCTGTGTCACTGTTAACTTATGAATATGGAGCAGATAATGATAAATGGAGCAACAGTGAATATTGATGGCTTTGTGTCTTTGAAAAATTATGTGATCTTTGTCCCAGGTGCCCTGCTAAAAGTGGTACATTCCTGTATATGCCTCACCAGCGCATCTGGACTTCAGTGTGGGCCTGCGCCTCCAGTTAAACAAGGCGCTTCACTTTGTGTCTATCTTAAATCATCTGAGTAGTTACAGTGAAGTCAATTGGACCTTGTATGCACATAAATTTAGGCACTTTCTTGAAAACCTTGCTACATTAGTTCTTATTTAGATGCAAGGTTTTCCTCTCAGATTTCTTCATTAGTATTCAGGTCTGGCCTTCTGATAGATCTGTTTGTCTGCAGAATGGATTGTGAAGGTCAGACCATACAGATCTGAGGGAGTAGCTTCACTACGGTGAGAACAACACAAATGTGTTACTTTG
Organism: Leptosomus discolor; assembly: GCF_034619465.1. Lineage (NCBI taxonomy): Eukaryota > Metazoa > Chordata > Aves > Leptosomiformes > Leptosomidae > Leptosomus > Leptosomus discolor. The sequence goes on from NC_141399.1 coordinate 7,786,883, forward strand.
CCGTATCAAACCGTAGCATGGACGTGGTCAATTGGTACAAGTATTTTGAGAATGCAAGAACCAGTTCTTTCATTATCTACCTCAGATCCATCAATATTCTGATCACTAAAGTGTGATAAATGGAAAGCTTGGGCTTGGTCTGTAGAAAATTAGTGCTGGTTCTGCTGTTTGCTGTAGGGAATTTCTTGCTTGGTGCTGGTATCTGAAATTTTCTTTTAATTTTTTCTGTCTCATTTACTGCTCTTCCCTTGGAGAAGAAGGGGTACACACGGAGGAACTGGACAGTGAACTAGGTAAATCATCCATCTCTCGTTTTGCTGTTTGACTTCAACTGCACTGTTTTAAGCATTTAATTACTTACTTTCTCCTTTGTATCATTTTGCATCTTTCAGTTTTTTGTTTCAACAAGCTTAATTTATCAGCAAAACTTCCCTAGCGCATAAAGCATTCATCTTCCCCTAGCTTCAGATCTGCAGTGTTTTTCTTACGGATTCAGAGCCTGAAGAAAGCTGGAGGGCCTTAATCTTGCAAAGTTTGTTTAAAGTTGCTTCCTCCGAGACCCTGCAGAAGTCAGGGGCTTTTCCATTGGCATCACTCGCACCAGGAGAAAGCTTATAGATGCCAAAGTTGAAATCAAGTAGCTAATGATGCTTTTTCACTGGGGCCAAAGACATTTTCCAGACAAGAGAAGCAAAGTGTGATTTAGAAAGTTTAGGTATTCCATAAGATGCTTCTGCTGAGCTTGTGAATGAAATAGGTGAAAATTTTGCCTCAGTAAGTGATTTTATAAACAGCTTATTTTCAATGATGTGGTACACTTCTGTTTGCTGCATCTTTTTGCGAAGAATGCTGTCTTGATATCTAATCTCAGCAGTGCTCATTGTTTATACTGATGGTGGAGGTAGTTGTTATTTCTGTTCAGCTATGCTCTAGTGCACTTGGAAAGCTGAAAGGCATAGGAGGTTGCATAGGATTTTATTTCCACTAGGTCTATTACAGCTTTTAGAAAGGACTGTATTTACAGTTTATAGTTGTGCGTACTGGAGGATTGTGTTACCAGAAAATTAACCTCTGGTTTCTGTAATGACTTGCAAGTGTATTCTGCTTCCTGCTTCCGTGTGATTGATACAGCACCAGCAGCCAGCAGCTATTGAGTGGACTTCCAACGCTACTCCAGGAACTGTTCTTCTGGGTAATAATGCCTGGAATAATGTTGGAGGCCTAATTTCTTTTACTGCAAGAATTTGAAAGAGATGACAATTTAAAGAAGAATGCAGTCCCTTTAGTGGTACATTAGCATTACGTGCAGCTCACACAAATAATGCACAGCAGACCAAGTAACACCAGAAGTAGGTGGATGCACACCAACAGCCTACAAAGATTTCTCACAGACGTCTTCACAAAGGGTGACTTAAAATAAAGAGAGAAGTTAAAAAAAAGAGCAAATATAGAGGCAGTAATGAAATGGAAATGTTCCCTTCTTTCAGTCTGATATCAGAATCCAGTGAGCTGAAAAAATAGATGCAAGGAAACTCATTAATTGATAAGCCTGACCCCAGTTCTGCAGGCTTTTACATACACAAGTGTTTTGCTCAAACATCACGAGATACATTCCCTTTGTTTTGCTGCAGATAAGCTTTCCTGAGTTTACAGCCCATCGATATACTGTTAAGATTTGTAAATGTTGCTGTGTAAAGAAAGACGTTTCCAAACGGCTCGGTTACAGCAACATTGGGGAGGGGCATGAAAACATGGGGCCTGTTTGCTAACTGTCCTCGTGGTCAGTGTAAACTGGTTGGCACCAGATACTTAGCTTCTTAGCTTATCAACAGGTTCTCCTCTAAATATGAGAAAATTAAAACTTGAAGCTTGGCACAACAACTTGTTTTCCAAAGAGGTGGGTTGAATATGGAGTAATAGGTCACCTCTTTTTAACAGAATGTTGTACAGAAGGACACAAAAATTTAACCTTTAGAGTGGAATTGGACATGCACTTGGGCAGATCCTCCTGGCCTCACAGGGTGCAGCAAGAGCTGAGTATGCTGAGGTCATCTCCAGCTCCTTTATAGTGATGCATGGGTGCAAAATACCTAGTGGTTGGAGAAGTTCTTTTTTAGGAATCCAATCATCCCCTTTGTAAGGTAGGATACTAAACAGGAGCATCCCAGTAGGAATCCATGTATTTACCCCAGGCTTAAAAGTATAAAATTGAATATTTGTCCGTTGAATTTACCTGCTGACAAATGCTTTGAGACTGCAGAGTGCTATTTTGGATGTACCAAAATAAAAACCGTATGCCTCACTCAGGCTTCCGACGATGCAAAATGTTTTTGGAAATCTCGTATTTGCGATAAAATCTAATGCTCTGGGTCATCTTCAGTTTGTCAGGAGAGGTAGAGAAGGGAGATGAATAATTTAAAGCCACTAAGAAGCTAGACTCTGCAACATGGCTGTGGAGAATATTGCCTTTTGCTTTAGAGAACTTTCAGTGGGTTTAGAAGTTGGAAAGCTCATCTATGTAATCGACAAGTAATGTTTTGAAAGCTGCAGTTTTGTGTATTGTTACTTGTGAAAACATAGAGATATGCTCCCTAAATGGAAAGCTGCAGAAATAGAAAACTGGAAAGATTTTGGCACAGTATATTTCTGAGGTTAGGAAAGTGCTGGTTTTCTGACCTTCTGTGAAGATTCTTTAAAATAAGAGAAAAAAAATGAAATTTACTACCAAAACCTTTTGTGAACAGAAGAAAAACAAACAAATTTTTATTTAAACTTTAAAAATAAAAAATACTGAAGAGTCCAAAATAGACATAAGACATTTAGCAGGAAAAAGTTGCGGTAAAGTCATTTTAAGGCATTTGTGCGTTACTTCTCCCCTCCCTCATTCGTTTTTTATTTTTCTTCCACCCCGGCTTGGTCTCTTTCACTGTAGCGCAACGAATTAAATGGCTGCCCCAACTTGTGATTTCCCTGATTGCATCCTAGGTCTTAATTTAATTGCACTGAAACTCTTTAAGCCAGTCCCACAGTGTTTTCACCGTATGGGACACTTTTTTGCAAACCTGAGAGTTCCCTTTGCAAAAAGACTTTCAAGACTGGCCTCTAGCTTTCTAACTTTTTCTCACATATGCTTGCACGGTGTAAAGGATTATCTGTTTCTGAAGCGTTCGTTTCAGATCAGTCTGCTGATAAAATTGTGGAGTATTTTCATGCCCAAAAGTTAGCACTGGCTTGCATTTAATCGCTTATGTCTCAAGGAATCCAAAGATGTTAAACCCAATAAGGATAAAACAAGAATGAAAAACCTACCTTATATCTGTAATAAAGGAGATCTAGAGCAAAAACCATGAAAATCGATTTAATCTGATCTTCAGCCAATTCTGAACACAAACATAAACTTTGAGTAATTAGTCCATGTGTGTTTTTATAGATTCTGTTCGTCTCCAGTCTGGAGATATTTCTATCCTTATGGCAACATAGTTGAAGTCTATAAATACAGAACTAGATAGTTGCATTTATTCTAATTAATGGACCATTGTTGATTGTATTGGCTCAGCAATTGATGCCGTTAATAAAAAGAAATCTTCGCATTTGATAATAAACAAACATAGATTATTTGCTATCAGTCTTGTCAATTTAGTGATTAATATTGAGGAATTATTTTGCATGGGGTATTTGAACTTGTGTTATCTGACAGTGGCTTTTTTTTTTTTCCCCTTAAGTGAATGTGCAGTCTGTAGAACCATACTTGCACAGTCCATAGTGTGGTGGAGCCTTCTTTTGAGTTGATTCACAGTATTACACAAACACACCACTCTGTATTGTTAATAGCATGATTATTTTGGTACGCACAGCCAATGGGAACATTGTGTTTAAATGAGAGGGACAAGGATCAGGCCCTTAAGTAATACATACAGCTTTAATAACCCCCAGTTGGATGCTGAAGTGATTTTATTATGTTTACTAATTATAGTTACAGTACTACATGCAGTCTAGAAAATCAACAGGAACAAAAGCGGATACACTTCCAAATGTTAATTTTATCTTCAGAATTGTTTTTTGTTAATTATGCTAATTAAAAAAGGAAATCTCTGTTACATGTGGTTACAGCAATGTGTGTTTTTACATTAAGTGCTATGCAGTGAAATACATCTGTGTGTGCCAGCCCCACTTGGGTGGATTCTGTATGCCCGGCGTTTACGTTAAATTCACTTTGTCCTGTTTCAAGATGGGCTTTTGTGTTGGGCTCATGGTTGAGCAATGCAGTGTAAATCCCTAAGAAAGGAGTAAAACCCCCCTCTTTTCAGCAGTGGTGAGCATAAATGGCTCGGCCCCGGTACAGGAGATGAGCGTGGTCCCTCTGTTAGAGTGCTACAATTGCTTGCCGTAATCTTGCCCATATTCATAGTCTGGCACTTAAATGGCTTTGGCCTGTTGCCTGCCTTGACTTCCACTGCAGTGCTGCATCCAGGGCCGCTCTGCCCATGGTGGTGAAACCAGGAAGGTACCTGAGGTACTCCCAGAAAGGAAATTTATTAATCATTTGTTCGTAAATCCAAAATCAACTGGCATGGGCATCTTCCCACTGATTTGATAACCCTCACAGGACAGGGTATGACGTTGGTGCTATGCTATGCCAGCCTTTAAAAGGACGCTGTGGTTGTTCTGAAAAGTGTTCAAAGCAAAGTCTGAGCTATTGATGAGTTTTGCACGGCGAGCAGAAGCATCTCCCTGTCAGAAAAAAAATGCATTGGAGTCTTCAGTAATGCTTTTTCTGTTTCCAGAGTTGCCCGCTGGTTGGGAGAAAATTGAGGATCCCGTATATGGTGTCTACTATGTAGAGTAAGTGCTGCTCTCCTTTTCTGGTGTGGCTGTCGGGTGGAGGAAGGCTTTCCTCCACAGCGGTCTGTCTGCTTTGTTGGTAGCCTCTCATACCGAGGAGGAGGAGGAAACCCTGGCCCCTTACAGGCTTCAGGGTTGCTATAGGGGCTGGGAGGGGGCAGCCGTGCCTTGCCATTCCCCATCCTCTGGTGGGCTCTGGCAGCAGCACCCTGGGGTGGGGGTGGGCTCAGACGAGACAGAAGCACCCTGGGAGGGGGTTGAGCTCCAGGGGTGAGCTCAAGCAAGACAGGAGCACCCTAGGATTGGGGCGTGCTGGAGCCCCAGCACCTCAGGAAGTACTTTTATCCAGAGAACATTAACAATTGTGCAATTAATGAGCTCAATCCCCTTCGTACAGTGCTATGATCACAATACCAGTGTGCAAAGCAGACTGCTGGTTCAGTTACAAGTCAGAAGAAGCTCAGAAGGAGGAATGAACAAGCCTGTGTGACCAAACAGCCATGGCAGGGGTTCTTGCGTCAAGCTCTGTTGTTGTGAATAGAATTACAGGTTTAATGGGACTTTCTTGCATCAAGCTCTGTTGTTGTGAATAGAATTACAGGTTTAATGGGACTCTCTCTAGAATTAGAACAGCTTCTTCTTTATCTAGATGTCAGATCACTCCCTTGGGAAACCAGAGATTTGAGTTTTGTTTCATCACTGACCCCATAAAATGAATTTTTAATTATGTGTATACTCCTGTCTAGTAGGATGGCTTATGATAGCCCTCAGAATAGACATGGTATACAGTTTCTGTCTGCTTTGGCTCATTTCTGACCCTACCATCTGTGCCTAGGGAAACAAGGTTAGCAAACTGTGTAATTAAGGCTTGACATTTATTTACCGAAGACATCAAGAATATTTTTCGGCTATTAAATGCCATGCCAAGAGGTCTTTACAGCATTTTTTCCTGTCACTTTATATATACATGCCCATTAGTTTTGTGGTACTCCTTAGTGATGAAATTAAATAGAAAAGTAACAGCAATGAGACATAAGTTTGTTTTACTTACTATCAATAAGCTAGCAAGATGGTTATAATTTGAGCATTTGCCTTTTTCCCTTCCAATTCAGGCACTCTATTCTTGCATAATAGATTTTATTGAGAAACAACTATATCATCAAAAAGTTTATATCATTTTTAAAGTAGTTATCATTTTTTCTTTCTGAAGATATCTTGAAATGGGAAATTTTTACAGAATTCATTAACTTGTTTTTATTTGATTAGTTAATTTTTTTCCAGTGATTTAATGTTGATCTTAGCAGAAGAAATTCTGAACATCACTCTTTAGAGTGCTTCTATCATAATTACTTGAAAAAGTGGTTGTTTTTTCATGCAGGGCAGGGGTTGATAAAGACGTGTGGGATAGGTGACAATAAAATAGCAAGTTCTTCATGGTATACTTCGCTTTGGATACAAAGATGGGCTTTAAGCTAATATAATTTTCTAAGGTCTACTTGCCTCTTTGCTGTAGCAAAATCACTATTGAAAAATTACTCATGAGCAGCTCATCTCAGCTGCAGCCGTCAGCTGCAGAGAGTCCCCAGACGTGCCCCCACTGCCCTGGCATCTGTGACTGGTGTTTGTCATTTGGTTTCATAAAATGGTTAATCCTCCGCGGAGTGCGTTGCTTGTCTGCCATGTTTGGGGCTGGGCTGCTCTTTTTTTCCTTTTCCTGAGACTGGTAAGAAGGATTGGCTCTAAACATCTCATACGGGTCAAAAGCTGCCTAGTGGCTCTCCACGGAGGACAGCTGAAGTTTCACCAAGGGCTGGTTTCCGCTGGGAGTATTTGCTGGTGGCTGATTCTGAATATATTTTGCTCAGTTTGGAGCCCAGCTTTTCAGCTCATAGCCTACATCCCTGCAGATATTTTTAAGACAGCCTGTTAATAGTGTGCATGGGTGAGATAGCTGACGGATGTTACCAGTTGTTGGATTTTGTTTCAGATTTTAACTTCAGTGAGCCAGGGAATAACTGCACCTCTAGGATTCTGGTGAAAGCAGGGATGATATACACCTGTCCTTTAAAATACAATCAGACAGAGCGCCTTTTCTGCTTTAATCTCATTTTGCACAGATAGATCACTAGTTTAATACATTTGAAGGAATTAGCCATTCCTACTCAAGACATCATATCAGTACGGGAATCCACTTGTCTTCCTAAATATGCTTTTTGGCACGACTAGGTGAGCCACTGCTGTTGGGTTTGTTTGGGATTTTACTCTTTTCCTCAGAGGAGTTCCATGCCTGGCCGTCATTCCTGCTTGTCACATAAAGGGTTTCCTAATTTATTGCTCTCTTTTCATCTCCAGCCACATCAACCGGAAAACACAGTATGAAAACCCAGTTCTTGAAGCAAAGAGGAAGAAACAGCTTGAGCAACAGCAACAGCCACCAGAAGGTTGGCACCACTGAGGGTGTGATGGTTGGGATTTTCGTGAGGGAACGTGACCTCCCTTGCCTTGGCAGCACCGTGCCAATGTGTTTGTCCTTCCTTCTGTGGCCTTAGCGTTTAAAGGCAAAATGACGTGCACAGGAAAGGTTGTGTATGACCTTCATGTAAGATGCAGCAAAGGAGAAAATCTAAACTGTATAGCCACTTAAACATAGTAGCTTTCACCCATGTTAAAGGGGAGGGATTTTTCTTTTTTAATGTCCTTTATTTCTGGAAAGTTTCTAGGCTTTACAAATTAAAACACACATTTTCCTCTTTAATCTGCTCCATCAAGTCACTCACTGTACCTGGTGTTGTTCCAGTCTGCATTGGGACTCACAGGGGATGAGTGGGCATTTACATGTGCACTAGAGAACCCCGTCTGCATGAGAGACTTCTTAACCAAAGACCTTAGGATGTTGTCAAGCTCTAACATCTGAAGTGATTTCATTATTTTAAAACATTTTTTGCCCCCTTTTTTTTCTTTTTTTCTTTTTTTTCTTTTTTTTCTTTAAATGCAGCCCAACTGCAGTGAGGGGCCTGTGGCATTTGGGTTTGTTTTGGTGCCTTCGTGGCTTTCACACCATTTCACAACAGTTATTATCCAAGGGGAAAATAACTTAGGCTTCAGCATTCCTCCTGCAGCCCCATTTCCTGCAACACCAGCTCTTCTGCTTAGATGCCATGAGTGCCACGGGGAATAGATTTCATATAAATGTGGAGACCACTTAGGTGCAAATCGAGTCCCAAGTTTGAGTGTGAGGTATGGTGTCCCAGCAGGCAGATCAGTTGACTTGGATATAGAGGGTTCTCTAGATCTGGTTTTTGGACATCCCATTCATTTTATTCTCTCTCTCCGTGACACTGTTTCCTCTCTTGCCATGCTTCTCACATCTCCTCCGCTTGAGCCCCACACTCCAGTGTGTGTATGTGCAGGAGCTCTTCGTGCTGCTGTGAAACAAGTAACGTTTCCCTCTCTGCCCTCTCTAGAATGGACAGAGGAGTGTCCATCTCTCCCACCACCCGCTGCTCCAAACCATGTTTCAAACAACCAAGAGGCAGCTCGGGAAGCACCAGTGCAAGGTAACGACCTTGTTAAACCAGTTGTAAAAGTGCAACAAGGTTTTTTTCCTGAGTGTGAAATTCCCTCAGCCACCAGCAAAGGGAGTATCTCCACGACTAGTGTCACACACCAGGGCATGTGCCTGCTTATCTGGATTCCCATAGATTTTGAGACTAGTTGTTTCAAGACCACATTTGTTGACAAATGCAAGAGGCAAATGACATCACCTGCATCAAAAATGGATTGTGGCTATTCTCTGTGTAGCATTCAAATCTTTAAAAGACATGGTGAAAACATGAGTTACAACATCGGTGGGATTTAACGGCAACTGCAGTGGATGCAAGTGCAAGTAGGAGGAGACCGTTTTCAACAGAGCTGTGTGGATATGCAAGGTTTAGGCTTTTATACCTTCTAAACTCTACTGGGTTTAGAATGTCACTCTTATAATAAGATCTGGTGCAGAGATTTCTTTCGGTACTCGTACATCAACATTCCCTCCCGAAAAGCTGCACAAAATCTCACCATGTTGTGCTGTGATTAAGACACGGACATGGTCATGTTTTAGTTTGAGAGCCAGAGCCAATGTCACCCGACGTGTGCATTAGTGGACAGGTAGAGTTTCAAGTTAAAGTACTTTAAGAGCTCTGGAAACTGGTCGGTGTATTTGGGAGCTGTGATGCGTATAGGTTGCCGGCACTGTTTGGCAGGACCTTGGTTTTGGGGACCTTGGGTGTCTTGGTTGCAATTGTGACAACTGAGCAGCCAGGTTCTGTTAATGCCATGGATTAGTCTGGCTGGCAACTTCATGGATTTTCCTTTTTTGCATGCTTTGAATCCAAATGGAAATCTGGGGATGGGGAGGGGGTAGGAGCTGGGGTGAACACCAGAAGAGGGAGATCCTCTGCCGTTTGGAGAGCTTTGCAGAGCTACTAGGCCTCCATGCCAAATTTGACTTTCTGTAGTAACAGAGGGCAAAGAGGCACTAGGGCTTTGGCAAACATCATGTTTCTGAAAAATCAGAGTTGAAGCTCCTCTGGGAAGCTCTGCACGAGGAGGGAATAATAATAGGTCCAAGTACTGCAGACCTACTTTGATGTTGTATGTGTACAAGTACTTTGGGCTATTACAGCCTTATTTGTTAGTGTTAATGGTCTGTATATAGCCAACTGCTCACAGACCAGTCACTTGTCTTAAATCACTAACCAGACAGGACATGAATCATTCCTGAATTTGCAGCATGAGCTGAAACATTGCCAGGTTCAGGTTGCCAGCAAGGGCACAGAGTTCCACTTGTACCTGTTGCAGTACAAGTGCTCTCTGGTTACAAGTGGTTATAAGTAGGCTTCATCTTCGGCTACATCTAAATTGCACAGCAAGCAAATGGCATTGCCATAATCTGCAGGAACCAGAGGCTGGGGAAGGTGAGAGAGGGGGCGTCTGGCTGGAGGATGTCATCCTGACAGAGCTGGGAGCAGCCCAGGGGAGGGCTGCCCCCAGGAGCTGGGAATGCAGGTCAGCCGTGGTCTGTGAAGGCGAACCCAGTGTGGGTGCTGCTGTCCCAGGCAGCCTTTCCTGCCGTGAAGAGCCAGGGAGTGCTCTCTGCTGCAGGTGGCAGCAGATCAGCCCTTCCAGAACAGATACGTAAAATTTAACAGTATCCAAAGCCCCCAGCGCATTCCTGAGGGGTGTTAGAGTACATTAGAGTAATCGAGACTTGCAGCGAGGAAAAATGCAGGAGATCTGGGGATGGTACCCTGACCATCAGGCATCTGGAGTTAGGCATGGCATCAGAGTGCCCCCAAAATCCTTGTCTTCCTCGGGGAGACATCTGTGAATGCCACCTCTGCCTTTTACGCTGTCAGGCTGAAGCGAGGGCTGCCCAAGCATCCATGCACAGCAATGCAAAGGACTCGTCGTGCAGGGGATGGCATTAGGAGCCTCACTCAGCTCTCGACTCACTCCTGACTGCCAGCCACTGAAATTGTGCAGCAACATTACAGGAGAGCATTAGCCTGTCTCAGCACCACTCTGAGTGACACGTCCTGGTACCCGCTGACGACTCCTTCTCTCTTTCATTCCTTCCTCTTCCTTTCTCAGCACTGCTCCCTCTTCTCTTGCTCCCCATTTGCAGCAGCTATTTGCAGCTTCCCTGTCTCCCTGCCCTGCACCCAGGGGTTTCCATCTCTTCCACTGATGGCACTGCTGGTGGGGGCATGGGCACAAGGACCTCTCCTTGTGCCCCTGGCACCGCTCTCCCATCTGGCATTTTATAGATACACTCATTTAAAATGTGATCCCCTCCCAAATTCTGTAGGTGGGACGTAGTCTATGGTGCTGCTACCCTGTTACTGCAGGGCAGGTTCGCCCTGTATCTGTAGGCAGACGCCAGCAATCTGTGCTGGTTCTGCTTCTCTTTGAACCAGAAATCAGCACAGGACCAAGCCCCGCTGCACGTTGCCCCTCAGCTCTGTTTGTTGCCTGAGACGTTGGGTTGCACTTTGATAGTCAGGGCTTGTTTGCAGCTTGGGGTCTGAGCAGTACATCTGCCCACGACGTGCAGGAATACCGTGTTCCTGTGCTAACTTTCAAAGGTGGAAGGCTGCAAGTCCTCATACTGCCCCCTCATGAATAATCTTCAAATATACTTCCCCTCCCCAATCAAAGGCTTACGAGTCTCAAATCCCCTCACTCTCCCTCAAGGTCTCCTTTCTGAACAGAGGCCCATGGCGATGCTGCGGAGGTTTTTGAAAGTACGCCAGCTCCCCTGGCTGCGATATGCACTGCTGATCCCAGAGCTGTCACCAGAGGGCTTAGTGGCACAGTCTTTTCCCCTCCAAGCATTAAGAAAAATTAAAAGTCCAAAGGTGTTTAGTGTTGGCACTGTGAAGTACAGCAACCATGATTCCTTTTCTAAGCCTGTGCAACATGCATTGCAAGGATATGCTTTTGTCTTTGGAGCCCCTCATTCCCTCTTAACCATGCTCCCAGAGAGCATTAACGGCCCTCCAGCACAGCCGCTCTGGTCCTGGGCCGCTCTTTGATCCATACTTCACAACAGCAGTGTTTCATCCACAACAAGCAAGGAGCAGAAGGGAAAGAGAAAAGACTTCAAACAGTGTCTGAAGAACAACATCAGCGTCCTCCCCTTTTTCACTGGCGGGAGGTCACAGGGTGGTAGCAATGGTGGGGCGGGGGCGGTTGTGCTAAAGGGTTATGCAGTGTCTTGCCAGAGCTCAGAAGTTGCTTTTTTGCTCGGTGGGTTGGGAGAAGGCCAAGTGGTGAAAAACGTAACGATACTCCTTTCTGCAGAAGCTCCCGCTGCAGACTCCTTCTGTAGGAGGCATTTGTACTGCCCCTGTCCCGTCCTTCCTGGGATGGATATAACCACCTCAGGACGGAGATAAGACGTGTATCTAAGCCAGCATTGCCAGCTTTAATGTATCCCATTCTTTAAAGCAGCATGTTTTCCCCTTTGTAGCCTTGGGGCTTTGGTGTGCACAACCACAGCTAACAAAGCGCCAGGTACTAGGGTTTTTGCTCACTCCTTTTACTGCGTGATTAGATCCGAGGAGACGGGTGGAGTGCGATGAGGTGAGAGGATGCTGGAGAGAAGTGCAGCCCCATCCCAGCACACCGCTGTGTTTGTCTGTGTACTTGTTAGAATGGGGAGGGGCAAAGGAAAAACAGATCAAACGCCCTTGCCTGCCTGTTTATAGCTTTTTCCAAACTTCCTACACAGGAAAACCTTTTTTTACACGAAACCCGTCTGAGTTGAAAGGGAAGTTCATCCACACCAAGCTAAGGAAAAGCAGCAGGGGTTTTGGCTTCACTGTCGTTGGAGGGGATGAGCCAGATGAATTTCTCCAAATCAAAAGTTTGGTGCTTGACGGCCCCGCGGCGCTGGATGGCAAAATGGAGACAGGTACTGATGCTTTGCATCAAAATCACCACCACCACTTTGGTTTGTGTTTTTACAGCTGGTTTTATGTGCAATTCATAAAGGACTGTAGTCCTCATCCGCTTTTTGGGGAAAGGCATTCAGCTTTCCTATTAGCAAGCAGGGAAGTGAGATACATTGAGGGATATGTTCAAAATCTTGTAGCAAGGCACTTCATGTGCTGGAATTTCACCTCAGGTGTCAAAATATCCAGCTGGGGCTCTGCCAGCTCCTGCTCTCCCCATGCTGACCTGCAGAGAGGAGCCAGCAGTTGTGGGGTCCCGCATCAGGCTGTGGGTTACTGCTCCCTGCTGTGGCGTATTTTTGTAGGGCTGCATCACTGCGTGTTTGTGTATCTGCTGTAGCACTCACCTCATCTCCCAAGCTACTCCCAGGGAATGAGTGGAGGAGTGGGCTAGTTTGCATTTCCCTCTTTGGAGGTGCCAAAGGCCAATTAGTTTTGCCAGAGATCAGGCCCAGCATGTTGAAATTCTGTTAGGATTCACCTGAGGTCACAACTCCTCACTTGCAGGTGGAGCATCACAACATTAAACATCCCTGTGTTGCAGCCCCCAGTGTTAAAAAATGAATCATAACGTAATCAATACTTAGATTTCAGGCCGAAGTATGTCTGAGACATGACACATGGCACTGTATTTGAGCAGTTGGTATTTGAGAGCCTTCTGTAACAGCTCTCGTGCTCTCAGTTTTGTTTCTATCATATGTCAGCGTAGCACAGTGTGTAACAGTGAGAGCTGGGCTTCGAAATAACTGTTAAACGGGCCATATACCGTCATTTGAATTCATTAATTTTTTTCATGGGCCAATTCCAGTTTCACTTTCAAAAGTGTTTATGTACATAAAAGCTTTATGCAGTGAATCCATTGTGTACACATAGTTCTTGCTTGCCCGAGTGTCACCGCTCCTTTTCCTTGCTACTATTTACCTGTGAGTGGTACCTGTGGATACTGCAGATCAGCTTGCAAGCTTTAGTCCTCACCTTCCCAGGGTGAAATAAAGTATATATTTGGTATATCTGTCTGTGTCCTTTGCAGGGGACGTCATAGTCAGCGTGAACGATACCTGCGTGCTGGGGCACACTCACGCTCAAGTTGTGAAAATCTTCCAGTCCATCCCCATCGGTGCCAGCGTAGACCTCGAACTGTGCCGAGGCTACCCCTTGCCCTTCGATCCCGATGATCCCAACACGAGCCTGGTTACATCCGTGGCAATTTTGGACAAAGAGCCCATCATTGTGAACGGGCAGGAAAATTACGACTCCCCGGCGAGCCACAGTAGTAAAACAGGGAAAGTAAATGGCACAAAGGAAGCAAGACCCAGCAGCCCAGCTGAGGTCTCTTCCAATGGACCCCATGGTTACCCCAATGACACAGTCTCTTTGGCATCTTCGATAGCAACGCAACCTGAACTCATAACTGTGCATATAGTGAAAGGGCCTATGGGCTTTGGGTTTACTATAGCAGACAGTCCTGGTGGAGGCGGCCAAAGAGTGAAACAAATCGTGGACAGCCCGCGGTGCCGCGGCCTGAAGGAGGGCGACCTTATAGTTGAAGTCAACAAGAAGAATGTGCAGAGCCTCACTCACAACCAGGTGGTGGATATGCTGATTGAATGTCCTAAGGGAAGCGAAGTCACGTTGCTGGTGCAGCGAGGAGGTAAGTTTTCAAAACTCCTTTAAAACGTTTCTTCTTGAAAGTTAAAAAAAATGCATGTCATGAAAGACCTGCTCTCCTAAGCTTCTCTGTAGAAAAGGTTTATGTCTTAAGGTGCAGGAGCTGCCCCAAGTTGGCTGTTGTCAGGTAACATAGATGATTTGATGCTGCACTGGGGGGAACGTGCATGTAGTTCCCATGCGCGCGTACACTACACACGTCTTCCCATAACGCAGAAAAGGGTGGTTACACGTATGTTTACACCTTTACTTACATAACAAACCTTGATCTCATGTTCATAAAACTTAATTATTTTGAATACAAAATGGACATTTCTTGAGCTGTTTTGGGAGATGGAAGAGGCTGTAATTTACAGTGTTCAAAATCAGATATCCCTTGACTCTTCATTGTGGAAGGGTTACATCTGGGATACAGTTGGGAGTGGAGGAAAGAATTTAAACTTCTCCAAGTTGTAAGCAATTGAAATGTTACTTCTGGACATGTCTGTCTGCTGTGCAAACGGGAGCTGAGCTCATTTTGGTTGCCTTGCTCAGAGGCCACCAACAGGTACAAAGAACACCCTACAGGCAGTGTGTCTGTGACTCACGTGTGAGCATGGGTGATAGGTCACCTGTCAGTGGGGTCAGTCCATCCACAGGAACTCTTTCCCTGCACATAGTAAGTGTAAAGTAATCTGAGGTAGCAAGCTTTAGTCCCACCTTTTAGTCTGTGGATTAAAATTACTAGAAAAGTTAGTGTCAAGCTCACAGGGAAAGTCCATGTCAGTTGTTGAGTCCAAAGTCAAGAGCAGAGGGATCAGTTCGCCCTCTCTCTGCTCCGGCATTGGCAGCGGGGATCTGAGAGGGGCAAAGCCCCAGCCCTGCTGCACTCCCTGTCCCACGCAGTGGTTTTAAAGGACGACGAGCACGTTGGTGCTCAGCACCTCACGGGATGAGCACGCTGCAGAGGCAGAGTTAAGCTGACAAGTAGGTGCCGAACACAGCCCCCAGCCAGCCCTGGGAGAAGTGTGTGATATCAAAGTACTTTTCTGATGCCTTTTCTAAAGTGTTTGATTGTACTAAGTTAGCAACCATAGCCAGTCCATTTTAATGGGGGACAGGCTGCTTTCTGAATTTGCAATCTGATTTGTTGTTTTTAAAGACCCATTTCAAGGAATTGAGGGCATTGATTTGGCAATTAATAGCAGCTCTGGAGAAAGCACTGCCTGCCTTATACTCCTTCCTTTCCAAGTGCTTACTGTGTTTTTGTATTTTGATAGTAAATTAAAAAGCAGAGAACAGACTATACTAAGAATTCTTCAATTTTCAAAATGTGAATTCCATAAAGACTTTTAATAGTAGAGAGGTTTAAAAAATGCACTGTGTTCTCATGATTAATATATGTACTATGGAGAAAACATGGTTGAAAGAAAAATAGCAGCTATTATTAATCCTCCCGGAGAGTGCATATATATCTGGTAACACCATACATTAATTATTTGAATTGTGGCTGACATTTAATAATCCTCCTTATGCCTGGAAGGCATAATGAAAAGATTCGAATAGGAAATAAAAGCATAGTTTTAATAAGATAGTTATTAGTTCCCTGGTAAGCTTGCTGAATCTCTCTCTCTTTTTTTTTTTTTTTTTTAATTTAATTGAGATACTAACCACATGTTGAGCATTTGCTATCACCTTCCCAGATAGATACCATATCAATCTCCTTGAACTGCCTCTCTCCCTCCCTCAAGGTCCTGATGCTTCCATTTGAGCACAGAGCACTTGCAGTTCCAAATTCCACGCTGTCGTGGTATGGGACTCAGAAACTGTGGTGGCCCTGGATCCAGAGTTAATCATTGAAACGTGTTTTTCTTCACATCCAGAAGAAAGCTGGACCAAAAGGCACTCAGGTTGTGGCACAGAAGCCAAGCAGAATACAGATAGCAATAGTAGCCCCAGAATCAGAACCAGCTAGGTTTGTTTGAAGCTTGTGAGATGGAGCTGGCTAAAATGCACCCAGCACTCAGTGCTGCTGCAGTTGGGTCCTTTCTCCTGTAACTTTACCTCGTGTTACTCCTGGCAAGTCGTTTATCGGAAGTACCATCCCCAGAGAAGGTGCCGCTATTTATTTTGGTCTGATTAAAGAAATGTATTCAGCTCCAGTGTCTGATAAGCTCCTTCAGGGCTCTTGAAGCAGTTCTTTAGCTTCACTGTCAGTTGTCTTTTCCTCCTCCTCCCTCTGGTGTCCACTGAAGAAAATGCTCAGATGCTGTCAGGCATCCTTGCATTAGCCTAACATTTGCATTCAGTCACGCTTTGCATGAAGCATCCCTGCAACACTAAGGCTGGTGTTCAGAGTTGTCGAAAGGATTTGTCAGAAGTGATTACTAATCAGGCAGAAAAATATCAGAAAGAGATGTGTAATATACAGGAAAATCTCTGCCTGCTCCAAGTTACTGGTGCACTCCCAACAACGAGGTTTAATTGTTAAAATGCAAACCCACAACTGCTGAGAGCAGCCCGTAAAATATTTACTGTGAAGTGTATGCAGCTAAAGTGCTGGCTTATGGGAGCAGGCGAGTCCTGCCGTTGCCTTTGAGTGAGGAACAGAAGGATGATTTCAGGAAGGATGAAGCTGAAATGCTCCCTCTGTGTGCTCGGCTGCTCACGTGTCATCTGAAAAACTGTTTGCAGGACTCATACAAGATTGGGGCAGGGGGATAAATGCATTAAGAGAGGTTCAATGTCAGGTCATTGAGATTTTTGCTTTCTAGAGGCCCCACAGAAAACTTGCCTTATCTATATTCTAATTTAATTTTTTTATTTTCTCCTTCTTCCTCCCCTCTCCAGAGCTTAATGATATTATTGCTGTTGTTTTCCTATTTCACCTATACATAGTGCTTGATAAAACACACTGAGCATATCTCATGGTTTGGACTTCAACAGTTGAGGGGTTCAGAAAGGCTGAACTCCGAGCAGAGGCAGGGCGCAGAGGTACTAATAGGGCTGTACACAAGAGCAGATCAGAAAAGCTGCTTTTGCTTAGCAAAATGAAGGGACAGAGGGAACAAAATTATTGTCTTTAGTTATTAGGTAGGAGAGATAGAAGATACTTAAACCAAAGAGCTGGCTGAAGAATAACTGGGTGTTGTTTGGCCGTGAGTAGTTTAAACTGGAAATAAGAAGAAAGTGCCAATCCATTAGAGCCTGTAAGTCAAACTGGAGGAGGCATAAAGGCTTTGCTGTCTGAAGGGGGAAGCTCATCAGCACATTTCAAGGGGATATGATGTGGTGCCTGCAACAGCAGAGGAGATGCTTAATAACCCAGCAGGACCATTCAAGGGCTGCGTACCTGGAAGTAAAGCAGTGCTACTGGTTCCAAAATGCAGAATTAAGCATATGTTTTTGTCTCTGAACTGCACAATGTAATTACACATTTCATGTTTTTTTAGAGATGGAATAAGACCACAAAAGGCACACTTTTATTTTGAGTATCTGTAGCTGAAAAGGTTCTTTTAACCTTGTACCTACCAAGTACATAAAGTACTTTCCTAAAAAAAAAAACCAAAACCCCGAGAGAAAGAAAGAAGGTAATAATATTTGCCACTTGAAATCCATTTGTCATTGAAGTCTTGTCTATGCACAGTAATCAACTCAAATAAGCAATTCTCAAATTCTCAAATACCTCTCCATTCTGCACAGATTCTATTCATAATAAAAGCAGCATTTTGTCAGAGTGATTTCACTGCTTCCCAAGGGACTTTTATGCTGGGAGTTGTGTCTGTGCTGGGACAGGTGGGGGACTGTTTCAGAACAAGTTATTCTGCAAAACTACTGTGCTTCATTTTTTGGAGTCACTAAGATCTGACATTTGTTTCGGCGAGAACGTACGTTTGTCTTACTGGTGTGTTTTGTGAATTATTTCAGAGTATATTTTTCCTTTTTTTTTTTCCTTTTCTTTTTTATAGGTCAGTCTTCCGTTCAGGTCACCCAAAAATATTGTGATTAGTTTGTGTTCAGTTACAAGAATTAAGCTGAGCAGTTTTCATGCATGTTTGAATGGAGTTTCCCTTCAAAGCTTTCATAGTTAGCGCTCAGTTGTGCCTTTATTCACCGGAAGGTTGAAAATAGCATAAACCTTGAGCCTGATCTACATAATCCCCTTGAAGATGTGTTCCTGCTTTGCTCCAGATCAGAGTAAAAGCATGCAGGTGAAATGTCACTCACATGTCGTGTGCAAATCATTAGAGTTTCTGATAGCTTTCCCTAGTGCCAAATTCACATTAAACTGGGGAGTGGAAATCTGTCTTCTGAAAAATAGATGATATATATGCTGAAGTTTCTAAGCTAAATGTATTTTATGGGAAGAAGAACCAATGCAACATCTACCTGTTGAAATGCCCATCAGTGGGAACCTGAGTCTTACCTCCATATAAAAGCAAAGTCTGTAGCAAATTCCCTGTTCGTGGTTCAGTTGACTGGAAGGTGTTTGTGGGGTGCGATGAGGTAGGTGGAAGTGAGGAGAGGTGTGTGCCAATAATCCTGCTCATTTGGTCCTTGACTCAGTGATCTTAAGAAGGTCCTTGTGATATATATGACTGCAAGAAAGATTTGTAGCGATGGAACAAAATTGCAAAGCAGTAAAGCAATCAACCTATTAAGTCTCCTTAGCTAGGTGGACCTTCCCTTGCTGTTCTGGTGATGTTCTTGGCATGTGAGGGTAATTAACCTCTGACACTTCCCACAGAGAGGAGTGAACTCCTCCTCCTTGTGCTGAAAATGCATGCTAGAGTCAACTGTCCTGGACTTGAAGGCTTTTTCTGTAGCCTAAAATGGAAGGACATCTTTTTTCTCTCTATTTATCTTATGTCCACACCATTGAAACATCGCATGGCGATATAAAGATAGGTGTCTTTTTCTTTGCACTGCTTGCTACAACTTCAGGCTCCCCTCAATCCAGGGTAGAGAGAGTTACAAGATGCTTTAGACACAGTGGGAAAACTTTACAAACAATATATCATAACAACTTATGATTGCCAGCACATTATAATAGTATAATTGAAATCAGATTCCTCTTTGAGATCTAGAGTGTCAAAATACAATGCTCAGGCATAAATGAGCAGTGGCATTGAGCATTAAATAGCTGAGCTGAGTGAAATCCATTATTGCTGCAGGTTTCAGAGGACGTCTCCTCACTACTCCATCCTTTCTGCCCCACCACAAACATCTATCAGCCTGAATTTTATAAGCAAAAATACTGTCTTTGTACTCATTTATGAAGACCCTCTCCACCCCTGGAAATGAAATATTCCCTTCCTGTCCTTACCAGAAGTGTTGGAAATGGATCATTTAGTGCTAAGAGCCAAAGAAAAGAAAAAAGCAGTATCTCACAGTGTTGGAATTAGAGCTTCTTTTCAGTTGCTATCCCTAATGATGTAAAACCATGGTAATTAGCGCTGCAATCAGCTATTCAGTGCAGACTTGAACTCTTTTGAACAAGCCACTCACTTCTGTTTGCCCTTTAGGCTTGCAGTGAAGAGCGAGTTGAAAGTCATGCCACTTAAGCATCTAGCTGCCAGAAAATTTCAAACTGTCTTAGCAGCTGCTGAATTAGAGGAAAAATTGAGTCCAAACTGCATTTAGGACAAAAATCACAACCTGGGAATCATCTGACCGTTACCACAGAGCGAGTTTGCCTGTGCCAAAGCTTCTGGAAAGTGAAGAAAAGTTCACCATTTCCAGCAGTGTTTTCAGTTCCTTATTAGGGAGGGAGCAGGGCATTACACTGAGGTCTTTGTCCTGTGTTTGGATCTGTAGGAAGCCCCTTGAACCCCATCTCGCTGAGCACAGAGCTGCTGGTACCAATCACTTTGCATGCCACCTCTATGGTTGGTTCTCTTACTCTAGTCCCCAGCCCAATACTTCGTGGCAGCTTCTTCCCTCGCTTAGAGCAGATCTAATTCCTCTCTGCTATCTGATGTGCTCAGCTGACCTCTACGTTTTTTGAAAATCCCATTTCAAGTCCTCTTTTTTTTTTTCCTTGCCTTACCTTCTGTCAGCCACCACCAGCTACCAAAGCTCTCAGTACCTTCTACTCGGGTATCTCCCATCAAACCTGTTTGCTGAGTCTCTCAGCAATTTCTCAGTATAGGTTATTTTGAGCTGTACACTGAAAAAGACCTGATATTGTAGTACAAATAATATGATCCAGAAATAATGGGGGGGGGGCTATTTTTGATAGCTCATCAGTCCCCCTCACTGGTAGTTAGTAAATCATATTTAAAAAATCAGAACCATAGAGTGCTTAAAGAAATATATGTCCATGTGTAATGCCAAGATTTGTTTTTCATGTTCATTACTTTGAATTGCAGGGTTATTACTTTGTAATTCCAGAGTTATGGATTTCCTGAATAAATTTGGCATCTTATTTGGCATTTAAAAATCTGTTTTCAATTGTTTAATCTTTTTCATTGTTGCAACTGTTTTCTCAAAAGAGATTTGCCTGAGAAGAAGGGAATCAGATCAGTGAAGTTTGTAAGTTGGTCTACAAACTGCATGAGAAATGAAATGAAATGTTTTTAAATGTTACTCTTCCATTTTCTGAAAATAGACAATCCTAGTAAAAATACATTGCTAAAACTTACGACCGATGCGCAGGGAAGGAGCCTGTCTGGGGGAACCTCTAGTTGGGTGTGGCTGCATCCTTTTTTTTTTTTCCAAATCACCAAGTCACTCTTTGTAATTCTGTTCTCTCTGTTAAGTGGAATTATAGTCTAACAAGGCCAAAAAAAAGCTGATGAGACTTTAAAGCAAGTTTGATGTCACATTTACTATTCTTTTACAGCCTTATTCTGATTAGGGACTAGTATATCAAGGAGCAGATACAAAAATCAGTTGAAGCCAGGAAAAGATTAAATAAAGGAGATGTTACACATTTTGATATTTTTAATAAGAAGTTTGAAGTTCATACCCCTTATTAGAATTGCTTATGTGCATGTATTTCAATCCACTGTGCAAGTTAATTTTCCTGTAAACAACTCCGGAGTGTTAGATACGCCTTTTTGGGGCAACGCTGTGTATTGTTATGCAGCACCATACACTGATCACTGGTAATTGGTTTTGTAAAGCAAGCTAGCAGGAACTTGTTTTCTCTTTGTGATAAAAATAAGCCGAACTTAACATTTAAAATCAGGTCGTCTTATAAATAATGTAGTATTTGGGGCTTACACGGTGTTTTTCTCCTTCAAAGTGCTTTACAGGTGTTAATCTTAGTGACATTAGCCATTTGTTTTTGATGATCTGAATTTGGAAGGTTCGGGGTAAGTCTGCTTACCAAAAACATGAAGGGGGAAATTTTGGTGCTGCTGAAGTCCATGGCAAGGCTCCCATTAGACTCCAGGAGGCAGCAGGGTTTCACCAAGGTTTTGGATGCCTACAAATGCCTGCAGCCACAAAGAGTAATTGTCGGTAGCTTGTTCAGACACCAAATAGTTTGATGTGCGTTACTAATGTTCATACAAATAGTGCATTGGCGGGAACCAATTAATTAGCATTACCAGGTCATGCTGGAGTTCCTCAGTGCAAGGCATCCAGTTGAAATAGCAAGCAACAAATTCAAATATCAACCTCAAAAAGCCCAAGTGCTTAAAAATCCTACATTAAGCTCCCAAAATTCCAGATATAAAAATACCCACATCAGAGTTCTTTCTGTCTTTTTATTTCAAGCCTCTAGTATTCGTATCCAATTGCCTTTTCAAAACCTGGGAGACTAAGAAACTCCGAACAAACCACGTTGTTGTATGAGCACCTGATTCCAAAACCAACAGCTTTATAATATTGCAGTTCCGATAATAAAGGAGAATCAGCATCACTGGTATGTGGACATTTTAATTGCCTGCAGAATTTCCAGCTCTTGCTGGTGTGATACATGCACAGTGCTGACACTAATCTGTTAGTCATTTCAGGCACAAGTGTTTTCCCCTCAGCTACCCTTCATTAACTCCATTTGCACTGATTCTCTTCTAGAAGTGAGTAAGCAAATGAAGAGATGCCTGTGAAATCTGCTTTTTGGGTCAGCGTTAGTTTTACATCAGTTGCCCTGCATTTTTGTGGCAGCATGGCCTATCTATGCTATAGCTTGTGTCCCCCAGATATATGTGTCATCTGAGCTCCAGAGTTGCTTGGAAGGGTAAAATAGCATAGAACAGTTGCTGATTCATTGCTTGGCATTTTATTACACATTTTGCATTAATTTCAAGGGCTGAGATAATTTCCTAAAGTATTGAGATATTTCATGAAGCGTACTGTAAAGCCAGAAGGAAACCTGTACTTGAATTATTAAGGAGGTGAACAATTAATGTATTTGGAATAACGGAATAATGTCAGTTTTGTGTAATCTTGCATGCTGACAGCACAATAGTTGCGCATAACTATAACAAACGTTATGCGCATGGCTGCCTTTCTGTGGCAGGGAATCTAGATCTGCCTTAAAATCAGTAAGAAAACCAAAGCATTTGCTGAATGCTGAAAGAAAAAAATGTCTGAAATCTTGCCATCAGGATGTTTTATTGCATGAACCACCTTATCTTGCAGAAAGCGGTAGGCTCTTAGATGAGAACAAAACAGGCGGTTGCTTAGCAAATGAAAGATGAGAGCTCTGAAATTCTTCCTAAAGGCTTTTTTTCTCCCTAGCTTGAGGTTTTGAAAGTTATCTTTTCTTTTTTTTTTTTTTTTTTTTTCCCCCCTCTTTATGTTTTGATTTGGTTTTGGTATTAAATGCTGAAGTGGTATAAGTGGAGCAACTCAAACCCACACAGTGTTATTTTATATCAAATGTGATGTGATGTAACACAAGGTGGCACAGCAGAACCTAATACTATGCATTAGAGAAGGCAGATTTAGCTAGAGATGTGCCTCCCACATCTTCATTGGGATTTGCACAGCAGGAAATGGAGCAGGCTTGGAGCTGTGCAACAAGGAGGGTTTTATTCCACCCAATTTTTCCTCCTACCCTTACATACTGCCTGTGTGGCATTTTGGTGTGCACGTACTTGTAAATAACAAGGTTTTATCAGCCGCGTTGCAGGTAGGTGCGGTGGCTGCTGCCCTGATTTGGCATCATCATAACCAGTCATAACAGAATTAATGAGGCATCAGAAATCCAAGAAAGGTCTTTGTTTATCACTGTAATTAAATGCATTTGGAGAGTCATTAAAAACACTAGAAGGTGGGCAAAACTGAGGAAGAAGGATGGCTTTGTAATGGACTAGTCAATGGTTTTGTTCTGAGACAGATTGTTTTTAAATATCTATCCTCGTCTGTCTCTGTTTTGAATTTAATTTTTTTTCCCCATTCTGCATTGGGATTTTATGTTTATTTGTTTTCCTGTTTATTTTTTCTTGGTCAGATGGACTTATTTTTGTGATGGTGATAGTAATTAGGACTATACCAGCTTTTAGAACCTGTTAAAGCTGTATCTTTCGTGCCAGAAGACCTGCAATGTACCATGAGTTGGACTTGAGAAGCTGGCAGGGCTTGTAGACCAGACGGATTTGGTAGAGGAGGCTGAGCTTCAGGGAGATGACACAGCTGGCTGAGGATGCAGGGGCAGGTCAGGGCCCTGTGGCTGGGGGCACATGAAGGCAGTGCTGGTAGGGATGTGGCAAGTGAATATCAGTCCCCAGAAGTTTTGACTCCATCTTTGTCTTTAGAAGTTAGTTTCTGAGATGTACAGTTACCTATTTTGGAAGTATATTGAGTTACTGATTGGTTTTAATAGAAAAGTGTGGTTTGAATCTAGTAAAATTGGTTTTTTTGTGAAAACATCTGCAAAACCATTGTCCTCTAGTTAAAGATTTTCTGTTTCAGCATGCTATGTGAGCGTGTGCACCCCCCCAGGGCTGAATCTTGCTAAGCATTCTGTAAATATTAGCTTATTATTAAGGGATGTTATTTATTAATAACAACATCAAACTAATGCCAAGAGGCCCCTGTCTGTAGGCGTCCCCTTTGTGCAGACTGCTCTCCAAATATGAAATAGGAGACTCTGCCATAAGCCACACAGGTTTGAGCGTGTGGATTTACGCCTTGTAACAGTGCTGTGATAAGGCTGAAGACAAACACCCTCACTGAGCAGGATAAATACAGATGTGACAACAGCAAAGTATGGTTTCTCCTCTACCAGTGTCCTCCATGCTGAGCTGGGAGTGGCACATGAGATTGGCCTTGAGGTGCTGCCGCCCTTCAGTACCCACACGGCCATGCCAGGGACAGCCAGCTGAGAAGGGGTGGAGGAGGGTTTGGGACTGGGCATCTTCAAAACTGCAGCATACCCAAAAGATTGTGAGATGTGCTTTAGAAATAAAGCCTGCAAGTTGTGGATTTTGTGGGCTTGCAGAAAAGCGTAGGTACCCTCATGCATATCCACACATGTATGCTTATGTATGTGAAAAAATATGTATACAATACATGTATACACACACATACATATATCTATGTAAAAAGAACATGGGGATTTCTGATTACTTTCCAATTCTGGTGTTTACCATTCGTGCAGTTTCAGAAATGTAATGTCTACGTACATATTTGTTTAAATATTAACAGAATTTAATCTAAGCATATGACTCCCAACAGCTCAAGCATTAGGAAAAATTCTTCATTTAATGAGCTTCAAAATCAAAATGTAAGAACTGCTGACATGCTTTCAACCATAGGTGGTTAGGTGGGTAATTGTCACACTAATTCTCAATCTCTTTACTGTCTTGGCATTACCATATATATCTTACTACATAGCTAAATTTATATTTTGTAGTAATTAAATAGCATTTTATTAGCCTATCTTTTCTTTATCGTTTCTAAAATCAGTTCTGGTTTGAAACGCTGAAAATGTGACTGAGACTTCAATTACAAGGAATTGTTTAGTATCCTGACCAAAAATGAGTAATTGAGGCTAATACAATTTAACGTCTTTAGAGCATCTAGAATGGAAATTCTTGTTAATGACAATAATATACTATGCCTCATGATGTTTTTTGCCAGTGCCAGTGGGTTAATAATGCCCGAGATGGTCTCTTAGCTAATTTGAACA
The DNA here is from genome assembly GCF_034619465.1 of Leptosomus discolor. Classification (NCBI taxonomy): domain Eukaryota; kingdom Metazoa; phylum Chordata; class Aves; order Leptosomiformes; family Leptosomidae; genus Leptosomus; species Leptosomus discolor. Next base: position 7,811,957 of record NC_141399.1, read on the forward strand.
TTAGCATTAGAAATGTGACTTTTTCACTGTATTCAGTAGCTACCCAACTTGATTTATGACAGGGCTATATTCCTGCAGTGTAGATTATTCTCTTGCTTAAAGCTTGTATTGCATAGCTAATTTTTTTTTTTTTTTTTTTTGCTAGTGCAGTGACAGTCTTATTATGCAAATCACGATGATGAGCAGAAAAGTTGGGCAGGGACAAGGTTGGGGTTTTCTTCTTGATGGTGCTCCTTATGCCTGTATAGGCTTGCCTCTGCTGCTGCACATTGTTCTGGAATGTTTTCTTGTTCTTTCTCCAGTCTGGATATGATGAAGTTCCATCTAATTTTTTTAGATAGTATTTGTCCTTTATTAGAAATTCTTTGGCAATGGATTATACAGAATCAAGGGGATTGCTTTGTCACCACCAACCTCCCGTCCCCTGCCCCCCAGCAGCACTAATGGCCATTAGCGTTAATTATTTAAAGTTCCTTGTTTTGCACACAAAAAGCGGTGATCAATGTGCAGTGGCAGGTGTATGGCTGTGTACCCCCTGACTCCAGTATTTTACCCCTCATCTTTCAAAGTGTCTGTTTTCTTCAATATAAGCCTTTGAGTTTTATTCAGCACAGTGTAAGTTGCAGTATTTAGAAAGCTTGTTATTTATTTTTTTTCCAGGCAGGAACATTTTTTTCTGTAAATGTTAACCTTGTGACACAGTCTGAAATGTTTCTTTTCTTGTGGTTTTATTCATCTCCTGCTAATTTTCAGCTGTTGTGCATTCTGGGCTGCAGACGACATAATGGCGAAACCAAATGGGTGACCTTTTCACTCAGGCTCACCTATGGCTTTTTTTAGCTGTCGGATAGGGACGGTCCGCAAGGTGTCCAAATTGGAAGTGTTAAGCAATCGTGAGAAGTGAAGATCTAGACACAGTTGTTCTTTTCCTTCATGTGCAAAAACACCCCAAAACTGAAGAACATTGAGCAGTAGCCACAGATGTTGTAGGCAATAAATAAGCAAAATAAGCTTCTGGACTGCCTCTTAGCAGTTTCAAGTGCCTTTGTTCTATGGGTGGATTGTGGACACTGGTACTTAATTGTTCCAACTTAATTTGAAATCCCATTGAAATGTTTTTTGGTTTTTGTTTTTTGTTTTTTTTTTGTCGTGGAGAGGGAAATGTTCATGCCAGCTGGCCTTCACATAACCAGGCTGTTCGGATGGGTTGACTGGATGACTCCTGTGCTGCCTAGAGACAGGTCTTCCTTCAGATTCAATTTTCAATCATTTGATCCACTGTCTCTAAAACACAGGGCTATGGAACGGAGCGTGATGTGTCTGGTGTCCATCTAGTTAATTTTTGAGCATTTGTGGCCTTCTGAGCTCTCGCCAGAATCAGGCCCAGGCTATGGTATGGATTTGCAGTCGCACGTTGCATTCTGTATGTGCTCAGTAAAACAGAATTTGCTGTGTGTTGTGGTCTTCCCGTGTTACTTTGGTTGCATAAAGGCAAAAGATTTGGGAAAACGTTCCTGTGAACATGGAGGACCGCTGCATGTTAGGAACAACAACACTTGGGGTCACGGTCTTGTCCCATGGGTTCTTCCACAAACTCGTTGTAGGTAGGGTTAGGCAACTTACAGCTTCCCAGCTCCAAAAGTTTTACCGCACAAGATTGCAAAATTGACATATGCCAAATAATAGGAAATAAGCTGAGTTGTGGCCTTACTTCGTGGACCGCATCACTCACAACATAATACAGCGTCATGCAACGGAAGTACTGCTCCTGATGGGTAATGGCATTAAGAGTGCTGAAGTCATGGTACAAAACTTGCTTAATGATTTGCATTTTTTCCCCTATGTTACAAAACGTAGTTGAGCAGATGGATGCAACCAGCTGTACATAGAGCTTTAGGGAGTACTGGGGAGAAAAGAGAGGTTTTTGTTAAGATAAATGTAATAATCTCTGTGATAATTAGTTTAATTTAGATCCCTGCATCTGACTCATTTTTGACTAACCTTGTATGAAGCCTTTCTTGCCCTGCTGACGAGGCTGTGAATTTAGTTTGATTACAGTCCTTTTTTTTGTGCTTGTGGATTGCTCACTGATCACTGATATTTTTCATTAAGCAGTTGCTTTATTACATTGTTATTTAGAGGGGAGCAATTTGTGCTTTCTAATTAATTTAATTCCAGGCACATTTAGTAAGTAGCTACAATGAGCCCATTCAAGGGGTTTTAGGTCATATTGACATTGTTTACCAGATGTGCTCATTTGTTTTAAAACATTTGTTAACTCTGTGATGACAACAGCCCTGTTTGGTTGCATGACTGCCACTGTCCCTAATTTGCACCTCCAAAACACCCCAAAATTAGAAGACATGTTTCAAGTACTAGTGAGAGATGTTCATAGGCATTAAATCACACATGAATTATATTGCAAACAGTGTCAATATAAACTATTCCTATTTGATTATCGGATTGAGGGCAGAGCAGTGGAGAAGCCTTTTGGCTTTTCTTAGCCAGAGATGGGAATGCCCTTACTCTGACTACTAACAAATGGGACAATGCCAAAGAGATGTAAACTGGGTATTAAGTCCATGCTTGGCCCATTTACCTCTGAAAAACTTGCAGTGAGGCTTCAGGAGAGAATGGGGCAGCTGGGAGGACGAGCATACCAAGCAAGGAATGGCCTGAGCAGTGGTCTGAGCAGTGGCGCGACATGGTTAATGTAATCAAAAGATGAATGTTGTACTTCAGAGTCCTTACCATCCCAAACTGATAGGCATGGGCAATTGTTTGTGCCAGAAGCTTTTTGGTGAAGTTCAATATTTTCTTGCTAGTGGTGCTGCCAGGATTTGGGGGATATTCAAGTACTTCATCTTCATCGCTGTTAAATACTGTATCCATTCCCTCATCTGCGCATGAAAACTGCGCATGATACCTATCATTTGCTCATTTGGCCTGCTGCGTCAAAACCTGGGGTTTTAAAATGAGACCCTAGTTAGATGAACAAATAACATTTTTCAGGAAGATGCACAGGCAGGTTATTCCCGTGATAAGCTTGTCCCATGAAAAACTACCAACATCTATTAACATGTTCTGCAGTCACTTATTTTGGTAAAAAGTCAATTGCTGCTTGTTCTGCAGCAAAATCTGGCACAGAGCAATGACACTGTAAGATTCATCGGCCTCTGAAGGACCTGCCAAACAGTGGCCTTGATGTGTTTTCCATTATTTTTCAACCATTTTCCATCTCTTTTGGCTTGGAACAGCCAAAATTAATGACAAACTTTGAAGGAAAGGTTTGTTCAGTAGTTCGTACTTAGTAAATTTTAACATTTAATGCTTGCAATGCAATAAACTGAATTCTGGTACAATTTGAACCAACAGCCCAGCTGCATCTCCCCTTTATTCTTTGTGGGGAACATTTAAATTGCTGAAATACCTTTTCTGTCTCATGTTGCTCTGTTAAGGGTGCGTGCGTGCATGGGAATCTGTTCTACCTATTGATTTAATAGGAAAGAGCATCTCTTGGAAAGGGAGGATGAATGTGTGTGCATGCATGTGGAAGGGGAGAGAGAGGGAGAATCTCTATCTATGTGTTTATCTCTGTTATAAATGATGCCTGTTAAAAATGTGACTTGCCATGAATGTTACTAGCGTTTTCCTTTTTAAGTGTATTATACAAACATAGTCACCGTCAGCAGAAATGAAGCTGCAGTCTTGATTGTTTAGTTCAAACAGTTTTGATGTTTCCTTGTCCCTCGATCAATCAGTGCCTGGAGGGGTATCAGCTATTGGCTGGGAATGCATCAGTGAAGGGCAAAGCAGAGATATTCCTCAAAAGCTGAAAATACTTCATTTAAAATATTCATTACAGTTTGCATCCCAGTCTGTGAGCAGGCAGCAGTGAGCTCTGTTTATCATTTTTAATTGTGGATCTTCCCTATTCAGAACTAACATTTCCCAAATTACCTTAAAATGAGCTTCTTCCTAGACAGATTTGTAATTCGCTAGCATCACTTATTTTATTCTCTGTGTAAAAGTTAGACGAGGGCATGGGTTTTAGCACAAACAAAATGCATAAAGTAGAAAACATAATGTGGCATAAATGCCACATAAATCACATCCTAAAGACAAAAGCAGATTTCAAACATCTGAATTACTGAGCTCTTAATGTGGAGTGTAATCTTCTGTTTTGGTTTATGTTTGTTTTCTGGAGTGTCACACAGAACAAAATATGGGGAGTTCCCTCTCCTCCAGCAGTGGAGGAAAAAGAAAAGGTGATTTGCAAAATGCCCAGGAAAGAGCCTTTCCTGTGCTGTAGGTAAATCCCCCAGACAAGTGTCTCCTTTGCTGCTGGGACTTGGACTGTATGCAGAAGTAGTTAATAGAAATCCCACTTGAGTTCTCTTGCCTATCACAGAGCAAGTAAGAGGCTGCTCCAAAATGCAAAACTGTCCTTGAAAAAACCTTCTCTCGTGCCCTCCCGGTTGTTTCTTCCTTCGCATCGACTGCAACCTGTGTAAGCCCCCCTTCTGTGCGCGCCCTAGCATCCCCCCAAGGGTCAGGACATTTGCAGTGCTGTTTTCAAGCCTCAGCTCTCTGAAATTGTAACTAACAGATAAAATCTCTGGCTTCAAAGATTTACACTTAGGATGGACAGGAAGGAAAACGCGTGTTTTCTCAGTAACATTCACGTTTTTAGGGATAAAAGCTTATTCCTCCTTGTGTTTTTGTTTTCTTTTGCCCTGCCCTTGCCTCCTGGCTCAAGCCGATGAACATTTTCCTTTCAAAAATCAGTTTCTAGAGGAATACTTTTTAAAAAAATCAACCTGTTCCCCCTGCACCACTGCGATTGGTCCGATAAAATCGCCGAGGCGATCGCGTCAAAAGGAAATAGCCTCAGCTTAATTGTAAGCTAAGGCTCCCGTAATCCAGGGGAGCATTTGAGATTCTGCCCAAGCGCTGGGTTCCGGCGGGCGCTGAGGGCTGTGGGTTTCTCTCCCAGCCTCCCGGCTGCGGCAGCACAAGTCAGCATAGCTAATGCAGATAGAGCTCTCCCCCCGCTCCCTCTTCCCCGCTCCCGTCTCTCGCTCGCTCTCCCTCTCCCTGGGCTTTGATTCGATATGAACAGACTGGTAACTCCGATGCGAGAGCGAAAGCTGACATAACTCTGCAGATGGCTACGTTCGGATGATACACCTAGGGATTTTTCTTTAAGGGAAGGTAACGTTTAGATGCTAATGTTTATTTTTCCCTTGTTGCCATTTTTCAGGACTGCCGGTCCCAAAGAAGAGCCCAAAGTCGGTAAGCACTTTTCAGCTACTATTTTTGTCTGTTTGTCTGCTTTGAAGGAGAAAGGCATGAGTTTGGTTTGTTTTCTTTGTGGGTCTCGATTGTTTTAAGTTGTCTTTCTATTGCAACCATGATTACCTTGCACGGCTCCTGCTGCATGGGGAGATGAAAAGGAATGCAGTACGGAAGGGGACTTGTTTGCAAATAAAGCCTCAGGTTTACGGATCCTCTTCCCTGACAGATGAGCTTCTCTGTCGTTTAACTTACCAAAAAAAAAAGCTATTGTTTCCTTTTGGAAAGCTGGGAGGCTCCACCTTCTTGCCAGACAGCAATTCCTGTCGGGTGTTCATAGGCACCAACCTTTTCCATTAACTCCCTGAGTTTTCTCGAGTACCGTTGTCTGAATTATTAACAGAATGGGAAAGCGTACACCTTGTCAAGAGATAAAAAGCATGAGCATGATTATGGTTCCTAGGGAATACAGTTAGCTGTCCGAGTGACCAGGATTGTGCTGCAGGTGTGAGCTTCCTTATTTAAAAAAAAAAACCCACACTCCACAACAGAACAGTGTTTTCTTGTCCCTTCTGATCCTGTTTCCATGTGAAGCTGTTACCTGGATGACACGTTAGCTAATAGCGTGGAAGCTGTGATCTAAAGTATCATTAAAGCTCCATGCATGATATTGTGGAAGAAATTAATGTGCTATTTGTATGCAACAAAAAGAAATGCTGTACTTATAAAGGAAATGGAATACTTGAAGCCTGAAAGTTTCCAGCTATCTGTTGAGAGGGAGGAGGAAAAAAGAGAATTCTCTCCCAGAAGCTTTGGGGAAGCAGAGCGAGTGAGGTCTTTGCCGTGTTGTAAGACGGTGTGAAACTTCACCGACAGTCCCCGATGTGCCGAAAACTGCAGCTGGGCGCAGCCCGCCTCGCTGCAAACCTGGGCAAGAGGTTTATGAAGGGGCTGAGCAGAAGGCTCCTGCTTTTAATACAAGTTCTCTGTTCATCCAAAAAAAAAAAAGCCCTGAAATAATTAATGTGATTCTGATGGCTTAGGGCAGCACTGATTAAAGTCATGTGAGCTCAGGCCTCTACCATTGTCAGCTCGCATTAATGTTGAGAGGCAGAAGTGCGGGGTGTGCTCCCTCGCAAATCACAGGCATGTCAGACCCTGCACGCTCGCTTCTGTCATACACGGAGATTATTTCAGCCTTCGGTGAAACAGAAGTGAGTGTGTAAAATACATACGCGTCTGGCACGTTTCTTTTCTCTGCCTGCACTTTTTTTCCCCCGATTGGAGCAGGAGTGGCTGCACTCCATCCAAACTCCGACTTCTGTCATTAAACCGGCCCCGATCAATGAGTCTCGGTCTTTTCAAAGCTTGGAGGCTTCCACTTTGCCACACACACGTTTGGCATCAGGTGAAGCGGGATCCTGCCATGTCAGACACCTTTCTGGTCGGCAGCGATGCACTGTGAAAATCTGAGCAGCATCTAAATCTGTGTCGGGATAGTTCTGCCTTGATGAACAAAGAGACTTGCTTGCAAACAGGTGTAGCTCTGCAACAGCAGATTTCCCCCTACTATTTCCTTTAAGGAGCCAGGCAGCCCTGGGAAAGCAGCCCCATTCCCTCTCATGCCTCTCCCAAATGCCTCTCGCCTTGCTCTAGGGTCCCTCCAGTTATTTTTACTATGGCCCTAGGCGGTGCTGTTGCCTCTAAAGTGCAGGATTCACAAAAAGCAGAGCCTCGTATTCCCCCTGCTGCACGCCGGATCATTTGCGTCGGCAATTAGCAGCGATGTTTTACACTGCCGCATTGTGCGGCAGCTTTAATGACCAGCCAGCCGCTCCTCGGAGGGGCAGAGCAGAGCGTCAGAGTTGGTACAGCCGCTTCTTCATTCCCCAGCATCGGTGACGTGCATGGAAACCTGGAGCAAAGTGCCTCGGGGCACCCGTGTGCAGAGGTGGCGACTGTCCTCTGCGCTCTCTGGGATGGATTTGCTCCAACACCAGAGCTCGTGTGGCCAAGGCGATGGTCAAAAGCATAAAAGCTGTGGCTTTGCTGAACACCTTCCTCCCTTGGTTTAGTTGCAGGGCTGCTGCTCAGCTGCGGGGCCAGGGGAGCCCAGCCCTCTTGGCCATGAAGATTCCCTCTTGCTCTTGTCCTGGCAGGGGAGAGCCAGGGCTGCCCTGCTGGGACACTCCCCGGCTGGCACGGCATCTTGCTGCACCCTGCCCTGGCATTTCCCAGGGACTTGTGGCTGTCGGATGGATGTGGGTGCTGCCGGCTGAGCTGTGCGCCCACGGGCTCTCCCCAGCGCTTGGCTATGGGGCTTGGTTGGACGTGATGCCTGTTTCCCCAGCTCCCTTCGCCTGATGTGGGTGGAGTGTTTTCCAGCATTCCCTGATTAATAAATTAGCTGCAGTTAGAGGACAGCGTACCTCCAGGCTGGAGCAGTTGGCCTGATCTTAACTCATGCTCGTTCTTTGCTGCTTCTGCAGCATGGGGGAAGACACGAGCTCAGGTGTCCGTCCTCGACTCCTTCATTCAGTGCAGTGATGAGCCCTCTCTTTTTACCTCGTATCCTTTCCCAAAGCCTGGGCGCACTCCTGACTTGCTGCCAACAGCTGTCTCTTTCTCAAACAAGCCCTATTTTTAGCTAGCAGCCCCAATCCTGTGCTCCCGAAAAGCTGACTTCAGGCTGTTGGAGCCCTCCCAGCTGGGAGGAGGTGTTTTAGCCCCTCGGAGAGGTTTGTTAGTGCTGGGGCTGCGGCACGGTCTGGGGATATTTTTCTGCCTTGAACTCAGTTTCCCCGGGCTGTATTTTTCAGCCTGTGTGTATCTTCTGATGAGCTTTGCTCTTTTTCTCAGTTTTTAAGAAGATTTTTTCAACCTCGGTGAAAGAGCCAAATCGATAAAGAAAGTTCACAGCCGTGCATGGGACTGGGCACTTCCAAGGCCTTTCTTCCCCCTTCCCCCCTCCCAAGGACATGCTCACAGTAGCTGTCTGTGCTGCTTGTTTGTTTTCAGTTTCCCATTGATTCTTTTTTAGATGAAAATGGATAATATTTTTGTATTGACCGTCTGAGGATACACATTTTCAATGTGCAAGTTCTCTAATATAGCAATTTCCCCTGCAATTGTGCTGGTATATCATGGATGAAAACAAACTTTTTTTTTTCTTTTTTTTTTTCCTTGCATCAAAACAGTCCACAAGGGGGCAAAGATTCCCATTTCCAGCTCAGTTTGCTGTTGCTGCCAGGACCAGCTTCTCCAAAATACTCTTGTGCACAAAATCTGCAGCTAGATCGTCAGAAGACGGGATCACTGCAGGGGGAAGAAAGTGCTAAGCTCTTCCAAAAATCTAATTTTTCTTTTGGGCGTAAATAAATACATTGTCAGCATAACTGAATTGTGGCCAAAAATGCAATTCAGATGCACAGCCTGTCCCTGACATGAGACTTGCCACGTATTTTGGGTGGATAGGCAGCACTTGGGGCTCTGCCGAGGTCCTGTTCTTGTCGGCAGGAGGAATTGGTTCCACAGCATCAGTGGTTGTACAACACACCCCTCTTCGTTCAGAGATCCTTTTTTGCTCCCATCTTAAATGCAGTGGGAGGAAACCACAGCAACTCTTCTCTGTTGCAGTTTTATGCCTGGAGAATCCCGTGCCGAAAAGCTTTGGTGTCCATTCATGCCGCAGGATGTGCTCCCTGCTACTGTCACCTCTTCTGCTGCAGGTTTCTCTCTGCCTGACACAGACATACTCAACTGCTGCTAATAATTAGTGTCCCATCCCTGCCTGCAGCCACCTCTCAGCCATGTCATGGGCCTCGGTCATTTTGGCAGTCACTGTACAAAGTAACATCTAATTACTCTTTCATTTAGCATGAATGACAAACTGATCTCTGCTATGTGGGTATCTCTAGCATTTTCCAGGCACTTGGAGACTTTTGTAAGCAGTTTTCCTGCTGTCTCTTTGAAACACAACAGCTTCAATCTCCCCGGCTCACATCACCTTTGCTGTTTCCTTCCCTCCGCGTAATCAGAGGACAGTGTAGTGCTCAGTGTGGGCTCACTCAACCTCTCTGCTGAGGGAGAGGCCGCCTTTCAGGTTGGCAAATGCAGTGCATGTGTCTGAAAATGGGATTGCACAGTGGGGGGAAGAAATCCTGGAAGGCTGATGTATGCCCAAACCCTGACTGCTGCTGCCCCCTCTTCTGTGGCACTTGCCCCCCTGCCCAGCTGCGCTCGGAAATCTAAGCCACGCTGATGTTCCTGTTAACCTCAGCCAGTGGGGAAAGGGCAGCTAGAAAAGGCCTTCTTCCCAGTACCACAATTTCTTCACCTTATGTTTTGCTGGATGAGCACTGCGAAGTTTCAGCAAGGGTGCAGGGAAGCTGGCACAGGCCATGCATCTCAGACCTGGGGCTTGTGCTGGGCGCGAGAAGCTCCAGCTTTCCACATATTTGTTTTGTCATGGCTGCAATACAGTTCTAAGGTGATTGGTTTTTCCCATCACCTATATTTAAGTGTGCCTTCTGCCTAAATGGACTCAAGGTAGTCATTGTAGTCTTGATTTCTGGCCATGTTTGGTCAAGAGTCTTTCTGGCAAGCTACTTATGCTTGTCAACAGCTCTGAAGAAGACCATAGACTCTGGAGGGTCAAGGGTGCTGACTTGGGTAGTTCAGAGCCCCATGCTCTTGTAGCTACTGGCAGAAATCAACATGATTCAGCTGATCGGCTTTACTTTGCACTGAAAAAACATGATCAGCATCTAGGGGTGAGGGCTGAACTGTCTGCTCTGCAGCAGGCTGTCACCAAACAGCCCCGTGGTCATCTGGCCCTGATTTAGCTGCTTTCCTGGCCGTGTGAGAGCTGAGTGAGCTGGACGGTCAGATCTGGACCCAGGAGGATCAGCCCCAACTCTAGGAACAAGGCAGGAGATAGAGAAATCATCCTTTTATTGGCTTCTGATCAGCTCATCTCTCTTGGGAATCTCCACCTTTGCACCAAAGCACAAACTTCTTCATCTGGGCAGTCCCCGTTGCAGGGGCGCTGCAGAGAGCAGGGCGGTCAGACCCCTGCAGGTCCTGCTGCTGCTGATGGGCTGAAGCTGCTACAGCACGTGAAAACAAGTTTGGCCCCAAACCTTTTTGGCCTCATCTAGTAATGTGAAAGTGGATTAACACCGTCTTGAATTGATTTAATTATGTATATTCATTATTTCCATGGTTGTGTTCCCCTTTCTCTGTTCCCCTCTTGAACTCCTAAACAGATGCTTCAGGCTTTTTGAAGGGGGTTATTGTCTGGAAAAACAATTGTCCCTCTGAAGAAGTTTTCCCCTGTTTCTTGCAAAATGTCTGTGTATTTGCAATTGCAACTCTAGTTTAATTAGAGGTGGTTTGCTTGAGATATGCTGACACTTCTGTTTGCAACCCAAATATGAAACAGAATTCATAGTTTGCTCAATATTTAGACCTTTCATATCATAAAGTGAGAGCACTTTTTAAAGTTCAAACTTTGGCAGTTTTTTAAATCATAAAGTTTTCAGAGAATTCTCAACATTTCCCCAAGGGCTGAATAAAGCTGCACATTTTAGTCCCTGTACTCCAACTTCTGTAAACCGGCTATTTCCAGTGAGATTGGCCTGAAGTTTCACAGGATGCTTGTAGTTATTTTAGTAGTTTGACCAAACAAACAAAGCAATCCAGATGGCTGGACCGAGAGTTGTAAAGTGTTTTTTTCTTTTTTTTTTCTTTTTTTTTTTTTATTTTTAAGTCACAAAGGAGTGATTATCCACAGTATTATAGATGTTTTAAAACTGCTTCATTTAAAAACTGAAGGGGTGCGTGTGAATTAGCTTCTTTTACCACTTAAAAAGCTGAAAATGTTTGAAATTGGTTCAGATATTTGTATTTGAAAGTCTGCAGATGAGTAATCACAGCAGGTATGCTTTGTTCAAAATTACTTTAAAGGACAAAGGCAATTCACATTCTAGTCGATCAAGATACCGTTTTATAAAATGATGGTAGTGGATCAACAACTTGAATGTAAGGCTGCGAGGTCAAAGTCATTTGGGCTGTTGGAGCTGGTTTTTTTTCTCAGTGTAAAGGTAAAAATATGTGCAACTTAAAAAAACCAGAAAAGGGTGTTGTTAAGACTCAAAAAGAGAGCACTTCCATAAGGTGACTTTCTCCTCTGTGATGATCTCAACCCTGCTATGATGGAGCATTGGCCACCTGGGGTTTCGTGTTCAGAGTAAAGAAGGGGGTCTCCAGACCTCTGTGCACTTCAGCCCCCCATGCTAATCTGCTCTGTGTTTGCTGCTGGCTTTTCTCCCTACTCCTGCTTGGCTTTCTATGGAGAAGTCCCTCAAAGCAGAGACTCCTCTTGCAATGTTTTCAGGTACCCCCTGCCAGCAGGAGGCTTTAAATTTTTGTCTGAGGTTTCTCAGTACAAGTGGCTGACCCCTTTTAGCCAGGAAATCGTGGATGTTGTAAAAACAACCTGTAGGATGCTGTTTTTCCGGCCTCTTTCTGCGTCACATCAGCCCTGGGAACATGCCAGTTCCCTGTGCCAGAGCAGGTGGGAGATTGGCCTCAACCTTAGTGCCATCCCAAGGTCATCTCAAAAGAGCATTAAAAAGCATTTGCTGTACAGTTTGGAGAGCTCTTGTTGAGGGAGGATTTTGCTGCATGTTGAGTAGTACAAAGCCTGGCAATGCAAATGTGACTTGTGCTTCATTTGAGCACACCGTTGTGAATTTGAGTTAAGAATTATGTACCCTGCTTAGCTAAATATTGAGCAGGCAGAGCTCTAGACATACTGCTTTTGAATAAGCCTTGAATTTAAGTGTATTTTTTCCTGTTTTAATATGCTCAATTAAAACAAGGAAATCAAACTGTAGATAGACGTTTTCATATTTATGAAGGTCTGTAATCTTGTGGATGCACTGGGAAGCAGAGGCATGGAAGTGGTACTCTGACCACCCACTTGTGATGTGGGGGTTGCAAGAGCTGCAGAGGAAAAGTGATCTTTCATAGTAAAGGCTGTGCTTGCATCTGTTTCAGAGGGACTGCTTAAGTTTTCACAGTGAAATTGGGTAGTTTTTCCTTTTTCTTGCAGGCTCAAGTTAGTCCCTTGTGTTGTCTGAGTAGAAGGTTGTTGAGTCTTTCTACCTTAGTGTATGAAAAAATAAGTGCACTGAAACTAGTAACCTATAATGAGATTTAGATTTGTTTTATGTGTGAGATGGAGAACTGCGTATTTTTTTATGATGGATTACTTTGTTTTGCATATCTCTTTCTGTCATTCTGCCTATCAAAATCTGTCATCGGGGAATTTAACTGTACCCAGCATTAACTGGTGGCAGCAAAACTATGATTTATATATTTACTTATGTGCATGCAGAAACCCTGATCAAAGAAGAGAGAAAAATTGATGGAAAACACCCACTCAAAGACCAATAACCGTCTGTTCTCTCTCCTTCCACTCGCTTTCTTCCTTACAGCAACCACTTGAAAGGAAAGACAGCCAAAACAGTTCTCAGCATAGCGTCTCCAGCCACCGCAGCGGGCACACTGCTTCCCCCGTTCACAGCACGCAGGTGCTGCCGGACTACACCGCCGCGGAGGCGCCGGCTGCGGATCAACCGGACAGTTCTGGGCAGAAAAAGCCAGATCCATTCAAAATCTGGGCCCAGTCCAGGAGCATGTATGAAAGCCGACGTGAGTATGAAGCAGGTGTGGTTGCTAAGGCTACGGCTCTGGCGGCTGCTCTCTGTATATTTTCTTTGTGAAGAACTGAATCTTTTAGATTTATGTTGAAAATATAAGGCTTCGGTTTGTTAATTTGGTATCTGGCAATGACATCTTCTTGATAGAGGTGCAGTTTCCTCTCTGATGAGGAATGAATTTAGATCACCTCTAGGAAAGGGCACTTAGACCAAAGCTTAATATGAAAAATCCCTTTAAAATTAAAGACCATCTTTTCCCCTATTTTTTTGTTTTGCTTTTAAGTTAGTCTGAAGGAGAATTTCCAACTTTGATATCCAGATCCTGAACTCTTTTTTTGAGGTTAAGACTCATTGTCTGATACGCATAGGATTTTCAGTAAGAAAGGGAAGTATTTAGTTTGCTGAAATTCGTATCAGATGCTTTCCATTCTCACCCTAGGGAGGAGAAAATACAGCTGAGCCATTTTACTTTGACCAGAGTGGACACTTTAACAATACAGATATCAAATGCATATTGTAAGTGGCTTTTACGGCAATTAATAATCTGCACACTTGGCTAATAGTTCATCAGGGCTTTGACTCTGCTCCAAGACTATAAATATGGTCTCAATTAGCTGCTTTTCTGCAAACAAAATAAACACACTAGCTTTGCTTTAATTGCAATGCTGAAGATGATTGAATCTGTAAAAGCTTCTTAAAGAAAGAGTTAGAGTACTAGGTTCATTTTCAAAAGCAATAGTCACTTTAATTCCAGAAAAGGGAGCTTCAAAGTCTTGGTCCTGTAAGAGTATCACCTGGAGTTCAATTTTATTGTTGCTAACTGGAAATTGGTAAAACCAGTATGAAATTAACATTATCCCAGAATGTTTTTTTCTGACTAAATGAATCACTTTGAAATCTTATGTCCTGGAAAAATTAAATCATGAGTCACAGTTTCTTGGCTGAAGATGCGTCTCTTTGGATTGAATGTCTCAGCAATGCAGTTTGTAGATGCCTCAGCTTCTCTGCGCTGCTTCCCTCCCCAGGGATTAGGCATACTGACCCTGCGGGCTCTTAAGCCAGGTCGTGCTGATCCACGGAGAAGTGCAGTGATGGAACTTGCACATGCATCTCGCTGAAATAGGAAAAATGGGCAAGAGCTGAGGGACAGTGGCTTTTCAGCCCGGCAGAGCTGCAGGCAGAGCTCCTCCTCCTGCCCAGACGGACAAGGCTGAGGCTGTCCCGTGGCACTGGCATTACCCCTGCTCAGCTCACGTGGTTCCATAGGCACTGTGCTGGCATTGCCTCTGACCCCCTGCAGCTACTTTGCTAATTTCTAATTAACTGTTTAACTCATACTAATTAGTCGTCAGTATCAGCTTAGCAGCCTTAACTCCTGCCTGTCTTTCCTGATAAAACCTGAGGCTGAGCTGGAGAAATCCTGAAGTGCGCAGGCAGGCAGTCGCCTGTCTGTGTCCATCGCCAACACCATGTGCTAAATCCTCCCTCTTTCCTCAGTGGCTGCAGGTATCTTGTAGAGGTTTTATCCTTGTCTGTGATTAGAGCCCTTCCAGAGACCTTTTCATTGTCTCTTGACCTGCTGGTTTCCCCCACCCCATCTCTCCCTGCGCCACAATCCGCTCTGCTTGGGCCTTTTGCTAGACTGGGATCTGCTACACCGCTTCAGCTTCCTTGTCTCACCTTTCCATGGTCCAGCATCTCTGTAGTGAGGCTGATCTTCTTCTGTTGCTTCAGACCTTTATCTCCTGCCTCTTCTACCAGATGAGACCTACCTGTTTGAGCATCAGTGCTTTTCTACCACCTTTTTGTTCCATTGCCATTTCCTTCCCAGGAAGGTGTTTTCTGAGATTTCTTGATTTCGTAGATAGAGGAGTTTTGGAGAATGGCAGAAATGTGATGTGGTCGATCTCCTTGTAAGCATGTGCCAGTAGAAGCATCCAAGAGCCTATGAATTTCTGACCTTTAGCTGCAGTGAAACACATTCCCTGGGGATTAACCTGCACTCTTACCTAGTGACATGGCTTTGCTGTGCCTAATGAAAGGTGAAGAAAACCAAGAAAGATATAGTCTGAATGAAAAAGGTGTTAGACATGCTCTGTCTCTGGTCATGGTCTGATCCCAAAGTGTGACTGGTAGTTTTATTTAGAGGTCAGTGGTCAGCTCCTCCTCCTTCCCTCACCAAGGGTCACCTTTTGTCCCTCTCACCATCTCGTAATTGGAAATTGTGGTTCACAGCTGAAACCCTGAGCCTCTTCTGCCCTGGGAGCTTTGGGTGAGCCACCATGTTTCTTTTCCTGTGTTTGGTCCGCATGAAAAGTGGGCAATTGATGGCTGCTCACCTTAGAAAGTGAATCATCCCTTTGAGACTCATTTCCCAGTGTTGCCAAAGCACTGGCTGTGTGGCTCTCAGACTGCTCGTAAGGAGCTCTGCTGACATGGAGCACCACAGACTGCAGGATGGGAGACGCTGTTCCCTGGGCCTCTGTTTTCACTGTCTGTCTGCTCCACATGTGCTGTTCTCTGCGGTTTTACCCAGCTGCAGCTCAGTTTAACTCCAGTGCCGCCTTTGGCTGGTGGTGACACAGTCATATCGTTGCTTTCTTCTTTACATGAGCACCCGTTCCCTTCGGCTTTGGGACTGAGGTTAGCATCTCCTCTCCCATGACGTTCATAGCTTTGGGTGCTAGGTGTGACTCTCTCTGCATTCTTCTGGTGAAGGTGTGAGCGCAACTAAATGAATATCTGAAGGATGGCAGGAGGATGTGACCCTAGTGCCAGTGCTGAGATTGGCTGATGCATCCAATAACTGTGGCTTTTGGTGGGTCCTGGAAGTCCCCACTACCCAAGGAGCCACAGCTCAGCTCTCTCAGCTCTCCCTGCTGCCCAGTCCAGGGCTTGCTCACTGTTGAATCATGGCCTTAAATTTTAATAAACCTGAAAAAGAGTTATAAAATGTTCTTTTGAGAGGCCGGGTTTTTCAACACGTGGACTGAAAACCAGCGACAACACTTTGTGTTGAAGTGTATGATGAAGTTAAAAAAAAAGACAGAAATTTAGAGCATTAGATCATCTTAAGTGTTTTATTTCATCCCATTTCTGTAATTGGTGAGTATACAGAGAAGATAGGGCAATTTTTCAAGTGCAGTTGGCACAAGAAGGTGAATTCATTAGCCCCAGCCCAGACAGATTTTTTTTTTCATCTAAAAACAATAATATAAAGAGGCTTTATTCACTATATGAATACATCATCTCCAGGATGTTTGTAAGAAGTACTGAATCTATAATGACTACCTACTGCCTTTTTCACTGGGAGTGCATCCCACTGTTATTAACATTAATAATAATAATGTAGACATGGAAAGCACACAGGCAACGTTGTAATTTTTCAGAATTGGTAAAATGCGTTCTTCCTTTCTTTGAGTACTCTTTGGATCAGTATTTCATAAAAAAAAGACTATATTTGACTTAAGTGACTTGTCTCACTGAAGCCATTGGTAGAGCACAATTTGTTTCAAAAGTGCCAGATAACCCATAATTTTGTAAAAGCGTGTATTTTGACTTACCCAATGCATCTTAATATCAGGAAGTACTCTGATTCTGCGGAGGAGAGCCACAGACGTTGCCTGTTTAGGGGAAGAAAAAGAAAGGAAGATAAATTAAGCTAGGATTAATAATGCAAAGCTAAGCAATGGCTCCATAACTGTGTCTGGACTCAGTTTGAGTGGCAGCAGATGAGAACTGCAACTTTATTCAACAAATGCGGGCTAAAGTTCCTTCACATGCAGCTCCCCTGGGTGAGGGGATCAGGCCTGCAAGGTGCTGAGTGCTTGGGCACCGATCCAAGGAAGCTTATTTTCAAGCTGTAAACCCAAAGGAACTTGGATGCTTTAAGGCTAAGGCTGAGCTCAAATGCTGTGCTGCAATCTGGCCCAGAGTCGCAACTCTTTGCTGGATTAAGACTTTTGAGAATAGCCGGCTTTGTGTTAAGTGAATCTGAAAACAGATCATTTGGTGGCGATAATAAATACACTCTTTGCTGGTGCTAAGTTTAAGCTGCCTGAGCTCCTCTTGTGGGTAACTCATTGCTGCTAGTGGGAGTTGTGTACATGAATCACAGAGAAGGACAAACGCTTAAGGTTTAAAAACTGAAGCAGTTCCAGGACTGACATAAGTGAAGAGCACTCGGCGAGAGAAACAGCAATTGAATAGTTTAGCAGAGAACCGCAATTCTGAAATCTCGCACTGTTTTATTGAAAATATATTTTTATAATATGCTTTTTATTTTTCAATGTATTATTAAACTTACTTAAAGATTAACACAATCTGTTGTCAAATTTTTCTCATGTGGCCTGATTGCTTTGCAAAATACCGTATCCTACATATGGCCATCTGTCAAAACAGCAGTGACAAAATGAATTAATCTGAATTGCAGATGTGTTAATGAATCCCTTTGAAGGGCTTAAGCATTTAATTAAAAGTGAAGCAGAACACGATAGATAATTTTTAAAGCTTTTAAAATATTCTAAGTTATCGTTAATATTTGAATTTTATTTTCAGGCACATAATTTATTTGGTAGGATTTTCTCTCCCCAAATCTAATTAAAATAATACAAACAAATCTTGACCCCGGTGTGTAGTGTTCACTCACCAGCAATTACATAGAATTAAAAATATTTGCACAATGATACCAAACATTAGATACTTTCTCCCTAAAATAGAAAAGAAAAATACTCTCAGGAAATCACAGCCACCTTCTGATCAGACTGACTTTAAAGATGATAATTAGTAAATGCCCTTGGTAGGGTTATGTCCTTTTATTATATTAATAGGAGACAAACAGTTACGGTCATACACTTGGGCACACAGATGTGTCCGTGCCCTTAGAGAATGTCTTGCTAACAAGGACTGTGGTATCTGCAGCACGTTGCGTGAGCAGCAGAGGCTGCCGAGCTGTTACGGAGCTGGGTCACGGGCAGACTTTGCTGGTGTTCGTCCGGCACCAGCCTGGTCCGTGGCTCAGTCGAGGCATCGCAGCTTCCCCAAACCTCAGTGTCAGAACTTGGTCATCTTGTCGAGAACGTGCTGAAGCCATCTTTTGAAAGCTATCCATGCCACCAAAAGGGTTGTTTAAAAGGAAAAGACAGAAAAAACTGAAGTTTTTCTGCAGTGGGATAGTTTAGGAAACAGGGCTTTGCTGCAAAGATGGAATCCCATGAGATTTATGGCTAAATCACAGGACTTTTCAACACTGAAACTCTCCATCAGCTTCAGTGAGACTATTCACTCTTAATTTCAGACTTGTCCTTATGTATATTTTGCTGAATTTGGGTCTTAAAAACTTTTGTACCTTGCCAAGCTATGAGTCATTGAAAGTGCTGCTGCCTCAAATGAGCTAGTGACTAAAGCAAACTCATACTGATTATCTTTTAATTCAGTATTGAAACTGATACCACACTGGGCAAAATTTTTTTAATATATAACGTGTTAGATAATTGTTGAAGTTTGTATAGGAAAGCTTGATTAAAATGACCTCTAATTAAGCACTGTGTTCATTGTTCATCACCATGTATTTAGAATTTCTTTTAATGTTAGAAAAAGATATTTCCATTTGGAAAACTAACTGTCTCATGATGGTGGAAATTTTTTTGTAGAAAAGTATTTTTAAGGTGTTTTCAAAGACGTTCTTCCTCTCGGAGAGAACAGAGTTCTTCAAATATATGCATGCATGTGCATAAATGTATAAATCATATGTATGTGTATTCTGTATCCACACGTACACAGGCATGTGCAAACAGATGTGAATTTAGTATGTCATAATCCATAGTAGCTATAACCTTAGCAATTTATGCATGAAAGCCTAACATGATCCATACAGTCAAAATTAATTAAATGAACTAACAAGAAAGCAGATACATTAAGCTTTGCAAAACTGTAAAATTAATATTACAGCTATGTCACCTTCGCCTGCAACTGGACTGAGCAAGGGTGAGAGAGAGAGAGAAATCAATTCCACGAGTTTTGGAGAATGTAAGACTGTGCCGAGAATGTATCTGTGTCTTGTGATGTCTTGTTCTGGTGTCATTGCTGCTCTGTGGCGGGGGGCTCTTCATCACCAAGGGAGTCTGGCAGGGCCGTACGCCAAGGTTAGCCACGAAGGTGTAAAGTACTTGCTTTACTGTGTACTGGCTAGCGGTGGATTTTGTAGGCGGCGGGGGGGGGGTATCATGTTCCCGTTTCATTCATGAGTTTGCCCACGTGGCTCATCAACAGGTCTGTGGCACTCACCTCTCCTTCCATTCCTCCTCACGGCCCCTGCAGAACTCTTCTTACCGCCTTTGCGGCGCTCTCCAAATGGTCTGGTTTAGTTCAGGACAAGCAGACTGGCAAGTTTTACCCATTTGGGCTACGTACACGTTTTTTTCAGAAAGAGTCTGACATGCTTGAGATCAGGTCAAGATGCAAAGACGCGATGAATGACTCCCGAAGGCCATTTTTCATTTGTATTCAACAAAGTTTCAGCATGACTATGAAATTTTACCTTTAAGTAAAGAAAGTGGCTCCTCTGAAGCGCTACGGGATAACGGAGAACCTAAAGTAATTCTCCAGTATGGAGAGCCTCAGGGGGTCCCACCTCAGTGTGTGGAAGCACAGAGGTGGATGGGGTTTTCTGGGCTGTGCCAGTGAATCACCGTACTGCAGAGCTGGCGCAAAAAGCGGTAAAAGGAGTTTTGTTCAGTTTGTACTCCCGCTGTGTAAGTGTGTGTTGTCTGTATGTTTGTTCTATCTGTGTTTCACCTCTCTGTAATCCTTCCAGCGGAAGGAGCGTGACATGAATGAACTTGCTTCTTTGGGTATAGACTTGTCTTTTTTTTGTTGCTTTGGTTTGACACTGCCGTTGCACCTCAGCTTGCTGTTATCTCCAGTGGCCGTTAATTGGCTAGCTGGTACCCAAGCCGGGAACATAAGGCAACGTTCAGTGAGACTGGAGAGTTGACAAATGGGAAGGTGTTGAGAGATGCCGAGGAAACGGGCCCACGCTGAAGCTCTCTTCAGAAGCCATTTTGCCTCTGACAGATCCAACATGCGCTATTAATTGGTTGAGGCCAGCCTTTGCCAAAAAAGCCTGCGAAGTGCTGGAGAGACTCTTCCGAATGTGTCTGCTCTTCACGCTCCCCCTCGCTGAAGGCAGTGACAAACACCAATTAATTCATTGTCTAAGTTCTACTGTTGTGCCATGTGTCTGCATGGTGGCGAGCTGCCTTCAGCCAGCTCGCCTGAACAGGTGAACCACACAGGCTTCCAGCGCGTTCATCCCTGATTATTCTGTAATTGTGTCCGGACAAAAATTAGCCTCTAGTTCAGTTAGGTAATGTGCACGGGTCTTAAGCTTAGTTTATAACCGCAAGTAATTAAGATGTGAAAATGTTATATATAAAACCAGTTTGAATGAAAATGTCAAAGCTGGCGTCTGTGCCTTAGCACCCACCTGTTCTTTTAATTTTTACCATTCACAGGTCTTAAATTCATATTATATTTTAAACCTGTTGAGTCATTGAAGACAGAGCATCAGAGCTAACCAAAAGTCTTAACACTTAAAAGCACCAGGTGACTACATCCAAACCTTTGCACAACAGGCAGCGACAGTGTAAAATGCAGTTAGTGAATCTGACACTCATGATGTCGATGGAAAACAACCAGTTTATCTGCTCACAGATACAGAAAACTAGCTGGTGTTTCATTAGACGTATCTGAGTATGCACTTATTTAATTACATTCCTAAATGATACACTTTGGTTTCTTTACTACAGATATAGGCAGCTGACTTGTAAAGGAACAGCTTCTTTTATCATTAATTATAAATTTTGGGAGGGGATCATTACAAAATTAGTCAATGTTACAGATACTAACCAATAAATATTAAATGAACCTGAAGTTGTCTTCTGATATGATTTAATGTTAGCAATTAATTTTGCATTTTTAAAAAAGGGATGAAAGGAAGCATGAATAAGTTAATATAAAACATTACTGTTCAACTGCACTTCAAGGTTAGTACTTCACTGTATGTAATATTCATTGTAAAATCCTTGCTGGTGTTCCATACTAATGAGTAGGTGAGGTTGAGCTTTTTTATGTTTCCAGCTGGCTTTGTCTGTTCAATAGTTTTACAGAGCCCATACATGAGCAAGTGAGAGTCAGGAGAGCTGCTTTGGTTCAGTGGAGCCCTTCTGTTTTACACCAGTTGGGGATCTGTCCCATAGTTATTTAAAGTGGTGTCAGTAGACTGATAGCAAACTGTGCTCGTGAAAGTTAATTAAACAGTAGAAGTCATAACAAGTGGCTCTTTTGTCTCCCATGAAAGAGGCAGCAGCTGTATTGTTTCTGGCAGAGTGATTCTCTGTTGAACACATTTATTTATTGATGATTTGGAAGAGGCTCTTGCACTGAGTAATGATGCTAATATTGATGGAAGGAAATATTATAGTGATAAACAAATGGCAAGTCACAATTAAATACCTAGAAAGTAGAAACCACCATATAATTTTTAGTAGTGATTTAAATAATAATCCTGTAGTATTTAAAATTATAAATTTTCATAATTATGTCTAAAATTCCAGGACTGCCTCATTTAAAGAGTAAGATTGTGCAGCAAATCCCTCTACGCGTACCTCAGAGTAGTCCTCATTTAGGTAGAAAGGTGTGGGTTTTGATTAAAAATTACAGTTTTCCTTCTTTTCCTTCAGTTCCAGATTACCAAGAGCAGGATATCTTTCTATGGAGAAAGGAAACCGGTTTTGGATTTAGGATTCTAGGTGGAAATGAGCCTGGAGAACCTGTGAGTATATCTAGAAGTGGTCGTGTTTTAACTCATGGCAGTAGCATGTGCAGATCTGCAGAACTGTACTGTAGCATCTCTGTTCATTAGTGTCTATGTGTTTACATCCTGCAGCTCCTCCCTATCCTCCTTCCAAAAAAACCCAAACTAAAACTCCCATAATTGAAATAGTTTTGGCTTCCCCTGCTACTCCCTTTTTTTGTGATAGCCCAGCTGAAAACACGTAGGTCTGAAATTGCCTGGACACCAAGGAAAGGATAACCTGGACAGGTTTGGAAGTATTTTGATCTTAGACTGTCAGGTTTTCTATTTGCTCAATTCCCTCCTTGAATTTGCTTAACTTCTTTACCATAAATCCAGTGCCTGTGGAAGGTGTCAGGCTAAAAACTTGCGGTCTTTCATGTGCTGCACAAATCAAAGCTGTGTAGTGGCAGCATCAATTTCCACGTATTTCCCTGCCAAAATTATTTTGCTCATTTATGGAAAGAGAGGCCATGAATTCTTCTCATGTTAGAGTAACTCCACAGAACTCACTGAAGATCAACCAAGACTGAGGTTGTGGACAGGCGAGTGGTACGGAGCTTGTAAAGCCTAGAGGCAACTGAAAGGATAACTTAATCTCAGCTTCCCTGACAAGACCCTCAGTGCTTTTAACCATCTTCCTCTCTGGTCACTGTCTGGTTGAACACATTTCCCAAGGCTATCTGTCATTAGAGTGGATGGGCCGCCTAAAGAAACAAGATGTCAATGTATTACAGTTTCACAATGTGGCTGTATCCACATGGAGCTGCTTTCACAGCAGCAACTTTCCTGACCAGCAGACATTTGTCAACAATTTCTTGTCCCTGCTAAATTTGGTTTAACTACCAGTGCCCCTTGCTTCCAGCTGGCTGTTGAGCGAGTTCTTATTTATCACTATTTTTGTTCCTTTCCTTCCTTTCCATCTTTCTGTCTTTCCTCCTGTTTGTGTTAATTCATCAGATTTACATCGGTCACATTGTACCGCTGGGTGCTGCTGATGCTGACGGCCGCCTGAGATCGGGTGATGAACTGATCTGCGTGGATGGAACACCCGTTGTCGGGAAATCGCACCAGCTTGTCGTCCAGCTTATGCAACAGGCAGCCAAACAAGGTCACGTCAATCTGACCGTCCGGCGCAAAGTGGTTTACACAGGTAGGCTGCAGTGTCACTCTGCAGGAGTAGATTTTCTTGCCAGACTCCATCTGTTCAGCAAACGGTTTCAAGAAAAAAAGCTCTTCCTTGTAATACAGGGAAAACTCAGGGGTTGTGGTGTTATTCTTCCTATTTTGCCAAGTTTTTGTCTTTTTTTTGTTCTTGATCAAATAGGTTTCAAATATTTTGTTTCCAGTCAAGACTCTGTCAATCTCAGTCGGCTTCCCTGGTCTTCATGAAGGTTTCTGATAAAATGGGGAACTGTTCAGTTGCAACGTATCATTTTTAGTTTGACTCGTGCAGCAACAGACACTGTGCCTGACTGCCCACGTTTTTTATTTACTTCCCAAAATAACTGTGCTGCCTGATAGCCACGTTTAAACTGGGAGTGAGGGAAAAGATGCTGAAGAGCCCACAGGAGGGGAGGCAAGGGCAGAGAGCGAGCGAGGGCATTGATGTGTGGTGGCTGATGTCCCAGGCTCAGGAGAAGCTTCAGCTGAGGTTGCAACATGTAGTCAACTACCTGCAGGATGTAAATCTGTAAGTGTAATTGGTCCAGGTAGTGCAGGGTGTGCATGTTTGTAATAGAGAGATTGCTGTACACTGAGTTATGCTAGGCATTGTGCACAGACTGCACAAGTGTATGGTCTAAATGGACAACAAAGAAGCTGGCAGAAAGACAAAGATGCAGAGAGAAGTGGCGCTGCACGGTAGCACCGAGATTAGTAACAGAAATATTTCCTGGTAGCAAAGAAAATGAAGACATGAGCATGAGCTTTCTAAATGATGTGCAACCTGTGACATTGGGGTGCTGCCTCTTCTTGCGAGTCCCTTTAGGGAGCTCAAATGTGGTGTTTGGTTTAGCTCCCTTATTCAAAAGAAAGGATATTATATAGCTTTTCAAGTTTAGACATCAGCAGAAAAATAGGCAATGATGTACTTTCATCTTAAAAAGCATCAAAATAACATTCACGTTGAAAATTAGGCCTGCAGTGGCAGTTAGGACTAGAACAGTACCTCTAAAATAGCTCTGTATTCTTACCCAGGGCTGAGCTCCCTCCGCACAATATTAAATAAATGTTCAATTCTCATTTCATTCCTTCATCCCATTGTGGATTAAATGCCAGGTTATGTCTCTCCTCTAATAGCCTCTCTCTCATTCCTCACAAAGGGCTGCCAATGTGAGAAAAGCTTTAGGAGATGAGCTTTGGGAGGAAAAGGAAGGGCAGCTGAATTTTGGTATTGTTTTTGTGCATAGATTTTCCAACCAGTTTTACAGCCTCCAGGCTGGAAATTACCATAAAAGATTTAGATGCGTGAGAGATCTCTTGGTATTTCATTGAGGGGCTTGTTATTCCAGACCGAGCTATTTCTGAATCGTTTTGAATGTGGACACTTACTCTAGGATAAATTATTCAGGAACTCTTCTTTCACCTTATATTTTCAGGCTTTAAATTCCAGCATAACTTTGTAGAGAGGCCTCTTCCTGAATTTTGGTCTCTTATTCCTTCTGTCATCTCTATGTTAGTAGAAAATGATTCTTCACTGAAATGGGTACTCCATGTCTTGAGATTCATATAGGGGAAAATTTACACTCCTGTATTCTTAATATGTAGAATACTATATATTTAGTACATACTTTGAGTATATAAGTGCAGACGGGTGCTTGTATCCAAGAATATTTTAAAACTATTTTTCTTTGGATCATGGGTTTACAGGTTTAGATTTTGTTTAGCATCCATTTTCTTCTTGTTGCCTTTAAGATCTTCAACTTAATTTTGATTCACCAAATTGGACAAGTGACCTGATTAGTGGAGGCAGCCATTCAGTAGAGACAAGTGCAATATGCTGCTCTCAGCTGTGCGAACGGACTGTGGAGAACTGGCTGAGTAACAAGAAGTGAAAGCTATTGTAGGCCATGAGCTTTAACCTGAGGTTGGCTCAGGTGAAGAAAAACACTGTGCTGGGCTGTAGGCAGGAGGGAACCCTCCTGATTTCCCAGCAGATGATGGCTTAGCTGCAATATGGTCCAGCACTTCAAGAAAGACATGTTTGAGTGGGAGAGCGCCCAAACTGGAGAGAGTCCAGAGGACCAGCGAGAATAAGGAGAGCTCTAGAAAACGTGGTCTGCAAGGAAATGTTGAACAAATTGGGATTGTTTAGCCTAAAGCAGAGAAGGGGGAGGAGGTGTTAAACTCCCGAAGACTATAAGAGGCTGCTGCAAAGAGGATGGGAATAATATGTTCTCCATATGCCTGCTGGATAGAACTAGAAATAATAGCCTTATGTTGCAGCAGGGAAGATTTAAGTTGGATATTGCAACCAATAGATTGGAGAGATATTTAACAGCTGATTAGACAAACATCTGTCAGGACTGACAGTAAGTATAGTTGGCCCTGACTCGAGCAGAGTGTGGACTAAGAGACTTTTTTTGAGATTTCATCAAGCCTTGTGGTAGCTGATTAGTTTTTAAACTAATACCACTTCCAACTTCAGTTGCTGTTGAACACTTGCTCAATGTTAATGTTGTTTAATGGTTTCCTGCTGACTGGCCCAGACTGTACCAATGATAGTTGCTGGTTCTTCCATCCAGAAAAGCTTGGTTCACAAGTTGTTTTGCTTTAGTTGGGTGGTTATTATTATTTCAGATCACATTAATCAAAGGCAATCAGTGCTACCCAGCTGATAGCATTGAGTGATGGGTGTTTGATATTACTCTGTCTCTTCACGGTGTGTACACATATACACGGTTGCACATACATAACTGAAGTGGGGATGTGATATCTAAATGAGGCACCTCTGAACTAGTGTAATCCGGGTTTAAAATGCCACAGAGCATCCAAGCACACAGCACTGCACTGGTTTAACCATTCTGTTGCTGTGGTTTGGCAATGAAAGGCTTTGGCTGCACAATCATACACTGGAGAGGATGAGCGTGTGCGGTCAGTGCCATCACTGAACAGAGCTGTTGGTGGTGACATCCAGAAGGAGGCAGACCCCTTGGTCATTATGTCCATGATTTATAGATTAAAGCAGGTGATTTACCTTTTTTTTTTTTCCCCTTTTTCTCAGTGGACGGCACTTTTCAAGCGTTTAACCGTGAAGCCTGCTCAGACAGTCTATTGTTTCTCCTCCCCAGTTCCCAAGGCAGAGAATGAAGTCCCGTCCCCAGCCTCTTCCCACCACAGCAGCAACCAGCCAGCCTCGCTGACAGAGGAGAAGCGAACACCGCAGGGCAGCCAGAACTCCCTCAACACCGTCAGCTCGGGCAGCGGCAGCACCAGTGGCATCGGCAGCGGCGGTGGCGGGGGCAGCGGTGTCGTCAGCACCGTGGTCCAGCCCTACGATGTGGAAATCCGCCGCGGCGAAAACGAGGGGTTTGGCTTCGTCATTGTCTCGTCGGTGAGCAGGCCGGAGGCGGGGACGACATTTGGTAAGTCTCGGGGTTTTTTCAGCGCGCCTCAAATGAGACGTAGTTTTGAGCACTGCAGTGCAAGGAGGCGAGTGCGGATCTGTTTAATTAAAAGTTCTGAGCATGCCCTAATTTATATAATTAATAGCTTAATCGGAGGCCAAGACTTGTAGGTGTTTGCCTCCTGGGTTTTCTTCAGCACTGAGTCGAGAAAAGCAAAAGGAGAAGTCTCAACCAGAAGAGCAAAAATGCCACCAATGGCAATTCTTGATGCTCCCTGAAGCTCCATCTCTCCCTGCTAGCTGGATGCCTTTCTGGGGTTTGCTCTCAGAAGAGCAGCCGGGGATCCCCCCAGTGATGCTCTTTGCTAATGCAGAAATGGAGCAGGTGGAATGAAATACGTCTCCTGATGGTGGAACGGAGCCAGTCGATTTAAAAGCAGTAATACTTAAACTGATGAACTTCTCTTTGGCAATCAGGGTTGTTCTGATCCTCGTTATGGAGTGAGCATACTGATAGCTGGAAAGTTTTAATTAATAGTGCTTGCTGGTGAGACATAAAATGGAGAATACTGTTAAAAAAACAGGGTGTTTTTTTAACCCATTCCACCTCTTCCCACATCCGTTTCTTCAGCATAGGGGGAAATGAAGTTCACGCGATGTCACAGTTAATATCCTGCCCTGATAGAGGTGATTGTGGTTTCTTTCTGAAGACAGTTCTTTCGGCTAGACAAACACCCCTTTCCAGGTGTTGCTGCAAAAGAGGTGTAATTCTGTCTGCAGAGCAAACGAGTCATATGTTGCAAAGCACAAATAAGCTGGTTTTGTAAGTGTGCGCAGATCAGCCTGATCTAGAGCAGTAATGTCATGGTAAGGGGGAAACCGGTCAGGGATGCTGTTTTCTTCCCTTTCTGTCTCCTCCAAAAGGGCCAGAGGCAGCATCCACTTACACTTTGTAGGGAAAAAAGATGGTGGTCCCCCCCTGTTAGTCTGTGGCATGTGGTGGGGATGGAGGGGGAAAGGAAAGACAGAACAAGTGCGTGCCTTGACCATCTTCACATTACGTCTCAGAGCAGGGTTGTGGTCTGCAGACAAAATAGTCTCCCTGTGCGGCTGGAACGTTCCTGGGGCACGCAAGTGCATGTGGCAAGAAGTGGCCTTTGCCTCTTTTTTTTTCCTAAGCTTTTTTCTCCGAAATTTCCTGCCATTGCCCATCATCAGTGCTCTTACTAATAAATCAGGGGAGCATCACCTCCTTTGCTGGTATTGATGCAGAACAGGCCATTTCTAGCACTGTTCTGGCAGTCATGGCAGCAGAGATTTCAAGGGGGAAATATCTAGTATAGACCCGGTGCATCGAGTTCTGTCAGTTCTCAGGCGCTAGGCTACCTCATACTGTCCTCACTGCTGGAAAATGCTTATCCAAAATAAGTGTTTCGGTGCCAGAACACAACAGTGTAATGTAATATACATTATATACATAAACTGAACTCAGTTTAAACCGGAGAGAGCGCTTTTATCTTCTGAAAGTATTTGTAAACGTGTGTGAATAACTTTTACTGTATGAAGACTATGCTCTAACTCTTTTCTGCAGAGAAACCTTGACCTGATGTTCTAAGGAGTTGTGTTTGCTTTAGCCCAAGATACTCACTAACTGGAAGTTTTCTGTGCAGGGGCTCCTCATGGAGATCTGTTGATCTGTGACTGTTTTTCCTTTAATTTTTTTCAAGTGTATTCAGCTTTTTCCTAATACTCTGCATGAGATGTGTTCCCTCTGCTGTGTGGTGCTTGCTTTGGACCTGCTTTATAGTTTTTTTCTTTCATGGGTAGTATTTAGAGATGGGCCAAACTGGTTCTAAAACCCACCATGGTCGCTTTGGTGTGGGCTCTATCGTCTGTGTTCAGTGGATTGGATAGAGTCAGACTCATGCCCTTAAAACAGCCTTTAAATTGGGTGGGGCTTTGTATTATCAGAAAGAGAAACTTTCTAACATCACAGTAAAAGACAAAAAAAAAAATAATCCCCCAATCGTTTGCAACTAATATTAACACTTCCTGCCATTTTCATCGCATCTTTTCTCTCACCTCACGTTCCTTTTCTTAGCCTTTGCTTCTTTATGGTCTTTTTAGTTTGTCGTGTGTGCAGCAATGTGTATCTCTAAAACTACTAATCAAATAAAGACTACAGCACAGATGGGAAAGTGCATCTTGAGGGTGAATGTATTGTGGATGCAAAGTATGAGGTGACCACTCTGTATACCTCATGGTTTTAATCACATGCTGTGTGCCCAAGGGCCTCTTGGCCATGTAAAGAAGCTGTACAACAGCCTGGTGGATTTATCTGAGTGAAGTTGTGTATCCCCTGTGTCCCAGTTCTGCACTTTATGGACGAGCCTGTGTTTTGGGGACAAACAGGAACGGGAGGAGAATTTTGTCTCCAAAACACATTCATCCTAAAGTGCTCTTGCTCTGTGTGTCGGATGTCTCAATAGTTTTGTGTGTGGTTTTAGAGCTATTTAAATGAGGAAGTCCTTATTCCTTCCCTGCTCCTGTCCTGATGCCATCTCAGATCATAAAAGGGGAAGGGTTAACAGAGGCTGAGGTGGATGCCTGCACCAAATAGGTTACCTTTGTCAGTCTTGGCCCATCTGTAGCAGTCCTGTACCTTCCCTGGTAGTACCTGTTTCATGATGGAAGAAAACTGATTCATGTTGCTTCCCCATGCAGCGCTGATAGAGCGGGTCTACGTGGTAGAAAGGGAGTTGCACTCCCTCCTAGGCCTAGAACAATTTTATCTTTCTAAATTGAGAAAGAACAAAACATTGGCAGAAGCTTGAACAGCAGTTGACTGAGAGAAGGACTAGCGAGGCTGACACTGATGTGATCTTGGAGAAGGAAGATTGTGTTTTCTATGAACAGTTTCAATTTTTTCATTCAGAAATAAAATCAGGATTCGGGTTTTGATGGGGCTGCCAAGTGCAGTTGTAGTCTATAAAAATCTCACCATTTATTAACAGAAATCAAGGTGGGGGGAGTTTTGAGTGATTAACAAAACACCTTTTTGTAAAAGAAGCAAAGTATTGTGCACTCGTACTAGTTGATTGCCAATGTTTTGAACACTGGCAGCAAAGCTATCCTATAATAACTTTTGCTTGATGCATTAATTAATTAACCCTTAACCTTCTCTTTCCCTTTTCAACCCTTTTTCTCCTTTTCCCCTTCACCAAATTCCCACGTATGTAAACAATTAAAAACCAAACCAAAACCAAACCAAAACAAAAACAACCCCCAAACCAATACAAAAGCGGGAAATGCATGTGTGGCCATGCCTCACAAAATAGGTCGGATAATTGAAGGGAGTCCCGCAGACCGCTGTGGCAAGCTGAAAGTAGGCGATCGGATCTTGGCCGTGAACGGGTGCTCCATCACCAACAAGTCGCATTCAGACATCGTCAACCTCATTAAGGAAGCGGGAAACACCGTTACCCTGCGCATCATTCCAGGAGATGGTAAAGTATATGTTTCCTGCTGTCTTATCTGACCCTCTTGTTGGTTTTGTTCCTGGATCAGTCAGGAGAGCTGCAAAGTCATGGAGACTCAATTTCCCCGCCCACTTTGGGAATTAGCCGTGAGGGAGGTTGTGAGTCTTCCATAGCTTTATTTTTTGTTTCTTTTTATAGAAATGGGAGTTCTGGTTTTGAACAGAGAGGTGCTGATTCTACATTAAAAAAATAGTATTTTGTTCTATCATGTTCCTCCACATATCTCCTTCAAATAATCTTCTGTAAATTTGATGCATAACTGGGTACACTTCGATTTGATTCTTAGATTAATAATGCAGCTTTAGAATATTTGGGAATCACTTGTTAGTATGTGGGATTCCTGAAGCTTTGTATATCCACAAGCAGACTATAGAGTAAAGAGATCACAGAAAGGGATAAACACTTTGTCATGTTTTAAGCTGTTCGAAAAGAAGATTTGTTTTTATTCTGGGTAAGTTGCTTTGGGAGTAAGCTCAGTACATTTTGAAATGACTTTGTTAAATGGTGATGGCTCTGGAGCTGCTCTGTGCTTGCAGCCGGTGGTTGTAAGAGTTTCCCTAGACAGGATCTCACTGTTTCAGATCAGAGGGAACATGCAGGATCCCTAATGATGTGCTGAGACTTGGTACTGGTTTCAGGTCACTGAACTATTTAATAAAAATAAGGATCTATGCCATATAACAGTTTCATTAAATTGATCCCAAGCTGTGATGCCAAATAGGAACGGAGCCGATACGTGTGTAAAGTATCTGTAGCAGAACTAAAATTGCCGTGCTTCTAAATTCCAAGTATTTTTTTTTGTTGTCCTGCACTGCCATGGACGAGTTCATAGCGAGGAATCGTTAGGCAGAAATCTTTTTGCATTGCTCTCTTTTTAAGCTGAATCCACGGGTATAAGATTTGAAGGCTCAGATACAGTGCTAGTGAGCATTTCTTAGAGTTGTACAGGACATTAATTGCATTCAGTTACATGTAGAGAAAGTGTGATTAAGTTTGAAAGAAAGGTTGAGAAGGTATGGCTGAATTGAACCTGGTAGCTGTAAAGCAGAATTAAGAAGTTACGTGATGTGATTTTCAGTGAGAAGCATTCAGGAGTTGCTAACTCTCATACTTTCTAATCTGAAACATGGATTTCGTTACCCCGCAGAGCATGATTGTGCTATGTTTAGTTATAGGATAAAAATAGGCTAGAATGAGAAATGATCTGGTTATAAATTATTTCTGTTTAGGACAATCTGTTTTGCATAAAGGCTTTATTTTCCTACTGTTTAGTAGCTACCAGGTCAAATGGTATATGATCGTTTGCTGCTTCCAGTAAATTGAGTGTTCATGAATAATGAAAGGCCTGTGAATCAGGCTAACATCTGAGCTGCGCTGTGCATGCCAGTTTTGGAAGGTAAACTGGGAGAAGACTTGTTCATTACCTGTATTTTGGTATCTGATCAAAATCAAGGAAGGTGAATCTTTGAATAAATGAGTAAAGATTTTTTTAAAAAGGCAAAAATACTTAAGAAATAAATAACTTTTGAATGATTTAAGATATTTTTAAGAAGAATGTAGCCTTCTGACGTGAATGCACAGCCAGTCTTGTTCATGCAAATAGATGTACAAAATACCACATTAAATTGCTTAGGTTAGAAGGGAAACCCATACCTGTGACTGACATTGCGTATTCCTAGAGAAGGCAGAAAGCTGTAGTTTAGGGAAGGAGACAACTCTTCTTTCTCATAGCAGTGCAAGCTTCAAGTCTTTTTATTTACTGTCCCTTTAAAATTCTGAGTGAAATTGCCAACTCTGCATAGTATTACCTGCATTTAATTTCCAAAAGCCAGCAAGATCAGACACTCTCAAAATCACTGAGAGGTTTGCTCTAAACCCCATGAGATTAAAGAAATTGGTCTCAGTGTTGATTTCTTTTTGTGTCTTTGGGTGATTTGGTTGATTTTTTTTGTTTTCTTTTTGTTTACTTTTGGGTGCTTTTCCGGTAAATATAAATGGTCTAACAGTGTACTTAAAGCAGGGGGGGGCGGGGAGTGTGGAGGATAAATCAGAAGCCATACGTCTCAGATAAAATGAAACTAAGGCTCATCACAAGACTCACAATAAACTCACACTGCTAATCTCTTCTAACATTATTAAAAACACCAAGGGTTTTTGCTTTGTGATAAGTCTTGCACCAACTCATTGCCATAGACCACTGCAGGAGTGTATTTGCAATGAAATTACGATGCTTTAACATGCTACCAGAAGATGCAAGGATACAGAGAGCTGAAAAATGACAAGCTTAGATTAGGCATTTAATTGGTGTCTGAGTGTTCTAGGGCAGAACAGCACAAGGAATCAATGAAATATGTAGGATGTAGAACATACTGTAGGGTTGAGAACGCACAATTGTCGTTCTACTAGAGAGATTTTTTGCTGTGTTTGTGTTCTGTTCCAGTTTTGCCTGGTGGCTGGCACGCGTCCTGAGCCAGTGTCTAAGAAATTAGCAAAATTATGCACAACTCCTGACTCATGGGATAGGGTGGGCTAAAGATAGATGCAGTACAGTGGTGTGAAGATACATCTGTACCAAAGATGTGTTGTTGCTCTACTTGGTATTCTTAGCGTGACCTACTAAAGGGTAGGAATCTTGCATTCTCTTTGAAGCCCGTCTTCATCTGATCTCCAAATATTTGTGGAGGATTTCAGAGGGTTTTGTTCTGGATGAATACAGAACACTTAACCATGTTTTGGGGCCTTCTGACGTTGCGGACCAATTTTAGCATCCAGGCTTCTTTACAAAATACACAGAATTATTTCTTAAAATCCACCAGTGTAACCACACATAGGGGTGTCTCCTCCTCACACATGCCAGCTGTCAGCAGCACATCCTTGCAAGGGTATGTTTTGGTCATGCCTGCCCTGAGAGGTGCAGGCAGACTCAGGAGCCTCTCTTGCTCTCTGAGCCACTGGACACAAGCCAGCTCTGGTCTGGAAGATGTTACAGCTCCATATGCTGAGGGTTTGGGCATGTTAACTTGGGCACAGTGCTGCAGGCAAAGGAGCTGTGCTCTCATTGCACCCATCTGTTTAAATGGTTCTTCTTTCTCCCTTTCCCTTTTCCTGAGTTTCCCTTGACATGTACTAGCTACAGAAAGTAAAAACTTTCACCTCATCTAGACTTCTCCACAATTAAAATAAATCCATGAAATAAAACAGGTTCCCAGGACCAAGTAAGCCCATGACTACCAGGCAAAACCCCTCACATTTCTGCAATTTTGTATTACAACTGGACTCTGTTTAATAATGGCAGATTTCTCTGTAGTCAATAAAATGGATTACTGGATGCCTGGAGCTTAAGAGGCAAACAAGGGTGGGGTAGACCTTGTAACTTTATGTTGGAGAGCCAGATGTTTCTACCTGGGTTTCGTTGCTGATGGTGGCTTTTGTTTTAAGTGGGATTAGAACTAGAGAAATTCAGACAGGAAACAAGGTGCATTGTTTTAACCAGTGATTGTGCATTCAGTTTAGATTTTGACCTTGAAAAGTGGATTGTGGTCAGTATTTTGTAGTTATTTGCAGTCTGTGGTCCTCCCCTAGATAGAATGGGTATAGGCACAAATTGGGGGTCTCCTCCATGCAGAACTCTTCCACAAAGGAGTGAGTGCCTGCCACTGCAGTGACTTGAGCTGGGAATGCCATGCCTAATGAGTGGGTGTTTCTACTGAATGTGCCCATCATTCTCCATATGCAACCAAGGTAACTGTTCAACATTTTGAGTGGTTAAGCATGTACCACCAACTCTTCCTCTGGATTCAAACTCTGCATGAGGGGAAGGTGTTTTCAGGAACTGCTGGCTTCCACAGCGATTCAAAATCTGAAACTTCAGTACTAATTTCAGGTCAGGACTGGTACAACATGCATTTCTGGAAAATGTCTTGAGTTCGATATGCAAGAGTTCCAGGTCTCTCCTATGTTGCTAATATTTGGCTAATGGCATTGACGTGACCTTAATTTTAGGCTTAATTTTAGATGAGTTCTGGGTTAACTCTGGTTTTATTGAACTGTATGATAAAGCTCCAAAATGGCAAGGGGACGATTTTGCTGTGCCATACAGGGAGGGACACATAGATAGTCACTTTTCAGTTGTGTCTACAGCAGCTCCCTTTCCAGTTTTGTGAAGCAGGGGAGAAGACCTCTCCTGGAAGCACCTCCTGCCATGGGTAGAGTAATATGGTGTTTGCACAGGCTGATGTTGGGCTGAGAACCCTTTACCATGGCATAAATTGAGTTTTGAAGTTAATCTTGCTCTCTCCACTCTCTTGGTGAGCCCTTCTGTGAATGATACCCAGAGCTGTCGATGCATTTGGTACAGGTGGTTCCATGTCCCTGCCTGCAGCTTTGAGTGCTCAGGCAGCAGTGGGTTGTATTTCAAACATGGATTTCAGTGAGTTTGGGGTTTAGCCACATTCAATATCACCTTGTGAGGTATTAGATAAAAGCCACATCTCAATCCTACTGAAGATTGCAGTTTCTGATGGAGGAAGCACTGATAAGCTTATAATCCATGGAATAGTTATTGCTGCTATAAAATTAATCCAGCCAACCTACCATATTTGGAGACTTTAATGATAGGAATTCATGTCATTAGACAACAGACAAAGCATTCTTCAACCCTTCCTCCATAAGTCAATCTTTGTTCTGAGTGTGTCTAACGATCAGAGGTGTTTCTAATCCAGATTTCTCAATTGTTTTTTCTTTTCCATTTTCCAATTGAGTGTACAGTTTCATATATGTAATTACTGTGGCTTAGCTTAGACTTTATCCTGTTAATTTTTTGATTTAAGAAATTTGAGCCAATCTCAAGTTCTTTAAAAACAACATAATGATGCTGTCCAGTGAAATGCGTCTGCAAAACTTTGTCTTTCAGTGAATAGGCAGTGGTCTTCCCTCATAATGAAAAAAATTTATTTTGCAGAATCCTCCAATGCTACTTTATTGACCAATGCAGAAAAAATTGCTACAATTACAACCACACATACTCCTCAGCAAATACCACAGGAGACCAGGTCAGATTGTTTTCCTTGAGGAGAGCATGTTGGCATGCTCTCTCTTCAGTTACTTCTTGATCATCTTCACATCCCGTGAGCTGTATTTTTCCTCTCTCCCTCTTTCTCTCATTCGTTACAGCAGGAACAACACCAAACCAAAGCAGGAATCCCAGTTTGATTTCAAACCACCCCAAGCAGCACAGGTAAGGAGTACCTTTCTAATTGTTTTGTTTACCACAGACTGTTGCTTCTAATCTGCTTGATGGCTGTGT
This sequence comes from Leptosomus discolor, assembly GCF_034619465.1. NCBI lineage: Eukaryota > Metazoa > Chordata > Aves > Leptosomiformes > Leptosomidae > Leptosomus > Leptosomus discolor. The sequence goes on from NC_141399.1 coordinate 7,847,244, forward strand.
TCAAATATTTCCCTTGAAAATTCCTACTGGGAAGCTGTTCTCTCTCTGTCTGTTTGCTGAAGAAAGAGGAATTTGCTGATTAGTTTCTTAGTATGTTGCGGTTGTTTCAGCTTGAGAAACGTTTCCAACACATTCTCATTAAGACTTTCAGGGAGAAAAAAGAAGGCGAAAAAAAAGCTGACATTTTTACACCAGTAATAGTTTATGTGTTTGTTTATTGAACTGTATATTTTGAGGGGCCTCTCCAGAAAGTTGTGCTGTATGCAAATGATAAATTCAGAGGATAAAAAAAGAGGAAAACTTAATAAGGGGCAATAGCTGGAGTGTTCCAGCTTTCACAGACAGCATCTTATTAGAGAGATTATCTATCTCACCGTTAACTTTCTTTGCCACTGGCCATCCCAGAAGTAACCTCTTCCATTAGAGTCTTCAAAACATCCCTGCGCTAACAGCATTTGTGAAAAACAATGCACGTGCTTTTGAGCTTCTTGCAAAGGAATAGATGAGGTGGTAACAAAAAGGAAAAGCCAGCACCATGGCATAGACTCATCCTGGGTACCATTAGACTTTTAAATAAAGCCTGGCACTGGAAGTCACATTCCCCTAGCCTTCCGTTGCAGTTGGTAGAAAGCTAACCACCCCCCAGAAATACGCCTTTTCAGCCTGGGCACAGAGGTGAAACCAGCCCTTTGCAGACCACCACCGAAATGCCAAATTGCAGGGTGGGATTTGAGGAAGCATGAAATCTTCGTCTGTGTGTGAAAACTCAACTGATTCTCTTTTTAATTATGAGTAGCAAAAATAGTAATGTTTGTTGGTTGAATAATTTCAACATGAGAGTAGAGCAGCATTTAACTTCCTGTTCAATTGTGCATATGTTGTCTTCCCTCCAGCAGGATCAAGACTTTTACACTGTCGAGCTGGAAAGAGGAGCCAAAGGGTTTGGCTTTAGCCTGCGAGGTGGCCGGGAGTATAATATGGATCTGTACGTGTTGCGGCTCGCAGAGGATGGTCCAGCTGAGAGATGTGGGAAGATGCGGGTATGCACAGATTTAAAAAACACATTTCTTTGCAATAAAGTGGCTTCCCTGGCTCTCCCTTATGGGCACACCTTCTGCTGTGCCAGCTGAAAGGAAAATGAAATGTTAACTGAAAGGAGCAGAGGTTCCTATTTAGTTCTGTCAATGGCTTCTGTCACTCTCTGTATACAGTCTGTAGCAGTGTGTGTGCAATGGGAGACTTCACCCCCTTGTTCCAGCCCAGGTTTCCAAATTTTAGTATAATCTGGCTTTTAAAGCCTAACGAAGATACATGTAGCAATGAAAATGTGATAGCCACAATCTTTGTCGGCTCTTTTAAAGCTGCAGCCATGAGTAGAGAATCAGGTTTTCCCGCCTAATCCTCTCCTCTGCTAGTGGGCAGAGTAGGGAGAGAGCATCTATATTGACCCATAGGTTACAGATTTATAATGTAGTTTTTGATTAGTATTAGCTGTTAACGTCTTATGGCTAAATTATAAACATTATATCAAGGGCGTATGTTATGAAATGCCTACAGAAAAATTAAATTGCCAAGTTTTATGTACTCCTTGCTCCTCTGTTAGAGAAGGCATTATAACTTTACCACGTATGTCTTTTTCTTCTCCAGATATGTCCTGTGAAGGGCATTTTCAAAATTCTTTTGCTAGGTGTAGATTTATAGGTCTGAACGTTTTGCTGATGAAAATAAATCAGTGCTGCCCTGTGGAAGTTAATGCTTTGACAAGCTCTTCCAAGCCCTGTTTTACTATCCTGATAAATGATTATATTTACAAAAGCAACTTTACTGGTTCATTGTAGGTATCTATACCCAAGTGAGAAACAGACCTGAAAAAAGCTATTTGAACATCCTAGTTACAGCAGACTGTAAAACAAACAACCACTTTGACCAAAAACTTTACAAATTATCAAAGTAAAATAAAATAACACCAGTTCTAACACAGCTCTAGCCACTGAGCCACACAGTAATGCGATGTGATTTTACAGAACAGCAATGAAATATTTTGATACCTCAAGCTTTCCCTGACATCTTCATGTCTCCCAGGCCCCTGCACACTCATTTTTGTGGACTGTTGCTGGAAGGAGTTGGGCGTATTTAGCTTCACCTGGTGCATAGTTGTTCTTCCACATTTGCTGTGGCTGTTGTCTTGCGGTGTGCTGGCGGTGACCCTCGCGGGGGCTTGTTTCTAATCTTAGACTCCTTTCTTCTGTTACATTGACAGATCGGTGATGAAATCTTAGAGATCAACGGAGAAACTACCAAGAACATGAAGCATGCTCGGGCCATCGAACTGATTAAAAACGGTGGCCGCAGGGTCCGCCTGTTTCTGAAACGTGGAGATGGCTCTGTCCCAGAATATGGTGGGTCAAACTATGAAAACATTCCTTTCTTCCCTGGCATCACTCCATGAATGATTTATCTCAAGATCTGAAGCAGGAATTCTTTTTTATTTTCCTTTCTCACCAGTGTCTTACCAACCTTTGCAACATATGGTTAATTGCCTCGCTTGTGCTGAGTTTTCTACACATTTCATCCTTTGCTTGCTTCCATGGACTTGGGGCGCAGTGTAAGGCAAGATCATCATAGCAGTATTTTTGGTGATCAGAGAGGAAAACAAAACAATACAAAAAAACCTTATTGTCATGTCCAGCCAAACAAGGAATGTCATTGAACTGTGCCAAACTGTTTCTCAGCGGCTGAATTGTTATTTCATATAGGTCTCTACTTCTAATCAATGCAAAAACTGGGATCCTGAGTTATTATTCTGAAGCAGTGAATTTTTTTTTTGTTAGGTTTTTCTCTTAGTTCCTGTCTGTATCCATAGACATGAATGCCGAGATGGCTTATGAGATTTTTGCCTTCCCTTAATATTTATGTAAATATTTATAAAGTTATTTAAGAAAAAAAAAAAGCTTTACTGCAAAAATATATTGATTTGGCCTCCTGAGCCCTTTTCTCCCCCCTTAAACTGTCTGCTGGTTTCAACTAGTTAATTTGCGAGGTCTGAAAAGGTGAGGAGGTTATGAAAAGGTGCTCTCATGACTATCTTGGGGGAAACATTCAGTCCTCGTTTCTTACTAAGAATTGCATTAGATTTCCTTTTCTTCCCCTGGAGGTTCGACTGCTGGGTGGCATAACTTAGCACACTATTTAATATTATAATTATGTCTTATTTATTTGAGATAATTGTCGAATATTGTGCCCTCGATGGAGGGCTACTCCCAACCAAAGGTCTTTGAGGTTTCTATAGAAACTGATGATTGAAAGGATGTCCTTTATACTTTTCTCCCCGTATTTGGGTTATTTCTGTGTCAGTAAGTTCTGTGTTTATCATTCACTCCATGTCCTAAAACAGAAACAAAACCCTTCTGCACAATTTATGAATTAGATTTTCTTTTCATTTACTGTACCACGTTTGAGAGTTTCTGCTCACTCTGCTCATTATTTAACTTAAAATGACCAATTCAGAGTATAACCAACAAACAATTGAAGTGTTTAACAATATGGAAGGGAAGTTGTGGGTTTACACTTCTGTAATATAAATAGCACACCAGAAGGTTCAATGATGGCACTGAAATTCTGTAATGTTCTTTCTACTTTTGTCTTTTCCTATACTCCTTTGGATGTACAGTACTGTATCATATGCTAGACTGCATAAATACCCTGTAAATTAAGTGCTTCACTTCTCAAAGCATATGTCTGTTGCACTGAGGGTGGAAATCCACCACCAATTTTCTTTTGGCTAATGCTAAACCACTAAACGTTCATTCTCCGAGCAAGGATTTAATATACAGGGGTTGCACTACTGTAAAGAATATCCTTGTAACATTTGGGACTCCTTCCTCTCTTTGTTCTGTTCACTGCAGTCGCAAATGGTTCCTCTAATAATGTTAAGTTCCAATATTTTTCTGACTCGATTGGAACGTGCTTCTCTATGAGGCTGTATATTTTTGTAATGAGTTTTGTACTTATTTTTAATGTTGTGGTCTCTGGTGGACTTTATTTTTCGTTGTTGTTTGATTGTTAATGTTTTTTCTATGACATTCTGTGTCGCTGTTCCAGCTGTCTTTTAGAATGGATGCTCTTGTTGTCTGGGTTATTGAATCACCTCTTAGATGTCTCTTTATGTCACGATAATAACAACTGCTGTCTTTGCAGCCTTATATTTGGGTGAAGCCTAGACAATCTGACTGGAAAAATAAACTTTCTTTATTCTAAGATAAAATATGAAGATTTTTCTTTCTTTCATCTTTATTCTAGGGAATCTAAATTTTCTACTTTTCTCTTTCTCTTTCTCTTACTTTTCTTGGTGCTGGGCTCTTCCTTCCTCAGCGATGATACCTCCTAATATCGCTGCATGTATGAGAAATGACAAGCTCGGGGAGTCTTGCTTCTACCTTATGGGCCATAATCAAACTACGGTTTGTAGCTAAAATCAATATTAGGTGTTTTTGTGCTGTGGCCTTAATTCCCTCACATTGCTTTCCGCTTCGCTATATTTTATATGTACAGCAATTCATTCCGAGCACCCTGCGTCCCCTGAATTCTTAAGTACACCACAGGACCCGATTAAACCTCACTTGTACCTTGTGCGATAGCCAGGTTGCCGCAAGCCACGTGCTTACAGCTATGGAAAAGCGGTGTGGTCCCCAGCTGCTGCCTGAAAAAGCTAATAAGCCAAAGTGCACACATGTGAGTCGCAACACGGGTTTCACAACACGGGATAAGTATCGTGGCCCATGCACACACCGACCCTCCCAAGCTAAGGACTGGAATGCCATCAAATGGGAGACACTTCGCGTGATGGCAGGAGGAATGAGCGTGTAGAGTGTTTGGCTTGGGGGAGGGAAGACCAAAAGGAGAAAACCAGAAAAAAAAAATCCATCCCCACAAGTGTTTGTGAGGGTTTCCAGTCGTTGCCATCGGGACAGTCCGCCTCGAGGTGGGGGTCTCGGTGCAAGCGGCAGGAAGCCTGCGGGAAGCGTAGCTAACGCCAGCCGAGCTGCCGGGCAGAAGTTACTTTCAAAATGAAAACAATAAGCAAGTAAAAGCAACGCTCACATTAAGTCAGCGCAGCTACTTTAATGTTTGCCATGTCTATAATGAATCATTCATAAACATCCCTTACAAATGACGCGAGTAATTGTAGCTTAGCTACAGCGCAGGGCTGGGGGTTAGTTTTGGGGTTGTTTTTTTCTTCTGCTTTGCAGTTTGTCTT